>NC_134492.1:58580151-58671956 GCF_040206685.1 Ascaphus truei | reverse complement strand
TACGGAACAGCATCTCAGAGGAGAAGGATGTGTGGGCCATTGTTAAAATCCTATGTACCATTCTGCGTACCGCGCAATATACTGTAACTGTAAAGCGCTTTAGGTCCCATTGGGAGAAAAGCGCTATATGAAATAAAGTTAGTATTATTATTATTATTATTATTAAAAATAAGAAATAAAACAATGCTGGGGGATATGCAAAAGGGGAACCCAGCTAACACAAACAGAACATTACTTGCATAAACTGATTAAGAGGGGTCCCACTTCAGAGACCAGCACCCGTCTCTCCTACCCAATGCATCATCTTGGTAAAGAGGCTCCGAATATTTGTTTGTGCCCAGAAGGTGTCTTGCTGCCTCGTGCCTTTTTAATGGGGCTTTTTAGGAGCGGAGAGCATCAATTGTTTGTATGACGGAGCCGCGGATAAACGTGTCTGCTGTCTTCACTATTAATGAAACCATTTCTTGTGTAAGCGTAAAGAAAGGAGACATGTTACACGCATGATACTGCAGATCCGACAATCTGCGTGTAAATACGCGTCATGTTCTGCGTGTCCGGCAAAGTGACGGAGGAGAACAAGAGGGGGGGAAAGAGAGGAGGTATTAGGGGCTGTGAGAGGGCGAGGAGGGTGAGGGGTGTGAGAGAGGAGGGAGGGGGGGGTGAGAGAGAAAGGAGGGAGAGGGGTGAGGGAGAGGGGATGTGAGAGAAAGGAGGGGGATGTGAGAAAGGAGGGAGAGGGGGGTGTGAGAGAGGAGGGAGAGAGGGGTTTGAGAGAGAAAGGAGGGAGGGGTGTGAGAGAGCAAATAGGGA
The DNA here is from genome assembly GCF_040206685.1 of Ascaphus truei. Lineage (NCBI taxonomy): Eukaryota > Metazoa > Chordata > Amphibia > Anura > Ascaphidae > Ascaphus > Ascaphus truei. Next base: position 58,671,146 of record NC_134492.1, on the reverse strand, counting down.
GGAGATGAGAGAGAGGAGGGAGATTGGAGTATGAGAAGGATAAAGGAGGGAGAGGGGGATGTGAGGAGAAAGGAGGGATAGGGGGATGTGAGAGAGAAAGGAGGGAGAGGGGGATGTGAGAGAGAAAGGAGGGATAGGGGGATGTGAGAGAGAAAGGAGGGAGAGGGGGATGTGAGAGAGAAAGGAGGGAGAGGGGGATGTGAGAGAGAAAAGAGGAGGAGATGAGAGAGAGGAGGGAGATTGGAGTATGAGAAGGATAAAGGAGGGATAGGGGGATGTGAGAGAGAAAGGAGGGAGAGGGGGATGTGAGAGAGAAAGGAGGGAGAGGGGGATGTGAGAGAGAAAGGAGGGATAGGGGGATGTGAGAGAGAAAGGAGGGAGAGGGGGATGTGAGAGAGAAAGGAAGGAGAGGGGGGTGTAAGAGAGAAAAGAGGGAGGAGATGAGAGAGAGGAGGGAGATTGGAGTATGAGAAGGATAAAGGAGGGATAGGGGGATGTGAGAGAGAAAGGAGGGAGAGGGGGATGTGAGAGAGAAAGGAGGGAGAGGGGGATGTGAGAGAGAAAAGAGGGAGGAGATGAGAGAGAGGAGGGAGATTGGAGTATGAGAAGGATAAAGGAGGGAGAGGGGGATGTGAGAGAGAAAGGAGGGATAGGGGGATGTGAGAGAGAAAGGAGGGAGAGGGGGATGTGAGAGAGAAAGGAGGGAGAGGGGGATGTGAGAGAGAAAGGAGGGAGGAGATGAGGGAGATTGGAGTATGAGAAGGATAAAGGAGGATAAAGGAGGGAGAGGGGGATGTGAGAGAGAAAGGAGGGAGGAGATGAGAGAGAGGAGGGAGATTGGAGTATGAGAAGGATAAAGGAGGGAGACGGGGATGTGAGAGAGAAAGGAGGGAGAGGGGAATTGTGGAGAGAAATGAGTATACATTGAGAGAGAGAAAACAGTACTCTATGAGGGTTCAAGGAAAAAGTGAGTGACTCAATCACTGCCGGAGTTGTGGGTGAATGAAGCTGGCGCCCTGCGGCAGAGGCGCGGGCCAACAAAATGATGTGATAAACACACGGGTGGAACATTCAGCGCCCTGTCACCGCAGCGAGGGAGACGTTCAGGCTGCGGTGTGAGGGCCGGAGTTCCTTATATTGAACACGTGACACGGATTTACTGCGGGGCGCGCATAACATTTTATAGACGGACATTCAACTTTTATAGCCAGAGCGTCCCAGGTTTATTGGACCAGACAGTGGATGCGCCTTTAATGCGGTCTTTACAGTGGGTTTGGAGATTGGTCCCTTCTGGCAGGGACGGGGTTAAAACGGGCATCAGCCCGCGTCACTTGGTTCCGGTGACAGGTGACACAACGGATCCCGTGTCTGTCCTCAGGCGGAGAATTAAAACATGTTGACGCCACTTGTTTGACAACGGAAATAATCAGCGCCGGCGAGTGACTGGAGAAGCTTATCTTGTTGCTGCTAATTACATTTATATTTGGGCGGCTGAACGGGAAGTGTCAGAGCAGTTCTGTTATCTAAACTCTTCCCTGCCAGTGTTATAATCTGTATAACTCCTATTACCCCATATAACCTCTCCCTATAACTCCTCCTATTACCCCCTATAACTCCTCCTATTACCCCATATAACCTCTCCCTATAACTCCTCCTATTACCCCCTATAACTCCTCCTATTAACCCATATAACCTCTATAACCCCTATAACCCCATATAACTCCCTATAACACCTCCTATTACACCATATAACCGCTCCCTATAACTCTTCCTATTACACCATATAACCGCTCCCTATAACACCTCCCATTACCCTATATAACCTCTCCCTATAACTCCTCATATTACCCCATATAACCTCTCCCTATAACTCCTCCTATTACCCCATATAACTTCTCCCTATAACTCCTCCTATTACCCCATATAACCTCTCCCTATAACTCCTCCTATTACCCCATATAAACTCTATAACCCCATATAACCGCTCCCTATAACACCTCCTGTTACCCCATATAACCGCTCCCTATAACTCCTCCTATTACCCCATATAACCTCTCCCTATAACTCCTCATATTACCCCATATAACCTCTCCCTATAACTCCTCCTATTACCCCATATAACTTATCCCTATAACTCCTCCTATTACCCCATATAACCTCTCCCTATAACACCTCCTATTACCCCATATAACCGCTCCCTATAACTCCTCCTATTACCCCATATAACCGCTCCCTATAACTCCTCCTATTACCCCATATAACCTCTCCTTATAACTCCTCCTATTACCCCATTTAACCGCTACCTATAACTCCTCCTATTACCCCATATAACCTCTCCCTATAACTCCTCCTATTACCCCATATAACCTCTCCCTATAACTCCTCCTATTACCCCATATAACCGCTCCCTATAACTCCTCCTATTACCCCATATAACCTCTCCCTATAACTCCTCCTATTACCCCATATAACCGCTCCCTATAACTCTTCCTATTACCCCATTTAACCGCTACCTATAACTCCTCTTATTACCCCATATAACCTCTCCCTATAACTCCTCCTATTACCCCATTTAACCGTTCCCTATAACTCCTCCTATTACCCCATATAACCTCTCCCTATAACTCCTCCTATTACCCCATATAACCTCTCCCTATAACTCCTCCTATTACCCCATTTAACCGCTACCTATAACTCCTCCTATTACCCCATATAACCTCTCCCTATAACTCCTCCTATTACCCCATATAACCTCTCCCTATAACTCCTCCTATTACCCCATATAACCGCTCCCTATAACTCCTCCTATTACCCCATATAACCTCTCCCTATAACTCCTCCTATTACCCCATATAACCGCTCCCTATAACTCCTCCTATTACCCCATATAACCTCTCCCTATAACTCCTCCTATTACCCCATATAACCGCTCCCTATAACTCTTCCTATTACCCCATTTAACCGCTACCTATAACTCCTCTTATTACCCCATATAACCTCTCCCTATAACTCCTCCTATTACCCCATTTAACCGTTCCCTATAACTCCTCCTATAACCCCATATAACCTCTCCCTATAACTCCTCCTATTACCCCATATAACCTCTCCCTATAACTCCTCCTATTACCCCATTTAACCGCTACCTATAACTCCTCCTATTACCCCATATAACCTCTCCCTATAACTCCTCCTATTACCCCATATAACCTCTCCCTATAACTCCTCCTATTACCCCATATAACCGCTCCCTATAACTCCTCCTATTACCCCATATAACCGCTCCCTATAACTCTTCCTATTACCCCATTTAACCGCTACCTATAACTTCTCCTATTACCCCATATAACCGCTCCCTATAACTCCTCCTATTACCCCATATAACCGCTCCCAGTCTCACCTGCTTATTCTCACAATCCTGCAGTAATAAGAAACAAGGTAGAAGCGATTTTCACCGCACTCAGCATATAATTAAAAATGACAAAGCATATTGTGGAGACATTTGAAATGTGAAATACATTAACATATTTACTTGCCATTTGGAAATGCCAAGATAATGTCTGAACTCCAGGAAAAGATTGGAGAGGGAAAAGTTTCTATAAATTTCCAGACAACAATAGTTACAAACACAATGTATCCAAAAATACCTAAATATACATATGTGTATATACTGTATGTATATCTATCTGCATATCTGCATATGAAGAAGGAGCGGCTCAGTGAGTAAAGACACTGATTCTGGCAATGAGTGTGACACAGGGGAACTTGGTTCAATTCCTGGTGTCGGCTCCTTGTGACCTTGGGCAAGTCATCTTATCTCCCTGTGCCTCAGGCACCAAAAACATAGATTGTAAGCTCTACGGGGCAGGGACTGTGCCTGCAAGATGTCTCTGTAAAACTAGCAGCGCTATACAAGAACATATTATTATATGTACTAGCTGAGAGACCCGGCGTTGCCCGGGATGTGAACCATGGCGGGTTGCGGCCTGTGGAGGAGCTCCGTGCAGTGGGCTGAGGTGAGGTGAGGTGAGGAGCGGGGGGTTTAATGGCGGGTTGCGGCCTGTGGAGGAGCTCCGTGCAGTGGGCGTTGGCGAGGTGAGGACCGGGGGGGGGGAGTTAATGGTGTGTCGGTAGGCCTGGAGCAGACAGCGATGTGGGCTGGGGTGGGTGTTTTGAAGAGGCGGTGTGTGGATGTGATCGTGCGGTGTATGTTTGCAGTGGTGAAATAAATATTTATGGAGGAAAGAGTCTGTACCTGATTGGTAGCAGGTGTGCAGGGTTTTGTCTGTTGAGAGTTGTGAAGCGTGGTCTCAAAAAAGTTTCAAATGTCTCAGAGCAGTGAGGTTTAGGTGCTGCGGGGTGGGAGAGTGTGTCAGTGGTGTAGCTCAGTGAGGGTTGTCACAGTGTGGCAGTGGTGTTGGCCGCAGACCAATGAGAGGTGTGCGGGGGCGGGCATGGCCTGAGGCGGAGTGACAGGCCAAAGGTGCAATGCGATTGTCCCTAGGGACACCGGACATCCAGACAGGCATACCGTGCTTTCAATTATATATAGTAAGATATATTGAAAACTGCTTGAAGGAGAGGGTTGTCATAAATGGGACCCCTGCTTTTTTTTTGTTTATCAACCTTGAGGTTGGGATCGAGAGCAAAGTCTCCATCTATGCTGATGATACTAAATTGTGTAAGGTAATAGAATCAGAGCAGGATGTAATTTCTCTTCAGAAGGATTTAGAGAGACTGGAAACGTGGGCAGGTAAATGGCAGATGAGGATTAATACAGACAAATGTAAGGTTATGCATTTGGGATGCAAGAATAAAAAGGCGACTTACAAATTAAATGGGGATAAATTGGGGGAATCCTTGATGGAGAAGAATTTAGGAGTGCTTGTAGACAGCAGGCTTAGCAATAGTGCCCAATGTCATGCAGTAGCTGCAAAGGCAAACAAGATCTTATCTTATATTAAACGGGCAATGGATGGAAGGGAAGTAAACACAACAATACCCCTTTATAAAGCATTAGTAAGACCACACCTTGAATATGGAGTACAATTTTGGGCACCACTCCTTAGAAAAGACATTATGGAACTAGAGAGAGTGCAGAGAAGAGCCACCAAATTAATAAAGGGGATGGACAATCTAACTTATGAGGAGATGCTAGCTAAATTAGATTTATTTACATTAGAAAAGAGGCGTTTAAGAGGGGATATGATAACTATGTACAAATATATTCGGGGACAATACAAGGAGCTTTCAAAAGAACTATTCATCCCACGGGCAGTACAAAGGACTCGGGGCCATCCCTTAAGGTTGGAGGAAAGGAGATTTCAATAGCAAAACAGGAAAGGGTTCTTTACAGTAAGGGCAGTTACAGTGTGGAATTCATTACCCAAGGAGACGATACCCCTGAGGAAGTGACGCAATCAGTGTGTTGTACCATACTCCTTGATAAAGCACCTTGTTGTGTGAAACGCTTTGGAGGGTGCTTACCTCCTTGTTTGTCATGTCTGACTGACAATAAATATATATTTTTACTTTTATTCACCTGTGTCGCTGGGCAGTGCGCTGCTTTGTGCATTCATTTGCATCTTTCTTTCAATCACGAAACGCATAGGGTCAGAGGTCATAGCTGATCAAGAGAGACGCATGCGCAGCTCTTCAGATACTGTGAAAACAACCTACTGTAGCAGCTCTGAATGGATTTCTCCCCTGACGTCTGCTCCTGCACCTGAGTTTGGTACACGGAGAATACAGACCGCACCGGATCGCCCACACAGACGTTCCCCTGCAGCGGAGGAGCCTCCAGCAATAATATGCCACTGTTTGGATGTGCATTTTAAACTCCTAATTGTTGTGAGTAGGATTCTGGTTTTTGTTAACCAGATCAGCAGCGCGACACAACTCAATATTAAGACTGACATTGTCTTTTTTTATGATAAATTAGCTTAATTGATCTTTGCAGCAGTGTTTTGATTGTTTATTGTTTGTTGGTCTGTTAGTGTTGTCCTGTCTCAGTTGTTGTTATGTTATTTATGCAGCAGTATGCACTATGATTGTCCCTTGTTTTTGATTCCACATGTCCTGAGGATACCTCTCTGTGGACTATTCAAGTGGACCCGGATGTTCCAGATTGGACTTCTAAAATAAGGTTTTATATTACTTTCAAAGTGCATGTAACGGATCCGCACCTTAGTTTACTGCTTACCTTGCCTTACAGACCTGTGCAGTCCTGGAACACTTCCCCTGATATTTACTGCAGCCTGGATTCACTCACTAAAGCAATACTGTCACACGCCCCTTCTGCTATTGGTTCACTGACCTTTAAATACAGCCTTCCCCACAATGCTTCCCTGCTGAGCATAATCCTTCCTGGATGTCACACGTGTTCTGCCACAAGCCCTAGGCTTGGCTCCGTTGTGTATTAACCTCTCTAGTTCTATTCCCTAGTCCCTGAGGCCTGCTGCTAGTCTTCATGCAGGGGCCTGTGTTTCCTGAGTATCCTGAGTATCCTGAGGCCAGCTACTACTCTCTACGTAGAGGCCTGCCTTCCTGAGGCCTGCTGCTAATTTCCCGAAGAGGCCTGTTCCTGTCTCCTGTGCTGAAGCGGAGTAGTCTCCAGTGTTGACTTCAGCTCCCTGTTTCCTGAGGCCTGCTGTGCTTCCATAGCAGAGGCCTATCTACTGGTTCCTGAGGCCTGCTGCTAGTTTCACGCAGAGGCCTGTTCCTGACTCCTGTGCTGAAGCAGAGTACTCTCCAGTGTGTACTTCAGCTCCCTGTTTCCTGAGGCCTGCTGTGCTTCCATAGCAGAGGCCTATCTGCTGGTTCATGAGGCCTACTGCTAGTTTCATGCAGAGGCCTGTTCCTGACTCCAGTGCTGAAGCGGAGGACTCTCCAGTGTGTACTTCAGCTCCCTGTTTCCTGAGGCCTGCTGTCCTTCCATAGCAGAGGCCTGTCTACCGGTTCCTGGGGCCTGCTGCTCTCTCTCCATTGCAGAGGCCGTGTCCTGGTTCCTGTGCTGAAGCGGAGCACCTCCAGTGTATACTTCAGCTCCCTGTTTCCTGAGGCCTGCTGCCCTTCCCTTAGCAGAGGCCAGTCTACGAGTCCTGAGGTCTGTAGCTCTCTCTCTCCTTGCACAGGCCCGCTCTGGACTCTTGCGCTGAAGCACTGGATTACCAGTGCTGCCAGGCGGTGTGCCCACTCCGGTCTGCCTATCCCTTCCTGAGACCAGTACCATGGGCCGTGGTCGCCGCAAGCGCAGAACCAGCTCCCGCCCTGCAGCTATTACGCTGAAGCGGGACCTAGTTGACTCCCTGTTGCTGAAACTCCGCTTGGATAACGTTTACCCTGAAGTCTCCAATCCTGACCCTGGCTTGTCCACTGACTACACTGCTCTCTCCAGTCCCGACCCTGCTATGTACGACTACAAACTGCACAATCCGGATCAGCCTGCACGGTCTAAGGTCAGTGATTATACAACCCCACCTCAGCCCCGCGGTCCGGTCCTGCTTTGTGGCGAGCACAACCGTGACAGTATGCTTGGCCCCACAAACTCGGACCGCCCTGTGGTGAGGGTTGGTATGTTTCTATCTGAAATCCTGTCCCGGCCTGCAGACCAGTCCCAGTATCTATGCGAAATACTACCTCGGATTGAAGGTCTGTATATGTATGAAGGTTTAACCCCTTTTCAAAAAAGATGCCGTTATGATCTCATTAGTAAGGCTATTTGCCTCAAGGACTTAAAACAGTCTCTGGCCGCTTGTGTTCGCTCCCCTGGTTCCCCTTTAACCTGGGATAATGTGAACCCTACGGAACTGGCCGACGCCCAAGATGCACTCTTTGCCCTGGCCTTATCATTGGACATTCTCGTAGTACGAGAGGACCCACTCTTCATGTTGGCTCACACACAAAACACGCTCTGTATACTTTCCCTGACATTGGACATTTGCATAAAAGAACAGGACCCTCTCCTCGCCAGCTACGCTGCCGCTTGGCAGTCCCACTGTACTGCCAGTCCTGTCGCTAAACCTGTGCACGTATCTCCCTCTCCAGGAAATGACCAAACTGTCCCACTGTCACTGACCCCTAACGTAAAAGCTGCCACGGTCCTCAACCCTGATTGTACCTCCGGTTACTTTGCCCCAATGATATGTCTACGTTAACCCCTGCCGATTAGCCCTGTGAGGTTCCCGTGGGGTATACGTATATTTCTCTAGCCAACACTAAGGCCCTAGTATCCGAGAACTAATCCCTTTTACCCTCTATTTCTAGCTCAGAGCCCCTAACTTCTGTACTCGAGCTTATTCCTGTCTTAACCCCTGCTAGTCAGGCCTATGAGTTTCCCACTGTAAATCCCTGCATTTCTCAGGTCTGTGTGTCTCTCTCACAGTGCAAGCTCTCTTTACCCTCACTTTCTAACTCTGAATCTCCCATTCCAGCCCTTGAGGTTTTTCCTGCTTTAACCCCTGCTAGGCAGTCCTGCGTGCTCTCCTCCGTCAGAGAAAGAATCCCTTCTACTTCCACGTTCTAAGCTTGAATTCCTAAGTTCTGTTCCCAGGGTCATTCCTATATTAACCCCTGTGGGGCAGCCCTGTGAGTCTCCTCTGGTAAGTCCCTGTTCTTCACCAGCCAAGGTCACGTCCCTAGCTCCAGAGGAGGAATCCCTTGTGTCCCAAATTACAGAGGAAAAACTCTCTATTTTTTACTCTCAGGTACTATCTGCATTAACCCCTGTAAATTCTTGCTGCCTCCAAGCTAATGCCTCCGTTCTAGCCTCAGAGAATGAGTCCCCAAGTCCGACAGCAGAGGTTGCATTGAATGACTCCCCTAACGTTGCAGAGTCCTTAGACATTCTATGCTATAAACCCCCTGCTTCAGCTGAAGTTTCAGCTGCTGTGCCCCTGAAACTTCGGCTAAAGTTCTGATTCCAGTTAAATGTATTCTGGTACTAGGTTTTTCCCTAAGCTTGGTCGCAGAGTTCCCACTCCCGTGTATTTCGCTGAACCAGTCTGTCACCCAGAGAGTGGTGATCCCTGCTTCGGCGCATAGTCCCCACCTCGTGGAATCTGCAGTCATTTCTGGTTTCCCAGACACTCCTTACCAAATACCCACTTCAGAGACCAGTACAGTTGTGACACTGTCTGTGTTCTCCTCTTCTCAAAGCTTAGGGTTAAAAGCGTACAGTGGTCATTATGCCCCTCCTGGGGTTCATGTTGTGTTCCCAGGAATGTTTGTTGACACACTGCTTTCACTCAAAAGTGACGCTTTTTCATATATGCTTGCTAGAAGCCTGTACACAGTCTCCCCTCTCTCTGAAATTTGCCTTGTCGGTCCCGCTACTCTGAGAGGTAAAAACCTTCCTTCAGATTCAGAATCTCTTCCTATAGAGGCCGTCCTTGCTTTTGGTTCCCCTGATTTCTCTGCCCATGCAACCCCTCCAGGGATCAGCATATCTGTTGTTACTCCCTTAGTACAGTCAGAGACCACCCTGCCTATATTACAAGTCCTTGTGATTAAATCTGAGCTATTTAGTTTTCCTGCCTTTGCTAAACCTCAGTCCCTCAGCACTGCGTCTAAATGTGCCCCAGCAACCGTTGGGTTACTCGGGGTAAAAATTAAAACTCCTGTCTTAAAGGGTACTTTCTCACACATGTCCAGCAAACCTAGAACCTCAGTGATTGATTCTAAGTCACTTATCACAATATCTGATTTTCTCACTAGTCAAACCCAGACACCCTCACCACTGACTAGGAGTTCTGTTATCAGAATTTTTGCACTAGTAAACACGCCTGTTTCTGTTTTTGTCATGACAAGCACCCCTGTTGTTAGGGCCCTTGCAGTCTTGGATAAGACTCGTTTTACTTCTAAGGTTTCTGCAATTAAGAGTTTCCACGGTTCCAACTTACCGCTTATTGTCTCTTTAACTCCCATCATTATTCCCCCATTACCCGTCACTGATTCCCAGGCACCAGCTCCTGACGCTAGTTCTCCTATCAGTACCCCTGCAATGCTAGATGTTCCTGTTATGGATTCTAAGCCTCCAGCTCCGGAGTCGATTCCTCTACTCGCTGCTGCTTTTGTAGTCTCTCAGGTCCCTGTCACTGAAGTACAGACTTCAGCTTCTGATGCTAGCTCCCCTCCCTCCACTACCCTTGCACTGCCTGATTCTCAAGTTCCTGATATTAAAGCCCCAAAGCCTATTCCTACGCCCCAGACTATACTATCTCCCACTGAGGGTTCCCCAGTATTTGGGAGCTCCACTGCTGATTGCTTCTCTGCCTCTGTGAAACCATGGTTATACCTCTCGGAACCTTCTGTTGCCCCTGTTATTTCCTCTGTGTTGGAAATACTCTGTACGTATCCCAAGATTTCGGTCTCTAAGCCTGGTTTACTGCTTGCCTTGTCACCTTCCATACCAATACCTGGAAATGCTCCCACCCACCCTATACCCTCGCTGACCACTACCTGGGAGACCTCTGGAGGAGAAGACCCTCTCAAATTCCTACATGCAGAGGTCAGCAAAGTCTTTGTCTGTCCCGAAAGTCGCCCTGGTATATTCGATCAACTATCAATGCCGCTTATCCTGAACTCTGGTCCCATTACTCAAGTCTGGGCTCCCAGTGGGGGTTCTTCTGCCGTTTCTGCTCCGGAAACCCCTGGTTCTTCACAGCCCTGGATTCCCAAGCCATTTTGCGTGGTGAGCCATGTACCAATGTTGTCTCTACCACCACCCTCATATCCTAGAACAGTACTCGCCAAGGAACTGCTCGTTTACGGATCCCCTTTCCGCCTAAAAAACTTTAGGAACAACTCAATGTCCCCGAGACCCATGGATGTCCCTGCCTGGCTGCAGTTCTCATCGGGGGGTGGGGGTACGCAAAGGAGTGCCCACGAGTCTCTGGACCATGACTCTACTCCCAATCCTAGACAGTTCAGGAAAAATTCCAGGTCCCCCAACTCTATGAGTGGTCGTATTCGCCCAAAGGTCTCACGTGAAGGGCGGGGGGGGGGTTACTGTAACGGATCCGCACCTTAGTTTACTGCTTACCTTGCCTTACAGACCTGTGCAGTCCTGGAACACTTCCCCTAATATTTACTGCAGCCTGGATTCACTCACTAAAGCAATACTGTCACACGCCCCTTCTGCTATTGGTTCACTGACCTTTAAATACAGCCTTCCCACAATGCTTCCCTGCCGAGTATAATCCTTCCTGGATGTCACACGTGTTCTGCCACAAGACCTAGGCTTGGCTCCGTTGTGTATTAACCGCTCTAGTTCTATTCCCTAGTCCCTGAGGCCTGCTGCTAGTCTTCATGCAGGGGCCTGTGTTTCCTGAGTATCCTGAGGCCAGCTACTACACTCTACGTAGAGGCCTGAGGCCTGCTGTTAGTTTCACGCAGAGGCCTGTTCCTGTCTCCTGTGCTGAAGCGGAGTACTCTCCAGTGTTGACTTCAGCTCCCTGTTTCCTGAGGCTTGCTTTGCTTCCATAGCAGAGGCCTATCTACTGGTTCCTGATGCCTGCTGCTAGTTTCACGCAGAGGCCTGTTCCTGACTCCTGTGCTGAAGCGGAGGACTCTCCAGTGTGTACTTCAGCTCCCTGTTTCCTGAGGCCTGCTGCTCTTCCCTTAGCAGAGGCCAGTCTACGAGTCCTGAGGTCTGTAGCTCTCTCTCTCCTTGCACAGGCCCGCTCTGGACTCTTGCGCTGAAGCACTGGTTTACCATTGCTGCCAGGCGGTGTGCCCACTCCGGTCTGCCTATCCCTTCCTGGGACCAGTACCATGGGCCGTGGTCACCGCAGGCGCAGAACCCGCTCCCGCCCTGCAGCTATTACGCTGAAGCGGGACCTAGTTGACTCCCTGTTGCTGAAACTCCACTTGGATAACGTTTACCCTGAAGTCTCCAATCCTGACCCTGGCTCGTCCACTGATGATGCTGCCTTCTCCAGTCCCGACCCTGCTATGTACCACTATGAACTACGCATTCCGGACAGTGCATTTATTGGACTTTATTGAGGCGCCGGTTTGTATTTGTTTCACCCATGGAGACTGTGATGGCAGATACAATAGATTTGTAAAAAAAAAAAGTTGGGTATCTTTTTAGAAGGGAAAGGTATACAGGGATATACCAAATAATATACATGGGAAGGATGCTGATCCAGGGAATAATCTGATTGCCAATTCTTAGAGTCAGGAAGGAATTTATTTTCCCCCTTATGAGATATCATTGGATAATGTCACTGGGGTTTTGTGTTTGCCTTCCTCTGGATCAATATACTGCAAGTATAGATATAGGATAAAGTATCTGTCGTCTAAATTTAACATAGGTTGAACTTGATGGACGCGTGTCTTTTTTCAAAATCATCTACTATAAATATACAGATATACAGTTGTGTGAAAAAGAAAGTACACCCTCTTTGAATTCTATGGTTTTACATATCAGGACATAATAACAATCATCTGTTCCTTAGCAGGTCTTAAAATGAGGTAAATACAACCTCAGATGAACAACAACACATGACATATCCCAATGATCGATGGAGGCCAACACTGCTGGGTTAATGTAAGTGGAGCAGATGGCGGGGGATAAGGCGGAATCGCACAGTGTTTAGATAAATATAAGAATGATACATACACAGTATATATACTTACGTTTGGCAAGCCTGGGATTTCCTCTGAGATGGGTGGCTACAGGGAGTTTTGGGCAAGGGGATAGGTTGAGATATGGACTTTTTGCCGGAAGGTGGTAATGAGTAGGGATGAGGCGATTAAGTAGGTACCAAAGGCTTTGGAAAGTTGGTTAGCATTGGTGGTTTTAGTGTAGTGGGAATGGAGGCTTTGTGTAGCGCTTTCAAGTGCGTGGTTACTATTTGGGAATAAGCTTGACTGGCAGTCGCTTGGTGGGGGAAGGAGAGGCCAGCTCCAGTCCTCAAGGGCCACCAACAGGTCAGCTTTTCCGGACATCCCTGCTTCAGCACAGAGGGTGCTGAATTCATTATAACTGAGCCACCTGTGCTGTAGTAGGGATATCCTAAAAACCTGACCTGTGGTGACCTTTGAAGAGTGGACATGGCCACCCCTGGTCTGGGGTCTTGCAGCAGATAGGAGAATGGGCAGGAGGGGGGCGGGGGGCAGGCGGGGGTCACATTGTATGTTCCCACGTTCCCATCTTTTCATGACTTTTCATTCTGCCTGGAATCCTCCTGCACTTCCCCGGGTCTAAAAATAGCAATAAGGGCCATTGATTTATCGGCGTTCTGCGGAATGGATGTGTTCACTTCACAGATTAGTGAAGAAACAGCTAAACATGACCTAAGAGTCATTCCTGGTGCACAGAACACAGCAGGGCTTATACTCTCGCAAACACCTTTTTTTTAACTCAAAATTGGCACCCGTCAAAATAATTTTGAATTTCGCCTCTGCCCTAACTTGAAATTTCACAATCTGCATCAATTATTATTATTTATTTTAATTTGTCTTGGGACCCACAAATGGCGGCGCTGGGTGCACAGAAATGGCCGGCGCTGGACGCATAGAAATGGCGGTGCTGGGCAAACAGAAATGGCGGCGTTGGGCGCACAGAAATGGCGGTGCTGGGCGCACAGAAATGGCGGCGTTGGGCGCACAGAAATGGCGGTGCTGGGCGCACAGAAATGGCGGCGTTGGGCGCACAGAAATGGCGGTGCTGGGCGCACAGAAATGGCGGCGTTGGGCGCACAGAAATGGCGGTGCTGGGCGCACAGAAATGGCGGTGCTGATATTTTTACTAACACTGGTTATTAATTCAAAAATACACATAATTCTGATTTCATTGTAATTGCATCAATCAGGTTTTCAGCACGACGCGCCAAAAATAATTTCAAACAACAAGCTGCGCGTCACACGTACACGTCACATCGCAACCTTCACACCGCGCGCATTTTATGACAGTCACCGTTACATTTGGTTCCAAAATTTTTGACACACGCGCACAATGAGAGGAATATGTCACAGCGAAGGCCCGTGTGTCTCACCGTCGCGACATCCAGGAGAGGACGTAACTTAATCCATCAAACGCTGCGGTGTTTCCACCTGACAATCAAGATGACCAATTAAACTATTGTTCTTAAAACAATGATGACGCACACAAGCAAAAATGTAAATAAAATCTTTAACTCCTCCAGTGCCGGCAACGCGTAGGAGTTTAAAAAAAAAAAGTACTTCCAGTCACACAAGTTCGCTCTGCTGTAAAATCCTGGCCTGGTAATATTGATTTAAGAAACTTTTTCTCTTTTTTTTTTCAGTGGCTATTCGACAACAAAAAGGTTGTCATTTTCTCAAACCTGCTTTCTAACCGGCATCGGATGACTGTAATCTCTGTAATCACCAGTGCTTTTCTTATTTCTCGCTAGCTACGAATCACTAAATCGCCGATTCCCAACAGGGGCGGTGTGTGAGGGTTCACCCCAAAATATCTGTAATGGCGACTCCCAGGCAGTATAGCGGGGTCCTGAGCCCGTGTGGGAACTGCGTAAAGCCCCAATCTGCACCTTGGTCAATCACAGCAGGTGTTTCCAAAGTCGCTTCCCACAATGCTTTGCATCCACAGCAGCAAGGCATTGTGGGGTGTGACTTTGGAAGCTACCGCAGTGAGTGACAGCTATACACCCCATGCTACCTGCACAAACTGAGGGGCAGTTTGGGGTCTTATTAATCGTGTTCCCCCTACGAGCTCAGGACACCACACTGCCTGAGATCGCTCACACAGTGTTAGCGATAGTCTGAGGAGTCGCAGATAAGATTGATTCATTAGGAGCTCAAATATCTTCTAGCAGGGGGAGCACAGTGTAGAAAAGGTTGGGGATCGCTGCTGTAAATGACACTAAGTTCACTTTGTGGGATGTACTGTATATACTTCAATATTTACCGCACATGTCACAGTTACCATCAACAAAGCTACAATATCAGATGTTTTCAAACAGAAGTAACCATTAGCAGCTTAGATAGTCAGTAACATGACTTGCTAGGACTAGGATATGGTCCCCTCTTCCCAACCTTGATTAAACACATGGACGTCATTATTAGTGGATATCAATTGTCATAGCATTGATTAAATACAACATAATAACCAATATATAACTTCCCCGGGGGACCCGCCAGCTTGCTCTGAACACCGTACCCAAAATCCCCCAGGATACCCAATGGTTTGAACCCCAAATCACCTCCACCCCAGAGCCAATCCGGCCAGACCCCCCAAACCATCATGACACCACCCCGCCATGCTGCAACCATAGGGACCACCTTAGCCCCCACAATACTTCTAATTCTCCAACACGTTACCCAACGGAAACCTACCGCCGGGCAATGAAACCAACCAAATAAACACAAACACCGAGAGGACGGGTGGGGCTTCCTCCATGCCGCTGTCTGAAAAGAGATGCCGGAAATAGGTAAGATGCACCTACACGGCACCCCCTCCTAAGGACACCCAGCACCTCATATCCTGCTACCCCCCATTAACGCCTTTCACCTTTTCCAAGGGGCGCTTGGCATGTACTCATGCGGTCCCAGCACTTAATCAGCTTGGGGCTTTCCATTTGGGCATAGCATAACAACCCCGCTTCGAAGGCAGCGTCTTATTTCTTAAAGTGCTTCGGGATCACACAATTCTTTAAGCAGATTGTAAAATCCTGGGGACTGTGTCGCTTGCGCTGCCGGTCGCTGAACATCCCGCTTAATCCTAAATCTTTCAAATCCATGGAGCATTTAACAAATAATAATACAAAAAATGCCATATAAGAGTCAGGCCGCCGTCCGCCCTTCAAACTCTGCTTTTCTCATTATACAAATAAAGATAGCAAGCTCTTATACATATATTCCGGATTAATAATAAGAAAGGGGTACTGTGGAACTAGTTTGTGTGTTTCTGAAGATAACATTGGAGAGAGAGCGGGCCCTCTTTCATCTCAAAGCAATAGGATTTGAAAGGGAGCAGAATTCAGATAGGGAAGGGTTGTTGTTCTGCTGAAAAGGCATTAAAGGTGATCCGTTATCCGTATTACTGTACATTACACAATTGGACCTCAGAGGCAGCCCATGTAACTTCAGAACTGCATTATCTGCTGTCTTTTGTGGTTAATATTCAGCAGAATGCAGAAACAGAAAGGATTTCACGGAAAAGTGAGACGTTCTGGTGTAAGGTATTCTTGTTACAAAGTGTTACACATGCTCACTGCTCTGTGCGTTACACATACACACTGCTCTGTGCGTTACACATACACACTGCTCTGCGTGTTACACATACACACTGCTCTGCGTGTTACATATACACATTGCTCTGTGCGTTACACATACACACTGCTCTGTGCGTTACACATACACACTGCTCTGCGTGTTACAGATATATACTGCTCTGCGTGTTACACATACACACTGCTCTGCGTGTTACATATACACACTGCTCTGCATGTTACACATACACACCGCTCTGCATGTTACACATACACACCGCTCTGCGTGTTACACATACACACCGCTCTGCGGGTCACACATACACACTGCTCTGTGTGTTACACATACACACTGCTCTGCGTGTTACAGATACACACTGCTCTGCGTGTTACACATACACACTGCTCTGCGTGTTACAGATACACACTGCTCTGCTTGTTACACATACACACTGCTCTGCGTGTTACACATACACACTGCTCTGCGTGTTACAGATGCACATTGCTCTGCATGTTACAGATACAAACTGCTCTGCGTGTTACACATATACACTGCTCTGCGTGTTACAGATGCACATTGCTCTGCATGTTACAGATACAAACTGCTCTGCGTGTTACACATACACACCGCTCTGCGTGTATTTATTAACCGCCCCTAAGGGGTTACAATGTAGATGTGTTTTCCCCCAGACTCCCCGCTGCTCTGTGACTGGTGTTAGTGTTTTCTGGTAAATCGCTGCACTCTATTGATCCAAAGCGGTTAATATTTTGTCTCTGATGTTTTTATTCCAGAGTAAAAAGCCTTAAATATAAGTCTGGGATATGAGAACCTATTATTTTAATGCTGGGTTTCCAGTGTATAATCAACAATATCACAAGTTTTGCTTTTCTTCTCCAAAAGACCCTGTACTTTCAGTAAACTGTTTTTTAACTCCTAATATGCCACAGGGTTCTGCGATGTCCAGTATACACAATCGCCAACTATTCTGAATGAAGGGGAACAGTCCGGTTTTTGCCCCAGTTATGCGTCTGGAAGGCTGTGAGATATGATCCTCCTTTGGGGTCTTTAAATATTAATATTATTATTTTTTGTGGATGTGTCCACATGTGAGTGCTAAGAATAGAGACCTTGGTACAATGCGTGCAGGGGGAAGGTCGTTATAACATTTATACATGAGACACATCATTTTATTTCTTCTTTTTTTCTTATTTGTATATGTAAAGCCTGGGACAATGTATTATTCTGCATTCTTACCAAAGCTGGCAATCGTTTGGTGCTCCTGTTATTAATCTGTCAAAATTCTGTGTGTGTGCCTAATAAAATGGCCGCCTTCTGTGTGCCGCAGTCTGTGATATGCTGTAGCTGCTATGTCACATTATATCACTAAATGTAACAAATTATTGTTACAACTTTCAGAGAAATAGTCTGCTGTTTGGAACAAAGCAACAGAGCTATGTGTGATACATTGTTGCCAAAGGGCAGAACTCAAAAAGGTGTGTGTCAGAGTCTGTTGCAAAAGAGGAAGTGGGTGTGGCTTTCTAAATGGTCGCTGTAGCAACCAAAAGGACGATCGGTGCATTAAAAAAATCATTAAAATGGCATTGGGAGTTTAGAAAAAAATACAGACAGTATTATCTAATAATACAGACAGTATTATCTAATAATACAGACAGTATTATCTAATAATACAGACAGTATTATCTAATACTACAGACAGTATTATCTAATACTACAGACAGTATCATCTAATACTACAGACAGTATCATCTAATACTACAGACAGTATCATCTAATACTACAGACAGTATTATCTAATACTACAGACAGTATTATCTAATACTACAGACAGTATTATCTAATAATACAGACAGTATTATCTAATACTACAGACAGTATTATCTAATACTACAGACAGTATCATCTAATACTACAGACAGTATTATCTAATAATACAGACAGTATCATCTACTAATACAGACAGTATCATCTAATACTACAGACAGTATCATCTAATACTACAGACAGTATCATCTAATACTACAGACAGTATCATCTAATACTACAGACAGTATTATCTTATACTACAGACAGTATTATCTAATACTACAGACAGTATTATCTAATAATAGAGACAGTAGCATCTAATAATACAGACAGTATTATCTAATACTACAGACAGTATTATCTAATAATACAGACAGTATTATCTAATACTACAGACAGTATTATCTAATACTACAGACAGTATCATCTAATACTACAGACAGTATTATCTAATAATACAGACAGTATCATCTACTAATACAGACAGTATCATCTAATACTACAGACAGTATCATCTAATACTACAGACAGTATCATCTAATACTACAGACAGTATCATCTAATACTACAGACAGTATTATCTAATACTACAGACAGTATTATCTAATACTACAGACAGTATTATCTAATAATAGAGACAGTATCATCTAATACTACAGACAGTATCATCTAATACTACAGACAGTATCATCTAATACTACAGACAGTATCATCTAATACTACAGACAGTATCATCTAATACTACAGACAGTATCATCTAATACTACAGACAGTATCATCTAATACTACAGACAGTATCATCTAATACTACAGACAGTATCATCTAATACTACAGACAGTATCATCTAATACTACAGACAGTATTATCTAATACTACAGACAGTATCATATAATACTACAGACAGTATTATATAATACTACAGACAGTATTATCTAATAATAGAGACAGTATTATCTAATAATAGAGACAGTATTATCTAATACTACAGACAGTATTATCTAATAATACAGACAGTATTATCTAATAATACAGACAGTATTATCTAATACTACAGACAGTATTATCTAATACTACAGACAGTATTATCTAATAATACAGACAGTATTATCTAATACTACAGACAGTATTATCTAATAATACAGACAGTATTATCTAATACTACAGACAGTATTATCTAATACTACAGACAGTATCATCTAATACTACAGACAGTATTATCTAATAATACAGACAGTATCATCTACTAATACAGACAGTATCATCTAATACTACAGACAGTATCATCTAATACTACAGACAGTATCATCTAATACTACAGACAGTATCATCTAATACTACAGACAGTATCATCTAATACTACAGACAGTATCATCTAATACTACAGACAGTATCATCTAATACTACAGACAGTATCATCTAATACTACAGACAGTATCATCTAATACTACAGACAGTATCATCTAATACTACAGACAGTATTATCTAATACTACAGACAGTATTATCTAATACTACAGACAGTATTATCTAATACTACAGACAGTATTATCTAATAATAGAGACAGTATTATCTAATAATAGAGACAGTATTATCTAATACTACAGACAGTATTATCTAATAATACAGACAGTATTATCTAATAATACAGACAGTATTATCTAATACTACAGACAGTATTAACTAATAATAGAGACAGTATTATCTAATAATAGAGACAGTATTATCTAATAATAGAGACAGTATTATCTAATACTACAGACAGTATTATCTAATACTACAGACAGTATTATCTAATAATACAGACAGTATTATCTAATACTACAGACAGTATTATCTAATAATAGAGACAGTATTATCTAATAATAGAGACAGTATTATCTAATAATAGAGAACTGATTTATTTACAAAAAAACTAATAGGATTTTTTACGTTTTGATTCTTTAAGTTTGGCCCATCGAGTCATGATTGATATGAATACCTGATTATGGGTAGATTTTATTTATGATCAGTGTAAGTAAATATAAATGATTAGTGCCATATTATGTATAATCGCCGCGCTGTGACAATAACACATTACTTTCCTTGTGTAATGAAACCTCCGCGCTGCGTCAGACACATTTTTGGGTGGATACAAAGCGACTTAATTCTGCGATATAACAGATTTTTTTAGTGTCTACTTGGCAGACAATTTTGATGTACTGTAGGTTAAACAATTTTTTTTATTTAGCGCACAGATAGTTACATACTTACAGTTACACATTACAGTTACATAGTTACATAGTAGATGAAGTTGAAAAAAGACGTGCGTCCATCAAGTTCAACCTGTGCTAAATTTAAACGACAGATACTTATCCTATATTTTTATTCACAGTATATTAATCCAGAAGAATGCAAACACAAACCCCAGTGACACATTATCCAATTCGGTCTCATAAAGGGAAAAATACATTCCTTCCTGACCCTAGTAATAACAATACGATTACTCCTTAGATCAAGATCCATGTATACTTATTTGGTATATCCCTGTATACGTTTCCCATCTATAAAGATGCCCAACTTTTTTTTTTTGCACAAATCTATTGTATCTGCCATCACAGTCTCCATGGGTAATGAATCCCACACTGTAACTGCCCTTACTGATAAGAACCCTTTCCTTTGTTGCTGGTGAAATCTCCTTTCCTCCAACCTTAAGGGATCAAATTTAGCTAGCCTCTCCTCATAGGTATAGGGGCGCGAAACGGTTAAAATCAGTTTTGCAGAATTTCCAACCTTTCCATTCAAAATCTGTTTCGCGGTGTAAAATCCATTGGCGGATTGTTCCAGTTTCAATCCGTGCGTATTAACAAAAAAAACGCCATTGGTTACAATCCGCTGGTGGATTATACGAATCCAATCTGTTGATTCCGCAATCCACGGATTCCTAAAATCCTCCAGCGGATTGTGAAATCTGTGGATTGAATTGTGGGGGGTAAAAAAAAACTCTAAGACAAATCCTACTTTTTGACATTGATTCGCAGAAATCTGGGGATTCAAATCCACCCTTCAAAATGTGCCAATTTCTACTCATAAATCAGATTTTCCATCCTCTTTATTCACTCGGTGGCTCTCCTCTGCACCCTTTCTAGTCTGATAATGTTTTTGAAGTGAAACTTCTCTTCTGGCACCAACAGGGTTTTGATGGGGGAAATTTCCTTCGTTGTCACAATAACGCATGATGGAAGTGATGCAAAAATGGCTGCGGTCCTCGGCGCATGCGCAGAAGGATCCTCGGGCCTCCATCGCATCGCGCATGAACAGGCCTCCGGCGCGCATGCGCAGAAGGATCCTCGGGCCTCCGTCGCATCGCGCATGCACAGGCCTCCGGCGCGCATGCGCAGAAGGATCCTCATGGCCTCCGTCGCATCGCGCATGCACAGGCCTCAGGCGCGCATGCGCAGAAGGATCCTCGGGCCTCCGTCGCATCGCGCATGCACAGGCCTCAGGCGCGCATGCGCAGAAGGATGCTCGGGCCTCCAGCTTATTGTGCATTGCCAGAGGCCTTTGGCGCAGCACCAACACTTTGAAGACGGAAAACACACACACACACACAGACACAGAGACACACACACAGACACAGGGAGAGAGAGACACTCACAGAGACACATGCACTCACAGAGACACACACACAGACACAGGGAGAGAGACACTCACAGAGACACATGCACTCACAGAGACACACACACAGACACAGGGAGAGAGACACACACAGAGACACATGCACTCACAGAGACACACACACAGACAGAAATACACACACAGACACACAGACACAAGGACACAGAGAGAGACACACACAGAAAGACACACACACAGACACACACACAGACACACACAGAAACGTGCACACACACACAGAGGAATTCACAGTTAGTATACATTTAGCAGTGCACTGAAATTGTGTTTTGATTTTTAATTAATTAATTAAATTGTAGGGGACAATTTCAGTCGAACAAGAGTAAATTAGAGATTATCTCATTAAAAAAAATTAAACTAGAATGTTAAATGTGAGACTGTATATTTTGAGTATTTCTCTCTACACCAACATGATGTATATGAATTGTAAAATACAATTTGAACTTTCTCTCCTAGGTCATTCTTTTATTTTATATGGCGTGGTGCATACATATACTGTATATTATAGATGCACATACTGTAAGAGCAAAATAATTTGGGATTTACATGCCATTTACACCACAAATGTCATGGGTTTTCCTCCTTTGATGCTGTAAATCTTGTGCAAGACCATTTATTGTTCCATAATATTGTGCCTTTTTTTTTAATTAACTGGTGAATGATCCTTAATGTCTGAGTGTGGGATCCAGTGACGCTTTGCATCCCATTGCCGCTCCTCTCTGGCAGGTAAAGGGTTATGGATCCAGAACACAGTAACCCCTCAGGCCCTGTACCAGTTCATACACAGAAACACATTTCCTAAGTCAGTGTCATTTGAGCGGCTGGAATTCTGCACAGCCCCAGGGGGTCACTGCAACATTTCAAGCTCAGTGAGTCAGGACTAAATAAATACCCCAGCTGTGAAAATGTAGACACCTGTCTGAGTTTCATAATAACCAAGCCAGTGCCAGGCAAACGCTGGTTATCTTGTTTGTAATTGATTCTCTTCCAAGACTAGACACACTTATGCAGAGATGGGCAAATTATTCGCCAACATTCGAGATTGCTGCCAGTACGACAATTATTTGCACATGCAAATATTCGGGGATTGAGAGGGAGAGAGGGAGGGGGGGAGAGGGGGAGAGGGGGAGAGGGAGGGAGAGAGAGAGAGAGAGAGAGAGAGAGAGAGAGAGAGAGAGAGAGAGAGAGAGAGAGAATGAGAGAGAGAGAGAGAGAGAATGAGAGAGAATGAGAGAGAATGAGAGAGAATGAATAACTGAACTGCTTTAAAATGTGTCGCCTACATGGAACCGGGGAAAATATGAGAAAACTGAAAAGTTTAGGAATACCTTATTAAAACAGAACATGTTTCGACCTGTCGTGGGCTCACAGTTAGGGTTAAAAAGGGAAGCGCGTGGCCACAATTTACGACTTGCATGCAATTGAGTTTCTATTCTCACAGGTATGGGGGAGAGGTGGCATGACCCTTGGCCTGTGGGGCCGTGGAGGGAGAGGACTAAGGGATGTTTAGATACATGCACATGGTTAGATACTGTACATGCACATGGTTAATATACATGCACATGGTGAGATAAATGGACATGGTGAGATACATAGACATGGTGAGATACATGGACATGCTGAGATACATGGACATGGTGAGATACATAGACATGGTGAGATACATAGACATGGTGAGATACATGGACATGGTGAGATACATAGACATGGTGAGATACATGGACATGGTGAGATACATGGACATGGTGAGATACATGGACATGGTGAGATACATGGACATGGTGAGATACATGGACATGGTGAGATACATAGACATGGTGAGATACATGGACATGGTGAGATACATGGACATGGTGAGATACATGGACATGGTGAGATACATGGACATGGTGAGATACATAGACCTGAGATACATAGACATGGTGAGATACATGGACATGGTGAGATACATGGACATGGAGAGATAAATAGACATGGAGAGATAAATAGACATGGTGAGATACATAGATATGGTGAGATACATGGACATGGTGAGATACATGGATATGGTGAGATACATAGACATGGTGTGATACAGTACATGGACATGTGAGATAAATAGACATGGTGAGATACATGGACATGGTGAGATACATACAGATGACATGGTAATATATATGGATATGGTTAATTAGATGGACATTTTTATATACATAAACATTGTTATATAGTTTAACATGTTTATATAGATGGACATAATTATATACATAAACATGGTTAGATTGATGGTTATGGTTATATAGATGGACATGGTTATATACATTGGCATGGATATATACATAAACATTGTTAGATAGATGCATATGGTTATATATATCGACATGGTTATATACATAAACATGGTTGATAGATGCATGGGGGTATATACATGGACATGGTTATATATATAAACATGGTAGGATAGATTGACATGGTTAGAGACATGGACATGGGTAGATTGACATAAAGATAAATGGAGAGATGGATTAAAAGATCCCCATATGGAGATATGGACGGGGTGGGGGTGGGGGGGGGGGGCGGGTAGATACCAAAGCAGGCACGCACACATACAAAAAATATATAAATCTATATATTCTTTATTCTTCCTGACTTGTTTTTCTAACTTTGGGACAGGTTCTGTTTCCTCTCCCCTCCCAGAGCTCACACAGTCACGCCTGGATACACGCTCCCTAATTAAACAGCTTTAGAATAATGGTATTCTATAATGATAGCTTTATAAAAACCCTGCACCGGTGCTATGTTTAAGCAGACAGAGAAGCAGAGGTCTCCCGAGGGAAATCACAGCGGGAGTTTCTCCAGCTCAGGCCAACTGCTTCGTTATGTAAGGTGGCGTAATTATTACAGGTTTTATTAGAATTCAAATCTTGCACTAGCCCCATTGTGTCATTAGGTGACAGTTATTCCATTCTCAGCTGTCACTGAGGCGGCAGCTTCTCAAGGACGCTGAGTGCAGTTATAACCTGTCTGCTGCTGCGGGGGGGGGGGCGGGGGGAGTGGGGCGGGGGGCAGCAGCTGAAGGGTTAATCACGTAAAGGACTGAGAGCTACATGCAAAAGCACTGTGTATGTGTAACACGCAGAGCAGTGTGTATGTGTAACACGCAGAGCAGTGTGTATGTGTAACACAGAGAAGTGTGTATCTGTAACACGCAGAGCAGTGTGTATGTGTAACACGCAGAGCAGTGTGTATGTGTAACACGCAGAGCAGTGTGTATGTGTAACACGCAGAGCAGTGTGTATGTGTAACACGCAGAGCAGTGAGCATGTGTAACTCGCAGAGCAGTGTGTACGTGTAACACGCAGAGCAGTGTGTATGTGTAACACGCAGAGCAGTGTGTATGTGTAACACACAGAGCAGTGTGTATGTGTAACACGCAAAGCAGTGTATATCTGTAACATGCAGAGCAGTGTGTAACACGCAGAGCAGTGTGTACGTGTAACACGCAGAGCAGTGTGTAAGTGTAACACGCAGAGCAGTGTGTAAGTGTAACACGCAGAGCAGTGTGTAAGTGTAACACGCAGAGCAGTGTGTATGTGTAACACGCAGAGCAGTGTGTATGTGTAACACGCAGAGCAGTGTGTAAGTGTAACACGCAGAGCAGTGTATATGTGTAACACGCAGAGCAGTGTGTATGTGTAACACGCAGAGCAGTGTGTATGTGTAACACGCAGAGCAGTGTGTATGTGTAACACGCAGAGCAGTGTGTACCTGTATTTGCGACGTTATACATGTGTGTATAAATATCCACAGAGTTATTACTAGGGCTTTCTCTCTTTATTTAGTAGCTGGAGTTTATGTCACTTTCTGCCTGTGGCAAATCCCTGAATGTGGAATAGACACGTAATTTATGCTGCTTGTCAGATAC
This sequence comes from Ascaphus truei, assembly GCF_040206685.1. NCBI lineage: Eukaryota > Metazoa > Chordata > Amphibia > Anura > Ascaphidae > Ascaphus > Ascaphus truei. Next base: position 58,645,548 of record NC_134492.1, on the reverse strand, counting down.
TTCATCAAATACTTAACCCCTTACCCACCAGAGGGGCCTCAGAATATGCTCTCCTATTACTCAGAACCGCTCCCTTTCCGCTCTGATTGCAGGGATAATAGGAATATTTTCCCAGTCCCTGCCCCGTTGAGCTTACAATCTAATTTTGGTGACGGGGGCCCAGGGAGCCCCCCCGCGATCCAAGCTGGATTCCCCTTCTTCAAAGGCGGTGCTCTCTCCAGCCAACTGCTGCTCCTCCGCAAAGTTGTCACTGGCCCCCACCCGGCAGCGTAAAGGGTTAACAGATCAGACGGCCTCGCGCCGACGTTACACGAAGTGAAGCAGCCAGCACATGCGCAGTGCCAGCGTTTGTCACCCTCGCCGCCTCCGGTCCTGGCTCCGTGCCGCAGAAGTCATACTCAGTCCTTTATGCAGTGGCCGCTCTGCATCTGGTTACAAATTCGTCTTCCTTCCTACACAGACCTGCTGTTATCCTGTTGGTATTTCTAGAAACACGCGGAATTAGCAATGCAGAGCGAGAGAAGCATGAATCTCCCACGTGGCGCTCTGACTCCCCCTCCCCCCCCCTGCTGCCGCCCCACCCCTGCTGCCGTCCCTTCCCCCCCCTGCTGCCGCCCCCCCCCCTGCTGCTGTCCCCCCCCCCCTGCTGCCGTCTCTTCTATGTTTCTTTTCCCTGGAAAGAGGGGAATTCTTTTTTGGCGGGGAAAGGTCAGTCAACGAAGTCAAAGGGTCTTATCAAACCATTTCTACCATGGAGATTAAAGCAGGGGCTTTGATCGGTTTCTACAATCCATATCCAACATCTTGAAAGAGCGGTTCAGTGGTTAAAGGCACTGACTCTAAAAAAAAGTGTGTGTGTGTGTGTGCCGAGCACGCGCATTTTAAGTGAAACTTCTTTGTCTTTGGTCACTGTTTTGTCACACACATTGTATTTGTGATGGTGATGTTTTTAATTAAAAATCAAAACACAATTTTAGTGACAAAACGCAAAGAAGTTTGACTTAGAACTAAGAATAATATATCAGTTTGTATCAGGGGCCTGCTTCAATTCCCGGTGTCGGCTCCTCGTGACCTTGGGCAAGTCACTTTATCTCCCTGTGCCTCAGGCACCAAACACATAGATTGTAAGCTCTGCAGGGCAGGGACTGTGTCGGTAACATTCCTATGTACGGCCCACCCTGCTGTAACGGAGAGGCGCTTTGAATCCCATCGGGAGAAAAGCGCTATATGAAATAAAGTTCTTATTATTTGTAGCGACGGGCAAAACCGCCCAAATCCGGTTCCCGATTTTTTTCGCATTCCCCCCGCAAAATCCGCTTCGCGGTGTAAAATCCGTCAATTTGAATCCGCGCGGATTCATCAAAAACCGCCACTGGATGCAATCGGTGGACGGATTGGGGGATCCACTCAGCAGATCCAGCCATTCCCTGACGACATTCTTAAGATCTGCTGAATCCGCGGATCGGATGCTCCAAATCCGTCCACGTGTGGCAGAATCCACGGAGTGCACTTGTAATAATAATTTAAAAAATCAGCCAAACGCCAATCTCCCCTTTTGATTTTAATCTGCTGCCCAAAGGAATTGGCCACTGCGGATACAAATTCGCTGCAAAAAAATCGTCTCATCGCTAATTATTTACTCCATTTGTCAAACAGCTAACAGTGCAGGACAGCCAGTGTATGATGTGGTAACGATTTGCAGAAACAACATGTCTGAGTTCTTCATAGAACTGGAATAAGAGCAGTTTTCATTGTGAATGAGACTTGTTACATTGTTAAGGACCCTGGGCAGCTCCGCTGTTATCTAGATAAGACCGTGTACCCTTTTTATCAAATCCTGTTTTCACGGTTCACTCGCTGCTCGTTGAATCCGACACAATGAAAACATCTGACGGTGTTTTTGAGTTTTGCTGGTAATTAGGATCTCGCAGATGGGAAGCATACTGTACCCCTCCCTGCAGTCCCGTGTGGAGAAGGCATGTGTATCTCGAGACCAGCGGCATGACTCACGGATCTGGCAATTAAACGTGGGCTTTTTATCAGAGAAATGGTTGTCTTCCAAATGTGTTATCGTGCGCAGGGCGACGCTGTAAAGGAGAACGCCTTTGTATTTGTGTTTCATGTGCAATATTCGGGGTGGTGTTGGTTTCACTTAGTACAATAAAGGCTGTGAGAGGAACACATCAGAATGTACACGTTGTATCAGGATGTGTTGTGTTATCGCTGGGGATAATGAGGCTGGTTACATCTGTAACTGCTCCTTATATTGTCTCCTATAACTGCTCCTATAACAGCTCCCTATCAAACCTCCCCGAACCGTTCCTATATTGCTCCTTATAACTCATCCACTAACTGCTCCTATAACTCCTCCCCTAACTGCTCCTATAACTGCTCCATATAACTTCTCTAACTGTTCCTATAGCCCCTCCCTATAACTTCCCATATACCTGCTCCCTATAACTCCTCCCCTAACTGCTCCTATAACTCCTCCTATAACTTCTCATATACCTGCTTCCTATAACTGCTCCTATAACTCCTCCCCTAACTGCTCCTATAACTGCTCCATATAACTTCTCTAACTGCTCCTATAGCCTCTCTCTATAACTTCTCATATACCTGCTCCCTATAACTCCTCCCCTAACTGCTCCTATAACTCCTCCCCTAACTGCTCCTATAACTGCTCCATATAACTTCTCTAACTGCTCCTATAGCCTCTCCCTATAACTCCTCCTATAACTTCTCATATACCTGCTCCCTAAAACTCCTCCCCTAACTGCTCCTATAACTGCTCCCTATAACTCTTCCCGTAACTGCTCCTATAACTGCTCCCGATAACTCCTCCCCTAACTGCTCCTATAGCGTCTCCCTATAACCACGATTGCCCAGACTGTAGTTATATCTGGGAATTCTAGAAGTGAACAATCATTCTATCAAAGAATAATTGTCATAATTCCCATTATCCGATAATGAATGCGTGATGAGTTGGCAGCACAGAATAATATGTTGCAATTAAGTAAAACAGCTAATTATCTGGATCTAATGAAACAATGAAAAGCTGTACCAGTAACACCTGAGACACGTGGCCAAAACGTGGCGAAGGTGGTCAGAGGACAGGCATTGGGACATTTCCTGTATTGGGCTTATTTTAACCATTTTATTGCCTGCAAAGAATCCCTTTGTGTTGGGGCAGCGAGCACAAGTCCACCAGCAAGTCACAATATCTGAGACTAATGTAATCATTATACAGAGCAGTGTGTATGTGTAACACGCAGAGCAGCGTGTATGTTTAACACACAGAGCAGTGTATCTGTAACACGCAGAGCAGCGTGTATGTGTAACACACAGAGCAGCGTGTATGTGTAACACGCAGAGCAGTGTATCTGTAACACGCAGAGCAGCGTGTATGTGTAACACACAGAGCAGTGTGTATGTGTAACACGCAGAGCGGTGTGTATCTGTAACACGCAGAGCAGTGTGTATCTGTAACACGCAGAGCAGTGTGTATGTGTAACACGCAGAGGCGGTGTGTATCTGTAACACGCAGAGCAGTGTGTATGTGTAACACGCAGAGCAGTGTGTATGTGTAACACACAGAACAGTGTGTATGTGTAACACACAGAGCAGTGTGTGTCTGTAACACGCAGAGCAGTGTGTATCTGTAACACACAGAGCAGTGTGTATGTGTAACACGCAGAGCGGTGTGTATGTGTAAAACGCAGAGCAGCGTGTATGTGTAACACGCAGAGCGGTGTGTATGTGTAACACGCAGAGCAGTGTGTATGTGTAACACACAGAGCAGTGTGTATGTGTAACACGCAGAGAGGTGTGTATGTGTAACACGCAGAGAGGTGTGTATGTGTAACACGCAGAACAGTGTGTATCTGTAACACGCAGAGCAGCGTGTATGTGTAACACGCAGAGCGGTGTGTATGTGTAACATGCAGAGCAGCGTGTATGTACCTGTAACACGCAGAGCGGTGTGTATGTGTAACATGCAGAGCAGTGTGTGTGTAACACGCAGAGCAGTGTGTATCTGTAACACGCAGAGCAGTGTGTATGTGTAACACGCAGAGGCGGTGTGTATTTGTAACACGCAGAGCAGTGTGTATGTGTAACACGCAGAGCAGTGTGTATGTGTAACACACAGAACAGTGTGTATGTGTAACACGCAGAGCAGTGTGTATCTGTAACACGCAGAGCAGCGTGTATGTATGTGTAACACGCAGAGCATTGTGTATGTGTAACACACAGAGCAGTGTGTATCTGTAACATGCAGAGCAGCGTGTATGTGTAACACACAGAGCAGCGTGTATGTATGTGTAACACGCAGAGCAGTGTGAATGTGTAACACACAGAGCAGTGTGTATCTGTAACACGCAAAGCAGCGTGTATGTGTAACACGCAGAGCGGTGTGTATGTGTAACATGCAGAGCAGCGTGTATGTACCTGTAACACGCAGAGCGGTGTGTATGTGTAACATGCAGAGCAGTGTGTGTGTAACACGCAGAGCAGTCTGTATCTGTAACACGCAGAGCAGTGTGTATGTGTAACACGCAGAGGCGGTGTGTATTTGTAACACGCAGAGCAGTGTGTATGTGTAACACGCAGAGCAGTGTGTATGTGTAACACACAGAACAGTGTGTATGTGTAACACACAGAACAGTGTGTATGTGTAACACGCAGAGCAGTGTGTATCTGTAACACGCAGAGCAGTGTGTATCTGTAACACGCAGAGCAGTGTGTATCTGTAACACGCAGAGCAGCGTGTATGTATGTGTAACACGCAGAGCAGTGTGTATGTGTAACACACAGAGTAGTGTGTATCTGTAACATGCAGAGCAGCGTGTATGTGTAACACACAGAGCAGCGTGTATCTGTAACACGCAGAGCAGTGTGTATCTGTAACACGCAGAGCAGTGTGTATCTGTAACACGCAGAGCAGTGTGTATGTGTAACACGCAGAGGCGGTGTGTATCTGTAATACGCAGAGCAGTGTGTATGTGTAACATGCAGAGCAGTGTGTATGTGTAACACGCAGAGCAGTGTGTATGTGTAAAACGCAGAGCAGCGTGTATGTGTAACACGCAGAGCGGTGTGTATGTGTAACACGCAGAGCAGTGTGTATGTGTAACACACAGAGCAGTGTGTACCTGTAACACGCAGAGCGGTGTGTATGTGTAACATGCAGAGCAGTGTGTGTAACACGCAGAGCAGTGTGTTTCTGTAACACGCAGAGCAGTGTGTATGTGTAACACGCATAGCAGTGTGTGTGTAACACGCAGAGCAGTGTGTTTCTGTAACACGCAGAGCAGTGTGTATGTGTAACACGCAGAGCAGCGTGTATGTATGTGTAACACGCAGAGCAGTGTGTGTGTAACACGCAGAGCAGCGTGTATGTATGTGTAACACGCAGAGCAGTGTGTATGTGTAACACGCAGAGCGATGTGTATGTGTAACACGCATAGCAGTGTGTATCTGTAACACGCAGAGCAGTGTGTATGTGTAACACGCAGAGCAGTGTGTATGTGTAACACGCAGAGCGGTGTGTATGTGTAACACGCAGAGCAGTGTGTATGTGTAACACGCACAGCAAGGTGTATGTATGTGTAACACGCAGAGCAGTGTGTATGTGTAACACGCAGAGCGGTGTGCATGTGTAAAACGCAGAGCAGTGTTTATGTGTAACACGCAGAGTAGTGTGTATGTATAACACGCAAAGCAGTGTGTATGTGTAACACGCATAGCAGTGTGTATCTGTAACACGCAGAGCAGTGTGTATGTGTAACACGCAGAGCAGTGTGTATGTGTAACACGCAGAGCGGTGTGTATGTGTAACACGCAGAGCAGTGTGTATGTGTAACACGCACAGCAAGGTGTATGTATGTTTAACACGCAGAGCAGTGTGTATGTGTAACACGCAGAGCGGTGTGCATGTGTAAAACGCAGAGCAGTGTTTATGTGTAACACGCAGAGTAGTGTGTATGTATAACACACAGAGCAGTGTGTATGTATAACACGCAAAGCAGTGTGTATGTGTAACACGCAGAGCAGCGTGTATGTATGTGTAACACGCAGAGCGGTGTGTATGTGTAACACGCAGAGGGGTGTGTATGTGTAACACGCAGAGCGGTGTGTATGTGTAAAATGCAGAGCGGTGTGTATGTGTAACACACAGAGCGGTGTTTATGTGTAACACGCAGAGCAGTGTGTCTGTGTAACACGCAGAGCAGTGTATCTGGAGTGTATGTGTAACACACAGAGCAGTGTGTATGTGTAACATGCAGAGCAGCGTGTATGTGTAACACGCAGAGCAGCGTGTATGTGTAACACGCAGAGCAACGTGTATGTGTAACACGCAAAGCAGTGTTTATGTGTAACACGCAGAGCGGTGTGTATGTGTAACACGCAGAGCGGTGTGTATGTGTAACACGCAGAGCGGCGTGTATGTGTAACACGCAGAGCGGCGTGTATGTGTAACGCGCAGAGCGGTGTGTATGTGTAACACACAGAGCGGTGTGTATGTGTAACATGCAGAGCAGTGTGTATGTGTAACACGCAGAGCAGTGTGTATGTGTAACACGCAGAGCAATGTGTATGTGTAACACGCAGAGCAGTGTGTAAGTGTATCACGCAGAGCGGTGTGTATGTGTAACACGCAGAGCAGTGTGTAAGTGTAACACGCAGAGCAGTGTGTATGTGTAACACGCAGACCAGTGTGTAAGTGTAACACGCAGAGCGGTGTGTATCTGTAACACGCAGAGCGGTGTGTATGTGTAACACGCAGAGCAGCGTGTATGTATGTGTAACACGCAGAGCAGTGTGTATCTGTAACACGCAGAGCAGTGTGTATGTGTAACACGCAGAGCGGTGTGTATGTGTAAAACGCAGCACGGTGTGTATGTGTAACACTGAGAGCAGTGTGTATGTGTAACATGCAGAGCGGTGTGTATATGTAACACGCAGAGCAGTGTGTATCTGTAACACGCAGAGCAGTGTGTATGTGTAACACGCAGAGCAGCGTGTATGTATTTGTAACAAGCAGAGCGGTGTGTATGTGTAACACGCAGAACCGTGTGTATGTGTAACACGCAGAGCAGTGTGTATGTGTAACACGCAGAGCAGTGTGTAAGTGTATCACGCAGAGCGGTGTGTATCTGTAACACGCAGAGCAGTGTGTATGTGTAACACGCAGAGCAGTGTGTATGTGTAACACGCAGACGTGTGTATCTGTAACACGCAGAGCAGTGTGTATGTGTAACATGCAGAGCAGTGTGTATGTGTAACCCTTAGAGCATTGTGTATGTGTAACACGCAGAGCAATATGTATGTGTAACAAGCAGAGCAGTGTGTATGTGTAACACGCCGAGCAGTGTGTATCTGTAACACGCAGAGCAGTGTGTATGTGTAACACGCAGAGCAGTGTGTATCTGTAACACGCAGAGCAGTGCGTATGTGTAACACGCAGAGCAGTGCGTATGTGTAACACGCAGAGCAGTGTGTATGTGTAACACGCAGAGCGGTGTGTATGTGTAACACGCAGAGCAGTGTGTATCTGTAACACGCAGAGCAGTGTGTATGTGTAACACGCAGAGTAGAGTGTATGTATGTGTAACCCGCAGAGCAGTTTGTATGTGTAACACGCAGAGCAGCGTGAATGTATGTGCAACACGCAGAGCAGTGTGTATCTGTAACACGTGGAGCAGTGTGTATGTGTGACACGCGGAGCGGTGTGTATGTGTAACATGCAGAGCAGTGTGTATGTGTAACATGCAGAGCAGTGTGTATGTGTAACATGCAGAGCAGTGTGTATATGTGACATGCAGAGCAGTGTGTATGTGTGACACGCGGAGTGGTGTGTATGTGTAACATGCAGAGCAGTGTGTATGTGTGACATGCAGAGCAGTGTGTATGTGTGGCACGCGGAGCGGTGTGTATGTGTGACACGCGGAGCGGTGTGTATGTGTAACATGCAGAGCAGTGTGTATGTGTAACATGCAGAGCAGTGTGTATGTGTGACACATACAATAGCAGTGTGAATTTGAAACACGCAGAGCATTATGTGTATACCGAAGGGTTAATTCAGAGGAGAACAGGCCCCGCTGATTTCCAGAAAGCACATTTTCTCTGTAAGCTCTGCAAAGCGTCAGGATGTGGGAGGGAATTGGCTGATTCCAGGGACCTGGGCACGGAACAGCAGGGTTTAAAGTGACTGTTCGCTTTTGAATGATCATTATTTGATGCAGTGACAAAGACATTGGAATGGGACTCTTGTCAGCATTTGTACAGATATGTGCTGTATGGGGCCCAGTGCGGAGCCTGCCCTCCATAAGCACAGATAACAAGCACCCTGATATGTGCTGTATGGGGCCCAGTGCCGGAGCCTGCCCTCCATAAGCACAGATAGCAAGTACCCTGATATGTGCTGTATGGGGCCCAGTGCCGGAGCCTGCCCTCCATAAGCACAGATAACAAGTACCCTGATATGTGCTGTATGGGGCCCACTGCCGGAGCCTGCCCTCCATAAGCACAGATAACAAGCACCCTGATATGTGCTGTATGGGGCCCAGTTCCGGAGTCTGCCCTCCATAAGCACAGATAACAAGCACCCTGATATGTGCTGTATGGGGCCCAGTGCCGGAGCCTGCCCTCCATAAGCACAGATAACAAGTACCCTGATATGTGCTGTATGGGGCCCACTGCCGGAGCCTGCCCTCCATAAGCACAGATAACAAGTACCCTGATATGTGCTGCATGGGGCCCAGTGCCGGAGCCTGCCCTCCATAAGCACAGATAACAAGTACCCTGATATGTGCTGTATGGGGCCCAGTGCCGGAGCCTGCCCTCCATAAGCACAGATAACAAGTACCCTGATATGTGCTGTATGGGGCCCACTGCCGGAGCCTGCCCTCCATAAGCACAGATAACAAGCACCCTGATATGTGCTGTATGGGGCCCAGTGCCGGAGCCTGCCCTCCATAAGCACAGATAACAAGTACCCTGATATGTGCTGTATGGGGCCCAGTGCCAGAGTCTGCCCTCCATAAGCACAGATAACAAGTACCCTGATATGTGCTGTATGGGGCCCAGTGACGGAGCCTGCCCTCCATAAGCACAGATAACAAGCACCCTGATATGTGCTGCATGGGGCCCAGTGCCGGAGCCTGCCCTCCATAAGCACAGATAACAAGTACCCTGATATGTGCTGTATGGGGCCCAGTGCCAGAGTCTGCCCTCCATAAGCACAGATAACAAGCACCCTGATATGTGCTGCATGGGGCCCAGTGCCGGAGTCTGCCCTCCATAAGCACAGATAACAAGCACCCTGATATGTGCTGTATGGGGCCCAGTGCCGGAGTCTGCCCTCCATAAGCACAGATAACAAGCACCCTGATATGTGCTGTATGAGGCCCAGTGCCGGAGCCTGCCCTCCATAAGCACAGATAACAAGCACCCTGATATGTGCTGTATGGGGCCCAGTGCCAGAGTCTGCCCTCCATAAGCACAGATAACAAGCACCCTGATATGTGCTGTATGGGGCCCAGTGCCGGAGTCTGCCCTCCATAAGCACAGATAACAAGCACCCTGATATGTGCTGTATGGGGCCCAGTGCCGGAGCCTGCCCTCCATAAGAACAGATAACAAGCACCCTTATATACATGTGCTATATGGGGCCCAGTGCCGGAGCCTTCCCTCCATAAGCACAGATAACAAGCACCCTGAAATACATTTGCTGTATGGGACCCAGTGCCGGAGCCTGCCCTCCATAAGCACAGATAACAAGTACCCTGATATGTGCTGTATGGGACCCAGTGCCAGAGTCTGCCCTCCATAAGCACAGATAACAAGTACCCTGATATACATGTACTGTATTGTATGTCAGATACTGATACATACTGATACTGATAGGGATACATACTGATACTGAAACTGATACATACTGATAGGGATACATACTGATACTGATACATACTGATAGGGATACTGATACATACTGATACTGATACATACTAATACTGATACTGATACTGGTACATACTGATACTGATACATACTAATACTGATACATACTGATACTGATACATACTGATAGGGATACATACTGTACTGATACTGAAACTGATACATACTGATACTGATACATACTGATACTGATACATACTGATACTGATACATACTGATACTGATACATACTGATACTGAAACTGATACATACTGATACTGATACATACTAATACTGATACATACTGATACATACAGTACTGATAGGGATACATACTGATACTGAAACTGATACATACTGATACTGATACATACTGATAGGGATACATACTGATACTGAAACTGATACATACTGATACTGATACATACTGATACTGCTAGGGATACATACTGATACTGAAACTGATACATACTGATACTGATACATACTGATACTGATAGGGATACATACTGATACTGAAACTGATACATATTGATACAGATACATACTGATACTGATACATACTGATACTGATACATACTGATACTGATACATACTGATACTGATACATACTGATACTGAAACTGATACATACTGATACTGATACATACTAATACTGATACATACTGATACATACAGTACTGATAGGGATACATACTGATACTGAAACTGATACATACTGATACTGATACATACTGATAGGGATACATACTGATACTGAAACTGATACATACTGATACTGATACATACTGATACTGCTAGGGATACATACTGATACTGAAACTGATACATACTGATACTGATACATACTGATACTGATAGGGATACATACTGATACTGAAACTGATACATATTGATACTGATACATACTGATACTGATACATACTGATACTGCTAGGGATACATACTGATACTGAAACTGATACATACTGATACTGATACATACTGATACTGATAGGGATACATACTGATACTGAAACTGATACATATTGATACTGATACATACTGATACTGATACATACTGATACTGATACATACTGATACTGATACATACTGATAGGGATACATACTGATACTGAAACTGATACATACTGATAGGACTACATACTGATAGGGCTACATACTGATAGGGATACATACTGATACTGAAACTGATACATACTGATAGGACTACATACTGATAGGGCTACATACTGATAGGGATACATACTGATAGGGATACATACTGATAGGGCTACATACTGATAGGGATACATACTGATACTGAAACTGATACATACTGATAGGGATACATACTGATAGGGATACATACTGATACTGATACATACTGATAGGGATACATACTGATAGGGATACATACTGATACTGAAACTGATACATACTGATAGGGATACATACTGATAGGGATACATACTGATACTGAAACTGATACATACTGATAGGGATACAGGCTGATACTGATACATACTGATACCTCCTGCGGCCTGCTTCCCACCCCCCCGCGGTCAGCTTCCCGTGCGCCCCCCGAGTCCACCTCTCGCACTCCCCCCGAGTCAACCTCCCGCGCGCTCCCGAGCCCACCTCCCATGCCCGCCCCCCCAAGCCCACCTCCCATACCGGGCAGCTGCTGCGGGGAGAGCGGGGGCAGGAGGGGGAAGCATCCAGCGGCAAGCTGCACCCACCCGGTCAAGGTAAGTCACTGTCACCCACTGTCACTGTCACCCACTGTCACTGTCACCCACCCAGTCACTGACAGTCACCCACCCAGTCACTGACAGTCACCCACCCAGTCACTGACAATTACCCACCCAGTCACTGCAAGTCACCCACCCAGTCACTGACACTCACCCAGTCACTGTCACCCAGTTACTGTCACCCAGTCACTGTCACCCACACACCCAGTCACTGTCACCCACCCACCCAGTCACTGTCATCCACCCACCCAGTCACTGTCATCCACCCACCCACCGTCATTCACCCACCCACCCAACGTCATTCAACTGTCATTCACCCACCCAACCACTGTCATTCATTCACCCACCCACTGTCATTCATTCACCCACCCACCCACTGTCATTCACCCACACACTGTCACTCATTCACCCACCCACCGTCATTCATTCATTCACCCACCCACTGTCATTCATTCAAACTGTCATTAATTCAACCGTCATTCATCCATCCATCCACCCACTGTCATTCATTCATCCACCCATTCATTCATCCATCCATCCATCCACCCACTGTCATTCATTCATTCACCCACCCACTGTCATTCATTCATTCACCCACACACCCATTGTCATTCATTCACCCACCCACTGTCATTCATTCATTCACCCACCCACGTCATTCACTCAAACCCAAACCCACTGTCATTCACCCACCCACCCACTGTCATTCATTCACCCACCCACCCACTGTCATTCACCCACCCACTGTCATTCATTCACCCACCCACTGTCATTCATTCACCCACCCATTGTCATTCATTCAAGCTGTCATTCATCCATCCAACCCACCCACCCACTGTCATTCATTCACCCACCCATTGTCATTCATCCATCCATCCACCCACTGTCATTCATTCATTCACCCACCCACTGTCATTCATTCATTCACCCACCCACTGTCATTCATTAATTCACCCACACACCCATTGTCATTCACCCACCCACTGTCATTCATTCATCCACCCACTGTCATTCATTCATTCACCCACCCACGTCATTCACCCACCCAACTGTCATTCACCCACCCACCCACTGTCATTCACCCACCCACTGTCATTCATTCACCCACCCACTGTCATTCATTCACCCACCCATTGTCATTCATTCAAGCTGTCATTCATCCATCCAACCCACCCACCCACTGTCATTCATTCACCCACCCATCGTCATTCATCCATCCATCCACCCACTGTCATTCATTCATTCACCCACCCACTGTCATTCATTCATTCATTCACCCACCCACTGTCATTCATTCATTCACCCACCCCCTGTCATTCATTCATTCACCCACCCAACGTCATTCACCCACCCACCCACTGTCATTCATTCACCCACCCACCCACTGTCATTCATTCATTCACCTATCCACCCACTGTCATTCATTCATTCATTCATTCATTCACCCACCCACTGTCATTCATTCATTCACCCACCCACTGTCATTCATTCATTCACCCACCCACCCACTGTCATTCATTCATTCAACCCACTGTCATTCATTCACCCACCTACCATCATTCACCCACCCACTGTCATTCATTCACCCACCCACTGTCATTCATTCACCCACCCACTGTCATTCAAACCCACTGTCATTCACCCACCCACCCACTGTCATTCACCTAAACTGTCATTCACCCACTGTCATTCACCCAACTGTCATTCAACTACCCACCCACTGTCATTCACCCACCGTCATTCACTCAACTGTCATTCTACTGTCATTCACCCACCCAGTCACTGTCATTCACCCACCCATTGTCATTCATTCATTCATTCAAACTGTCATTCATCCATCCAACCCACCCACCCACTGTCATGCATTCACCCACCCACCCACCATCATCCATCCATCCATCCATCCACCCACTGTCATTCATTCATTCACCCACCCACTGTCATTCATTTATTCACCCACCCACTGTCATTCATTCATTCATTCATTCACCCACCCACTGTCATTCATTCATTCATTCATTCACCTATCCACCCACTGTCATTCATTCATTCACCCACCCAACATCATTCACCCACCCACCCACTGTCATTCATTCACCCACCCACCCACTAAAATTTATTCATTCACCCACCCACCGTCATTCATTCAAACTGTCATTCATCCATCCAACCCACCCACCGTCATTCATTCACCCACCCACCGTCATTCATCCATCCATCCACCCCCTGTCATTCATTCATTCATTCATTCACCCACCCACTGTCATTCATTCATTCACCCTCCCAATGTCCTTCCTTCATTCACCTTCCCACTGTCATTCATTCATTCACCCACCCACTGTCATTCATCCATTCACCCACCCACTGCCATTCATTCATTCACCCACCCACCCACTGTCATTCATTCACCCACCCACCCACTGTCATTCATTCATTCACCCACCCACCGTCATTCATTCAAACTGTCATTCATCCATCCAACCCACCCACCGTCATTCATTCACCCACCCACCGTCATTCATCCATCCATCCACCCCCTGTCATTCATTCATTCATTCACCCACCCACTGTCATTCATTCATTCACCCTCCCAATGTCCTTCCTTCATTCACCTTCCCACTGTCATTCATTCATTCACCCACCCACTGTCATTCATCCATTCACCCACCCACTGCCATTCATTCATTCACCCACCCACCCACTGTCATTCATTCACCCACCCACCCACTGTCATTCATTCATTCACCCACCCACCCACCCACTGTCATTCATTCACCCACCCACCCACCCACCCACCCACTGTCATTCATTCATTCACCCACCCACCTACTGTCATTCATTCACCCACCTACCGTCATTCATTCACCCACCCACTGTCATTCACCAAACTGTCATTCACCCAACTGTCATTCAACTACCCACCCACTGTCATTCACCCACTGTCATTCACCCAACTGTCATTCTACTGTCATTCACCCATCCAGTCACTGTCATTCACCCACCCACTCACCCATCCACCCATCCACCCACTCAACCCACCCACTCACCCACCCACTCACCCACTCACCCACTCACCCACTCACCCACCCACTCACCCACCCAGGCAGGCAGTCACCTGTCTTTTGTTGAAAATATAAAAATAAACAGGTTGCATTGTAATGTTTTTTTCTGTATCACAATAAGAAAACAGTTAAGTAAAAGTTGCGCTAAAAGATATTTTTTCGTGGTAGTTGCGCTATGGTTCGGGGGGGGGGTGCGCTATGGTTCGGGGGGGGGTACGCTATGGTACGGGGGGGATGCGCTATGGTTCGGGGGGGGGAGAGCCCTGCTCCTTTCATTTGTCCCGGGCCCCATAATTTCTGTTGGCTGCCCTGCTGAAAGGGATACACACAGAGGAAGCTAAGCTGCCATAACCACAGTGGTCTCAGTACCGGAGGGTTAACGCTTATTTAGGGTGATCAGATTTTCCAAAGAAGAAAATGGGACACATTAAAAAAAGGATTTATGAAACAAATTACATCACATAATAATAAACATTATAATGGTCATTGTCTAATGTCAGCGTCCCCATGTATGCTGTATTACTGATTTATTTCAGTTTCCTCACATAACAAACTTTCCCCCTCCCTCTCTCCCACCATTTCTCCCCTCCCTTCCTCTCTCCCCCACCCCTACCATCCTCTCAGCCGCACCCACCCTCATCTGCTGCCGCTCCCACCCTCCTCTGCCACCGCACCCACCCTCCTCTGCCACCGCTCCCACCATACTCTGCCGCCGCTCCCACCCTCCTCTGCCACCGCTCCCACCCTCCTCTGCCACCGCTCCAACCATACTCTGCCACCGCACCCACCCTCCTCTGCCATCGCTCCCACCCTCCTCTGCCACCGCTCCCACCATAATCTGCCACCGCACCCACCCTCCTCTGCCACCGCTCCCACCATACTCTGCCACCGCTCCCACCATACTCTGCCACCGCACCCACCTCCTCTGCCACCGCTCCCACCATACTCTGCCACCGCTCCTACCCTCCTCTGCCACCGCTCCCACCATACTCTGCCGCCGCTCCCACCCTCCTCTGCCATCGCTCCCACCCTCCTCTGCCACTGCTCCCACCATACTCTGCCACTGCTCCCACCCTCCTCTGCCGCCGCTCCCACCATACTCTGCCACCGCACCCACCCTCCTCTGCCACCGCACCCACCCTCCTCTGCCGCTGCACCCACCTTCCTCTGCCGCCGCTCCCACCCTCCTCTGCCACCGCTCCCACCATACTCTGCCACCGCACCCACCCTCCTCTGCCGCCGCACCCACCCTCCTCTGCCACCGCACCCACCCTCCTCTGCCGCCGCACACACACCCTCCTCTGCCGCCGCTCCCACCCTCCTCTGCCACCGCTCCAACCATATTCTGCCACCGCACCCACCCTCCTCTGCCGCCGCTCCCACCCTCCTCTGCCACCGCACCCACCCTCCTCTGCCGCCGCTCCAACCCTCCTCTGCCGCCGCACCCACCCTCCTCTGCCGCCGCACCCACCCTCCTCTGCCAGCGCACCCACCCTCCTCTGCCGCCGCTCCCACCCTCCTCTGCCACCGCTCCCACCATACTCTGCCACCGCACCCACCCTCCTCTGCCGCCGCTCCCACCCTCCTCTGCCACCGCACCCACCCTCCTCTGCCGCCGCACCCACCCTCCTCTGCCACCGCACCCACCCTCCTCTGCATCCGCACCCAACCTCTTCTGCCACCGCACCCACCCTCCTCTGCCGCCGCTCCCACTCTCCTCTGCCACCGCTCCCACCCTCCTCTGCCACTGCACCCACCCTCCTCTGCCGCCGCACCCAACCTCATCTGCCACTGCACCCACCCTCCTCTGCTGCCGCTCCCACTGTCCTCTGCCACCGCTCCCACCCTCCTCTGCCACCGCACCCACCCTCCTCTGCCGCCGCACCCACCCTCCTCTGCTGCCAATCCCACCCTCCTCTGCCGCCACTCCTTCCCTCCTCTGTCGCTCCCAGCCTCCTCTACCGCTCCCAGCCTCCTCTACCGCTCCCACCCTCCTCTGCCACCACCATCCAAACAATGAAAAGCAAAAAAACTGGAAAATTGTCGAGACCCCAGGACGATGAGTTCCATGCGGTTCAACCGGGACGTACGGTTTGGTAACCCTAACTGTGTTCGAACAAACCACAGAAATTGAGAGTAGCACTTTTGCCATACCAGAGAAGTAACTTGCAGTAACAATATGTCTTATACTAAAGGCGGAAATGTAACACAGACGTCCCGCAGTCCCCGGCGGATACAAACATATTTCTGCTCGTGGTGCGTAAGTCAAAAAGTTATTCTGGGTGCCCAGACACGACATATATACAGAGTTCTTCTCCGTGGTGAGCCAATGTGCTAAATATTTGATCACGCTCGCTCACAGCACTTGTTTTCACGCCTAATGTAGCGATATGAAGTGTCATTGCAATAAACTTCTGTCTAGCCTAAGGCTTCCTGATCTGTATCTGCTCAGGAGCCTGAGATAATACTGCGTGTGCCTTCCTTTTATTACAAGGTCTGTCTTAAAGCTAGCACAGAGAATTACTACTGACCTCACAGGTTAAACCGAATCCCTGTTATCCACAAGGAACCCCGTTTCATCTGCTCAATATCTTCCCACGATTACCCCTTGCTGACGGATCGCCACTACATGGAGACTCTACCCAGAATCCTCTGCTTCATCTCCTAGAATCCTCTGCTTCATCTCCCAGAATCCTCTACTTCCTCTCCCAGAGTCCTCTGCGTCTCTCGCTGCCTATTGGCTTTTCCCTCCCAAGCGAGTGCAGTGACATCTACAGACTGGCATGAAAGCTTTGTCTGCCTCTATACCGCCATGTTGCTGTATCCCAAACTGCTAGGCACTTTGAGAAAGGCATTTCTACCACGTACAGCACAAAGGTGCAAGGACTGACGGGAGGAATTTTCAAAATGAATCCAAAATAATTTATTCGACGCTGGTATGATGCCCTCCCACTAAATCTAAATAAAGAACGCGTTTGAAAAAGCAAACGATTTATTCAGAATAGAAGGGATTGCGTCTTTAACTCAAAGATATGTTCCACTACGAAGAGGAGCCTATTTAATTCTCCATCAGCTTAAACCCCCCATCCCCCCCCCGCTCCTCCATGCCTGAATATATAGAGCGGTTTGCTGGTGCCGGAGTCATTTCTGCAAAATGTTTAGTATCTATCAATTGATCTCGTACCGTAAGCAAATCACTTCCATTTGCTTCCCGAGTAATAACATTCTCTCGTCTGACATATTGTTTCGTAATAAAAGCTTTAATGCAAAACTGTTTCACATCCTGCAATGATTCAATGAGCACAGACTTCTCTCCATCAGCTTCGCGGGGACGATGTCTGTTCTGCTTTGTTGATTTCATCAGGGGAAAAAAAAAACAAAACAAACCCTGGTAGATTCTCACTTTGCGCCCATCCACTTGTGGGGCAGTCCCACTTAGATACCATAAAGAATTTGACGGCAGATTAGAAGCGCGTGTCCCCCGTGTCTGCCCATTCCCCTATCAGCTGTAACCCCCCAGACACTATTAGATCTTGGACTTTCTTTTCTATTTAGGAATTTGCCTGATGTCTGTCCCAAGCATGTGTGAATTCCCTTCCTGTGTTACCCCCCTACCACCTCTGCTGGTTGGCGATTCCATGAATCCACCACCCTTTCTGTGAATACTGCCTCACATGTTCCCTGAGTCTCCCACCCTCCAGCTTCAGAGAATGATCTTGTTGTAGCTCTTCTCTCTCTCTCTGAAAAATGCTTCCTTCATGCACTTGGTGAATCCCTTTATATATGGGACAGTTTCTCTCATATCCCCCTCTCCCTTCTCTCCTCTAAGCTGCACATATTAACCCTTTATATATGGGACAGTTTCTCTCATATCCCCCCTCTCCCTTCTCCCCTCTAAGCTGCACATATTAACCCTTTATATATGGGACAGTTTCTCTCATATCCCCCTCTCCCTTCTCCCCTGTAAGCTGCACATATTAACCCTTTATATATGGGACAGTTTCTCTCATATCCCCCTCTCTCTTCTCTCCTCTAAGCTGCACATATTAACCCTTTATATATGGGACAGTTTCTCTCATATCCCCCTCTCCCTTCTCTCCTCTAAGCTGCACATATTAACCCTTTATATATGTGACTGTTTCTCTCATATCCCCCTTTCTCTTCTCCCCTGTAAGTTGCACGTATTAACCCTTTATATATGTGAGTTTCTAGCATACCCCCCTCTACCTTCTCCCCTGTAAGCTGCACATATTAACCCTTTATATATGGGACAGATCCTCTCATATCCCCCTCTCCCTTCTCCCCTGTAAGCTGCACATATTAACCCTTTATATATGGGACAGTTTCTCTCATATCCCCCTCTCCCTTCTCCCCTGTAAGCTGCACATATTAACCCTTTATATATGGGACAGTTTCTCTCATATCCCCCTCTCCCTTCTCCCCTCTAAGCTGCACATATTAA
Source organism: Ascaphus truei (assembly GCF_040206685.1). Taxonomy (NCBI): domain Eukaryota; kingdom Metazoa; phylum Chordata; class Amphibia; order Anura; family Ascaphidae; genus Ascaphus; species Ascaphus truei. The sequence goes on along the minus strand of NC_134492.1, from coordinate 58,626,351 downwards.
CCCTTTATATATGTGACAGTTTCTCTCATATCCCCCTCTCCCTTCTCTCCTCTAAGCTGCACATATTAACCCTTTATATATGACAGTTTCTCTCATATCCCCCTCTCCCTTCTCCCCTCTAAGCTGCACATATTAACCCTTTATATATGGGACAGTTTCTCTCATATCCCCCTCTCTCTTCTCTCCTCTAAGCTGCACATATTAACCCTTTATATATGTGACTGTTTCTCTCATATCCCCCTCTACCTTCTCCCCTGTAAACTGCACATATTAACCCTTTATATATGGGACAGTTTCTCTCATATCCCCATCTCCCTTCTCCCCTGTAAGCTGCACATATTAACCCTTTATATATGGGACAGTTTCTCTCATATCCCCCTCTCCCTTCTCCCCTGTAAGCTGCACATATTAACCCTTTATATATTATTTATTTATTTATTTATAAAATATTTTACCAGGAAGTAATACAGTGAGAGTTACCTCTCGTTTTCAAGTATGTCCTGGGCACAGAGTTAAGACAAATAATACATGGTTACAAATACAGTTACATAAATGAACAGGGTATACATTATATACAAGACATTGCATGCACAGTTAAAGATAATATATATTATGGGCGTATGAAACAGTTACAGACCAGACATGTATATATGTGACAGTTTCTCTCATATCCCCTTCTCCCTTGTAAGCTGCACATATTAACCCTTTATATATGTGACAGTTTCTCTCATATCCCCCTCTCCCTTCTCCCCTGTAAGCTGCACATATTAACCCTTTATATATTATTTATTTATTTATTTATAAAATATTTTACCAGGAAGTAATACATTGAGAGTTACCTCTCGTTTTCAAGTATGTCCTGGGCACAGAGTTAAGACAAATAATACATGGTTACAAATACAGTTACATAAATGAACAGGGTATACATTATATACAAGACATTGCATGCACAGTTAAAGATAATATATATTATGGGCGTATGAAACAGTTACAGACCAGACATGTATATATGTGACAGTTTCTCTCATATCCCCTTCTCCCTTGTAAGCTGCACATATTAACCCTTTATATATGTGACAGTTTCTCTCATATCCCCCTCTCCCTTCTCCCCTCTAAGCTGCACATATTAACCCTTTATATATGTAAGAGTTTCTCTCATATCCCCCTCTCTCTTCTTCTCTCTAAGCTGCACATATTAACCCTTTATATATGTAAGAGTTTCTCTCATATCCCCCTCTCTCTTCTCCTCTCTAAGCTGCACATACTGTATTAACCCTTTATATATGTGACCGTTTCTATCGTATCCCTCTCTCCTCTGAGCTGTACATATTAAGATCCTTTAATCTTTCCTGATAACTCTTTTACCTATTATTATATCTCCAATATATTTACTTCCATTCATAGATCTAGTGTGCAGAATTAAACACAGAACTCTAGATGTGGTCACACCTAGGGATGGGTGAATTTATTTTGCGGATTTGGATCCGCAGCGGATCGGATGGTTCTTTTGGTCCACAAATTTCACCAGATCAATCTCAAAAAGGATGATATGCGTTTGGCGGATTTTTCTATTATTTTTGCTAATACCCTCCACGAATTCCAGCAGCCCCGTGGATGGATTTATACAATCCGTGGCTTCAGCAATCTGTTGGCGGATTTCAAAGAGTTTCCACCAACGCATTGCTGAATCCGCGACTTCGATTCTACAACTCCGTCCACGGATTGTGTCCAGTGGCAGATTTTGATGAATCCGCGTGGATTACAACCGTCCAAATCTGTTTGCGGATTTTACACTGTGAAAAGGATTTTGGGTTGAAAATGCGAGAAAATCCAGGAAACTATATGAGCGGATTCACCAATCTCCAGTTACACCAATAATCTATAAAGTAGTACCCCCCCCACCCTTCTGCGCTAATACCTCAACCACAAAAACCAAAGTAACAAAATAACATCTCTCCATATACACCCGAACATCTATTCCTAACCAATTTACCAATGTCGGCGGCTTTATTAAGCCAAACTAATCATCCTCTTGTGCTTTCGCTGTTCTTTCCTTCATTCCAAAAAGACAAATTGCCCCAATGTCGGGGCAAGTTTAAAGAGTCACATTTAAGTGCTTTTAAAAAATAATAATAAATCAGGACCTACGGGGATTTATAGTTTCAACGTGGAGTCTCTTCTCTGATCCCCACGTCTCTGATGGTCTCATCCCTAATTGTATTGGACCTTTTATCATGTATGTTATACACCCCGATTTATCTTTGTTTATAGGAGCAATTCATGCTCTTTTTTTTTTTTTTATTTATCCTTTTTTTTTGTTTGTTTCAAATTTTTTATTGTTTTGTAAAGAGCTAAACAGCCTACAATAATCAATTAGTTTTGGGAACACATCTTGTACATTCATGAAAAACTGATGAGAGAGAGAGAGAGAGAGAGAGAGAGAGAGAGAGAGAGAGAGAGAGAGAGAGAGAGAGAGAGAGAGAGAGAGAGAGAGAGAGAGAGAGAGAGAGAGAGAGATTATCTTCCTTTCTTGTAGAACGCCTATCTTTCATTATTACTAATAGTCCCTTTTCAATTCTTATTGGAGAAGCGGCCGCTTCCTTGAATATCTCTTTGGAAATGGTAGAAGGATAGAGGAGAGAAAGGAGAGAGTAAAGGTGGGAGGAGGGGGGAGGGGGAGAAGAAGCAAGGAAAGGTATGCAGGGATCTGGGTTCAGAGCCAGATGGGTCCTGGGGGGGGGGGGTGAGGAGGAGGGGGAGGAAGGGGAGGGAGAGGGGGAGGGGGAGAAGGGGGAGGGGGAGAAGGGGGGAGGGGGAGAAGGGGGAGGAGGGGGAGTGGAAAGGGGGAGGGGAAGGGGGAGGGGGAGAAGAAGCAAGGAAAAGTATGCAGGGATCTGGGTTCAGAGCCAGAAGGGTCCCGGGGGGGGGGGGGGGGGGAGGCTATTTATCCTTTTTAACATTGGAATGAAGCAGGGGGTCTCTGCAGCTGAACCAGAATTTCAGCTCTGGGGACCCCCTACTGCCCGAGATACAGATCTCTGTATGGGGTTCAGGTATCTTTTGCAAGTTTAAAGCTCCCGCATCACGTGGGCTAATAGGAAGTCGCACCGGATGATGTCACGGCATCCTATTGGCCAGCAGGGCGCGGGAGCTTTCAAACTCCGCCATTACGTGAACCCTGCTAGCCGAGTGGAGCGGCTCCCGGCGCCCCCTACGGAGAGGTCTGTATCTCCAGAAGGAGGGGGTTCCCAAAGCTGAAATTAATGGGGTCCTGCTTCGGAGATCCCCTTTTTTTTAAAAAGCCACAAAACAGATCGCCCACTTGGATTACCCCTCTAAAGGATTTCAAGGTCAAAAAGTTTAAAAAGAAAAGAAATAAAAAACAAGATGTATTTCGAAATGTGTATTGTAAATGTGTTGGACTGAAACCGTGGGTTGAGTTCCTCCAACTCATCCCTCCTGGAAGATGTCACCATGCTCAATATGGCCATACAGTATATAGACAAAGAGCCCACCACTACATCCGCTTGGTCCCCGACAGAGAAAGCCAGTTAGTGTTTAATGAGATGGAAATGGTGTTTATGTGAGATAAATGGGGGATACTTATTAATGAAAGATCTTGGCGTTATAAGGTAGTAGTAGGGTCAGATAAGAGGCAGTCTGGGTCAGTGTGCAAGAGAGGAGGTGGGAGTTATGGTGAAATCCCATTTGAAATATGTATCCTGAGTAGGTTTTAACCTGTTGACGGAATCCATCCACAATGTGAAATGATGCTTCTAGCTCCTGGAAGCTGTGTATCAGTTCACACTGAAATTTTATTATCCCAGGCATTTCTGATGATAATTTTATTTTGTCTAGCCGCGTCCATTAAATTATCCACAAACGGAGATTGTGTGTTGCCATGAAGCTTCCCGTGTCTTCTTTGTAAGACACAAGCATCATGTTGCATTTCCCCTGTAATGTTATAAATGTCTTTATTGAAATCACATCCCCCTCTCCCTCCTTTCTCTCTCACACCCCCCTCTCCCTCATTTCTCTTTCACACCTCCCTCTCCCTCATTTCACTCGCACATCCCCTCTCCCTCCTTTCTCTCTCCTTCCTCTCTCACAACTTCTCCCTCCTTTCTCTTTCACATCCCCCTCTTCCTCCATTCTCACTCACACCCCCTCCCCTCCATCCTCTCTCAGCCCATCTCCCTCCTTCATCTCTCACTTCACCTCTCCCTCCTTCATCTCTCACTTCACCTCCCCCTCCTTCATCTCTCACATCCCCCTGTCCCTCCTTTATTTCTCACTTCACCCCTCCCTCCTTTCTCTCTCACAGTCCCGCTCCCTCCTTTCTCTCTCACATCCCCCTTTCCCTCCTTTCTCTCTCACCTCCCACACACCTCCCTCACACCTCCTCTCTCTCTCTCATCCCCCTCTCCCTCTTCTCCCTCCCCCTCTCCCTCTTCTCCCTCTCTCTCACATCCCTCTCCTCCAGCCAGCAGTTCAGTCACCAGCAGCCTTATTTGGGTCTATATGACTAAAGACTTGGAAAAGCCATTAAGGTTCAGCACCTTGGACAGCACTCTTGGTTTCAACTGATGGCTAATTGGACAATAGGGCCACATACAATATCAAGAAGGTGAGATAACACTACATACCCCGATAATTGTATCCAAACTTATTAACAAAAATGTTGAAGTGTTTTACCTTGGCTGAGAAAGTCTCAAATGTTTTTTGGGCATAATTTGCCTTTTTTCCTGGTGCAGCTTGGAAATATAGAGGTTGCTGCTTCTATTCGTCCCACTGACGCCATTTAATAACAGTAGACGAGTGTGAAAAAAGGGCTCTCTCAGTGTACTGAGTTGGCCTACAGTATCTGCAATGGCGTGAGCATAATTATTATATCCCCATGGTGGGAACCAAAATGCCAGGGGAGGGGGGGAGGGGGGGGGGGAGAGGGGAGGGGGGGGAGGGGGGGAGAGGGGAGGGGGGGGAGGGGGGAGAGGGGAGGGGGGGGGCGGGGGGGGGAGAGGGGAGGGGGGGAGAGGGGGAGGGGGGGGGAGAGGGGAGGAGGAGGGGAGGGCTTGGAGAGCGAGTTGATAGGATTTTTGCCATGCCAAAATAAATGAAACAAAATAACAAAAAGATACAACTTCCTGGGTTTAAACACTGAAGAGTTGAATATATTTTGACTTGGGGATAAGTGGATCTTGGTGGTGTTTACTAATGAGCTCAGGAAATAATTACTGTCTGTCTCTGGTTGTATTTATTTTACGACACGTTTCTTGTTTGAGACCCGAAACTCATTCCAGATGCAGGAGCCAGAAGGAGGAGGCAAAATGTATCAGACATGCTTTTGCAGCAGGCGATTGGTAAAAGACCTTGTGTTATTTGAGCAATATTAACTTAGGGCCAGGATTGTGCAGCCTGCAATAAGGCAGACACAACGTGTGAACACTGATGGGAATTAATGAACAGGACATGAAAAGTTTAAACAATAGTAAAAGATTTCACAGGCAAAATGCAAATGCAGCAACAACAACAAAAACCCCACAATGTCCGTGCAAATCCTTTTATCCTCAAATGATGCTCTTGAGTAAGCATGACTATTTCTTGCTGCTAAATTGCTTATTTTTAATTTTTTATTTTCAACAATTACAGAAAATAGAAACAAAGAATGAAACTCCTCCTATTTCTCCATATAACCCCTCCCATAATTCCTCCTATTACCCCATATAACCCCTCCCATAACTCCTCATATTAAGCCATATAACTCCTCCCAATAACTCCTCCTATTACCCCATATAACCTCTCCCTATAACTCCTCCTATTTTTCCATATAACCCCTCCCATAACTCCTCCTATTACCCCATATAACCTCTCCCATAACTCCTCCCATTACCCATATAACCCCTCCCTATAACTCATCCTATTACCCCATATAACCGCTCCCTATAACTCCTCCTATTTTTCCATATAACCCCTCCCATAACTCCTCCTATTACCCCATATAACCTCTCCCATTAACTCCTCCCATTACCCCATATAACCCCCTCCATATTACCCCATATAATTCCTCCTATTACCCATATAACCCCTCCATATTACCCCATATAACCACTCCCCATAACTCCTCCTATTACCCCATATCAACACTCCCTATAACTCCTCCTATTGCCCCATATAACCCCTCCCTATAACTCCTCCTATTGCCCCATATAACCCCTCCCTATAACGTCTCCTATTTCCCCCATATAACCTCTTGCTATAACTCCCTATAATGACACAACCCTACATCCCAAGCTTATGCACACATGGGGGGTGGGGGGGGGCTTTATACAGTGACAATGAGAAATACATCCGAATCCCTTGAGATCTGTTGCGATGCGGTTCTCTTTCAGCATCTTCCACAATGTAGCAATCCAGCTAATGGCCTAAAAAGACAGAAGTGAAGGATCTGTGTTTAGAAGTCGGGCGTTTTCCCCCACCGGTAATGGTTCGAAAGCCTCTAGCAGCATGAATAGAGAGCTCATTTTTGAATACTCCTGAGAGCAAGGAAGATAAATTGCCTGGAATTGTTTTTATAGCGCAGAACGGTTGGCGATAAATCCATCTAAATTATTTTTTCATTATAACTGGAATGACCTCCTAATGTTTCCACCAAGCTTCTTCATGAAAGCTTCGAGAGGGCTAAAAAACACACCATGCTATCCCAAAGTGCTGTACTGTTGAAAGGAGAAATGTAATTAATGGCGGGTTCAGTAGGAGTTGCTTACCTCCAGATCTTTTGTTGGGAACTCATTCAGCGATGGTGACACGAAACTTCTTTCCCTACTGACAAATCATTATCAGCGTCTCCTGGCTATAGGACAGGGGCACAGAAAACCGCATACGCTTTATGAAAGGAGAAGGAGTCCCAGCAGAAAGGGATTTATTTGTTTGAATAAATCTTGGGCTGTTTTTTAAATACAGGGTTGCCTCTTGCCTGTACCGGGGATATTTGGGATGTGTGACCCTGATTTATCAGGCACAGAGGTTATAACTCAGATCTGGGGGTTTAACAGAGCAAAGAGAGAGGAGAACAGCGAGAGTTACAGACGTCAACTTGATACATCCTATTATAATATTGTGCAGGGGAACTAACCCTATAACTGGCTTTATAGCCGCTTCTATATCTCTTCCTATAACTGCACCTATAACTAACCGTACAACTGCTCCCCTAACTGCTCCTATAACTGCTCCCTATAACTCCTCCCCTAACTGCTCCTATAACTGCTCCCTATAACTCCTCCCTTAACTGCTCCTATAAACCGCTCTCTATAACTCCTCCCCTACCAGTTCCTGTAACCGCACCCTTAACTGCTCCTATTACTACGCCCTATAACCCCTCCCCTAACTGCTCCCTGTAACTCCTCCCCTAACTGCTCCTATACCCGCTCCCTGTAACTCCTCCCCTAACTGCTCCTATAAACCGCTCTCTATAACTCCTCCCCTACCAGTTCCTGTAACCGCACCCTTAACTGCTCCTATTACTACGCCCTATAACCCCTCCCCTAACTGCTCCCTGTAACTCCTCCCCTAACTGCTCCTATACCCGCTCCCTGTAACTCCTCCCCTAACTGCTCCTATAAACCGCTCTCTATAACTCCTCCCCTACCAGTTCCTGTAACCGCACCCTTAACTGCTCCTATTACTACGCCCTATAACCCCTCCCCTAACTGCTCCCTGTAACTCCTCCCCTAACTGCTCCTATACCCGCTCCCTGTAACTCCTCCCCTAACTGCTCCTCTAACTTAGTTTCTTTGCCCGCAGCTCTGCATTTGCGCAGGAAAATGGGTTTGAAGAAACTTGATGGATCAGAAGAGATATTTCTGCCTTTCTGCCCTGGATATGTCCTATCATTGCTTTACAGAGATTACATGAAGTTGATCACCAACTGCATTGATTATCCAAGGTTACAATTGGGGACAAAAATAGCAGATTTAAAACGTTTTCAGAAGACATAATGAGAAATGTAAGAATGCATAGGCTGCCGGACGGCTGGATTTAACATCAATAGTCTGTCTTACGTTCTCAGGTCTGTCCGAGTGAGGCATGCGAGCCGTCTGTAAATATGCTTCAACAATGAGCCCCTTCCCTGCCAATGCATTGAGTTTCATGTTACTGGTGACACTGGGATTCCAATTAATTTCATCTACTTCAAAGACTTGCGTTCTTTGCCAGAAGGCTACTCTTTCGGTTGCGTTACCTCTGGCCCCTCTGGCAGTGGATAGGCCACAAGGAGCACTTGATCGAAAACAATGTTTTGGAGAAGGATGCAGGAAATCAAAGGACTCACAATATTCAATATATTCAATTACATTTTTTTTTTCATTTTCACAATAATTAATATTTAAATGATTACATCAGAAGGCAGTAAAATTATTATGTTACATGGAGGAATAGCGCAGACATAGACTCTTACACACCCTATAATAATTTATTTTGTAAGTAATTTTATTCCTCCCTAACTCCTCCTATTACCCCATATAACCGCTCCCTATAATTCCTCCTATTGCCCCATATAACCGCTCCCTATAACTCCTCCTATTACCCCATATAACCGCTCCCTATAACTCCTCCTATTGCCCCATATAACCGCTCCCTATAACTCCTCCTATTACCCCATATAACCGCTCCCTATAACTCCTCCTATTGCTCCATATAACCCCTCCCTATAACTCCTCCTATTACCCCATATAACCGCTCCCTATAACTCCACCTATTACCCCATATAACCGCTCCCTATAACTCATCCTATTACCCCATATAACCGCTCCCTATTGCTCCTCCTATTACCCCATATAACCGGTCCCTATAACTCCTCCTATTACCCCATATAATCTCTCCCTATAACTCCTCCTATTACCCCATGTATCCGCTCCCTATAACTCATCCTATTACCCCATATAACTGCTCCCTATTGCTGCTCCTATTACCCCATATAGCCGGTCCCTATAACTCCTGCTATTACCCCATAAAACCTCTTCCTATAACTCCCCCTATTACGCCATATAGCCGCTCCCTATAACTCCCCCTATTACCCCATATAAACTTTCTCTATAACTCTTCCTATTACTCGATATAACCGCTCTCTATAACACCTCCTATTACCCCATATAACCACTCCTTATAACTCCTCCTATTGCCCCATATAACCGCTCCCTATAACTCCTCCTATTACCCCATATAACCGCTCCCTATGACTCCTATTACCCCACATAACTGCTCTCTATAACTCCTCCTATTACCCCATATAACCGCTCTCTATAACTCCTCCTATTACCCCATATAACCTCTCCCTATAACTCCTCCTATTACCCCATATAACCGCTCCCTATAACGCCTCCTATTACCCCATATAACCCCTCCCTATAACTCCTCCTATTACCCCATATAACCTCTCCCTATAACTCCTCCTTTTATCCCATATAACCGCTCCCTATAACTCCTCTTATTACCCCATATAACCGCTCCCTATAACTCCTCCTATTACCCTATATAACCCCTCCCTATAACTCCTCCTATTGCTCAAAATAACCTGTCCCTATAACTCCTTCTATTGTCCTATATAACCGTTCCCTATAACTCCTCCTATTACCCCATGTAACCGCTCCCTATAACTCCTCCTATTACCCCATATACCCGCTTCCTATAACTCAACCTATTACCCCATATATCCGCTCCCTATAACTCCCCCTATTACCCCATATAACCACTCCTTATAACTCTTCCTATTACCCCATATAACCGCTCCCTATAACTCCTCCTATTGCCCCATATAACCGCTCCCTATAACTCCTCCTATTACCCCATATAACTGCTCCCTATAACTCTTCCTATTACCCCATATAACCGCTCCCTATAACTCCTCCTATTACCCCATATAACTGCTCCCTATAACTCCTCCTATTATCCCATATAACCGCTCCCTATAACTCCTCCTATTGCCCCATATAACTGCTCCCTATAACTCTTCCTATTACCCCATATAACCGCTCCCTATAACTCTTCCTATTACCCCATATAACCGCTCCCTATAACTCCTCCTATTACCCCATATAACCGCTCCCTATAACTCCTCCTATTACCCCATATAACCGCTCCCTATAACTCCTCCTATTGCCCAACATAAATCTGTAGGTCTGAGTTTAAATACTGCACTTATACAGCTGGGGAATATCCCCCAGAATCCTATCCTTCCTCGCCAAAGCCTGACACGGATATTAATATTATTATTATTATTACGGTCTTTGTTTTCTTTCACTTCAAACTTACAGTGTTTGCCCGAATAAAATGCAGAATTGCAAATGATCCGCACCGTCCTGTAATGTTTTCACAAAGTATTCCCTTCTGAAAAATGTATTTTTTAATTGTCTGAGCGGTGACATTTCAAAGCAGCGGATGAATAAAGATTGTTCTCGGGGCTGTGGGGATTCAGTAAAGGACAGAGGGATTTAGGGAGATAAACAGCAAATATTTATGGTGTAATATTTTCACACACTGTCTGTGCTTGGAAAGGGAAGGAGAGGCTGAATTTCACTTTATGGAAAGCCAAGAGAAAAGTGTTGATTGCTGCTTAGAAAGCTAAAAGTTTTATTATGCAGAATGTTAGATTTCATAAATGCTCCATAACTCTGATTGCCCCATATAACCTCTCCCTATAACTCCTCCTATTGCCCCATATAACCTCTCCCTATAACTCCTCCAATTGCCCCATATAACCTCTCCCTATACAGTACTGTAGCTCATCCTATTGCCCTATATAACCACACCCTATAACTCCTCCTATTACCCCATATATTCACTCCCTATAACACCTCCTATTACCCCATATAACCGCTCCCTATAGCTCCTTCTGTTACCACATACTGTATAATCCATCCCTATTACTCCATATAACTGCTCCCTATAACTCCCGCTATTACTCCATATAACGGCTCCTATTACTGCTCCCCCTTTTACCCCATATAACTGCTCCCTATAACTCCCCCGATTACTCCATATAACTGCTCCTATTACTGCTCCCCTGCTCACCCACACTCAGAGGATAATTGTACATAGTTCTTTTGAGGCCGTTGAGACAATATGCCCGTACTGAATACCCACCCGCCGACTCACACCCTAGCGGGACGCACACATCACATTTAGACATCACTTATGTCACCAAAATATACATTGTACTGTGGTGTCTTTACAATAAACCATTTTTAAACAACAACATCTTATTACATTTTCTTCCATGTTTCTTTTCAACATCATTATACAACCTTTCCGCCAAATAGTCATCCTATTGTTCCCCTGTTTATAAATAATACTACCTATTACGGATTTACATCCTGGGCAACGCCAGGTATATCAGCTAGTAGATAATAATGACAAAAGATAAAGTGAAATGACTCCTTTAGCATCCTCCTTCCTGCTGGGAATGTAACACTCGCAATCTTTTCTATTTAAAGGCAGCAACTTAACCCCTGCACCGCTGGTCCTGATCCCCATCGGCTGCCATGCTGTATTTAAACGTTCATTATCTGCACCCCTGCCCAGCGTAATGAGGTATTTACTGTACACAGTTAATTCGGACAATCAAAGCGTGAGGGATTATTAATTTCATATTAAGCCTTCCGCTGCTGCAGTGCGACAAATGGCACAGACATCGCTTTCTTCCGACTTCTGCACAAATTCTTTCCTGTCCGGTTAGTGATAATTATCCGTTACCTGTAAAACGCCAACAGAGTCCGCTGCGCAGTACAGCGGAGGTACAGAGGGACTTCCATGACATAAACTGAATGACACAAAAAGGACAAACAAGAAAAAATGGATCCAGAAAGTAATTGAGGGCTCTGATCTGGAGAGCTTACACTCTAAAGGGAATAAGTGGCCATGTTGAAACAAAAGGTAAAGTGTGCTGTAGTATAGATCAGGGTAGAGTATGGCTCAGCTGGATCTATTAGGGTTTGGGGGTGTGGATGTTAGGGGGTGTTAGATAGCATAGAGTTTGGTCCAGCTTCTCAGCTGGATCTAGTAAGGTTTGGGGGTGTAAATCTTAGGGGGTGTTAGATAACATGCAGCAGGTCCCATTAAGGTTTGGGGGTGTGGATGTTAGATAGTTGGTGGGTGGAGGATGTTAAATAGTTGGTGGATGGGTGGAGGTTGTTGGTGGGTGGGTGGAGGATGTTAGATAGTTGGTGGGTAGTTGGAGGATGTTAGGTAGTTGGTGGGTGGGTGGAGGATGTTAGATAGTTGGTGGATGGGTGGAGGATGTTAGATAGTTGGTGGGTGGGTGGAGGATGTTAGATAGTTGGTGAGTGGGTGGAGGATGTTAGATAGTTGGTGGGTGGGTGGAGGATGTTAGATAGTTGGTGGGTGGGTGGAGGATGTTAGATAGTTGGTGGGTGGGTGGAGGATGTTAGTTGGTGGGTGGGTGGAGGATGTTAGTTGGTGGGTGGGTGGAGGATTTTAGATAGTTGGTGGGTGGGTGGAGGATGTTAGATAGTTGGTGGGTGGGTGGAGGATGTTAGATAGTTGGTAAGTGGGTGGAGGATGTTAGATAGTTGGTGGGTGGGTGGAAGATGTTAGATAGTTGGTGGGTGGGTGGAGGATGTTAGATAGTTGGTGGGTGGGTGGAGGATGTTAGATAGTTGGTGAGTGGGTGGAGGATGTTAGATAGTTGGTGGGTGGGTGGAAGATGTTAGATAGTTGGTGGGTGGGTGGAGGATGTTAGATAGTTGGTGGGTGGGTGGAGGATGTTAGATAGTTGGTGAGTGGGTGGAGGATGTTAGATAGTTGGTGGGTGGGTGGAGGATGTTAGATAGTTGGTGGGTGGGTGGAGGATGTTAGATAGTGGGTGGGTGGAGGATGTTAGATAGTTGGTGGGTGGGTGGAGGATGTTAGATAGTTGGTGGGTGGGTGGAGGATGTTAGATAGTTGGTGGGTGGGTGGAGGATGTTAGATAGTTGGTGGGTGGGTGGAGGATGTTAGATAGTTGGTGAGTAGGTGGAGGATGTTAGATAGTTGGTTGGTGGGTGGAGGATGTTAGATAGTTGGTGGATGGGTGGAGGATGTTAGATAGTTGGTGGGTGGGGGAGGATGTTAGATAGTTGGTGGGTGGGTGGAGGATGTTAGATAGTTGGTGGGTGGGTGGAGGATGTTAGATAGTTGGTTGGGTGGAGGATGTTAGATAGTTGGTTGGGTGGAGGATGTTAGATAGTTGGTGGGTGGGTGGAGGATGTTAGATAGTTGGTTGGGTGGAGGATGTTAGATAGTTGGTGAGTGGGTGGAGGATGTTAGATAGTTGGTGGGTGGGTGGAGGATGTTAGATAGTTGGTGGGTGGGTGGAGGATGTTAGATAGTTGGTGGGTGGGTGGAGGATGTTAGATAGTTGGTGGGTGGGTGGAGGATGTTAGATAGTTGATGGGTGGGTGGAGGATGTTAGATAGTTGGTGGGTTGGAGGATGTTAGATAGTTGGTGGATGGATGGAGGATGTTAGATAGTTGGTGGGTGGGTGGAGGATGTTAGATAGTTGGTGGATGGGTGGAGGATGTTAGATAGTTGGTGGGTGGGTGGAGGATGTTAGATAGTTGGTGGGTGGGTGGGGGATGTTAGATAGTTGGTGGGTGGGTGGAGGATGTTAGATAGTTAGTGAGTGGGTGGAGGATGTTAGATAGTTGGTTGGGTGGAGGATGTTAGATAGTTGGTGGATGGATGGAGGAAATTAGATAGTTGGTGGGTGGGTGGAGGATGTTAGATAGTTGGTGGGTGGGTGGAGGATGTTAGATAGTTGGTGGGTGGAGGATGTTAGATAGTTGGTGGGTGGGTGGAGGATGTTAGATAGTTGGTTGGGTGGAGGATGTTAGATAGTTGGTGGGTGGAGGATGTTAGATAGTTGGTGGGTGGAGGATGTTAGATAGTTGGTGGGTGGGTGGAGGATGTTAGATAGTTGGTGGGTGGGTGGAGGATGTTAGATAGTTGGTGTGTGGGTGGAGGGTGTTAGATAGTTGGTGGGTGGATGATGTTAGATAGTTGGTGAGTGGGTGGAGGATGTTAGATAGTTGGTGGGTGGAGGATGTTAGATAGTTGGTGGGTGGGTGGAGGATGTTAGATAGTTGGTGGGTGGAGGATGTTAGATAGTTGGTGGGTGGGTGGAGGATGTTAGATAGTTGGTGGGTGGGTGGAGGTTGTTAGATAGTTGGTGGGTGGAGGATGTTAGATAGTTGGTGGGTGGGTGGAGGATGTTAGATAGTTGGTGGGTTGGTGGAGGATGTTAGATAGTTGGTTGGGTGGAGGATGTTAGATAGTTGGTGGATGGATGGAGGATATTAGATAGTTGGTGGGTGGGTGGAGGATGTTAGATAGTTGGTGGGTGGGTGGAGGATGTTAGATAGTTGGTGGGTGGGTGGAGGATGTTAGATAGTTGGTGGGTGGGTGGAGGATGTTAGATAGTTGGTGTGTGGGTGGAGGGTGTTAGATAGTTGGTGGGTGGAGGATGTTAGATAGTTGGTGAGTGGGTTGAGGATGTTAGATAGTTGGTGGGTGGAGGATGTTAGATAGTTGGTGGGTGGGTGGAGGATGTTAGATAGTTGGTGGGTGGAGGATGTTAGATAGTTGGTGGGTGGGTGGAGGATGTTAGATAGTTGGTGGGTGGGTGGAGGATGTTAGATAGTTGGTGGGTGGAGGATGTTAGATAGTTGGTGGGTGGGTGGAGGATGTTAGATAGTTGGTGGGTTGGTGGAGGATGTTAGATAGTTGGTTGGGTGGAGGATGTTAGATAGTTGGTGGATGGATGGAGGATATTAGATAGTTGGTGGGTGGGTGGAGGATGTTAGATAGTTGGTGGGTGGGTGGAGGATGTTAGATAGTTGGTGGGTGGGTGGAGGATGTTAGATAGTTGGTGGGTGGGTGGAGGATGTTAGATAGTTGGTGGGTGGGTGGAGGATGTTAGATAGTTGGTGGGTGGGTGGACGATGTTAGATAGTTGGTGGGTGGGTGGAGGATGTTAAATAGTTGGTGGGTGGAGGATGTTAGATAGTTGGTGGGTGGGTGGACGATGTTAGATAGTTGGTGGGTGGGTGGACGATGTTAGATAGTTGGTGGGTGGGTGGACGATGTTAGATAGTTGGTGGGTGGGTGGACGATGTTAGATAGTTGGTGGGTGGAGGATGTTAGGCGTATGCCAGATACGCTTTTTTCAAAATGCGAGTCTTTAGAGAGTCAGATACAAAACTCCGGAAGGCTCCACGAGGCAGCGATTGAGGCAACTCGCGGAGACACACTTGTGCGCAGAAAAATGGGCACACCTAAGGTACCTGAGAAATATGCTAAAAAGAGTCATTTGCATATCTGGTTACCACATTTCCCAAATATCAGAGGGGTGCCCATACCTTGTACACGGGGTCTCACTGTGAGTTGGGTAATGCTGCGTTTGAGGGATATCTCTCGTTAAATAGGATCCCTTGTATTATGCCGACAGTAAATCCTGCGCCTCCTGCTTTACTGCAAACCTGGAATATAGTGCTTTACGGGGGAAATAACGATCCTAT
This sequence comes from Ascaphus truei, assembly GCF_040206685.1. Classification (NCBI taxonomy): domain Eukaryota; kingdom Metazoa; phylum Chordata; class Amphibia; order Anura; family Ascaphidae; genus Ascaphus; species Ascaphus truei. Next base: position 58,610,784 of record NC_134492.1, on the reverse strand, counting down.
TAAATAAATGCATGATGTATGCTTTGTAACGGTGAGCGAATCTGCCCAAAACAGTTTCGCTGTGTAAAATACGCAGATGGATTTGGTCAGTTTTAATCCGTGTGGATTAATCAGAGACGGATTGCTGAATCTGCGGACTGTATTGGTAATAACTATTTTAAAAATCCGCAAAACACAAAATCCCCTTTTTGAGATTGATCTACTGAAATCCGCTGACCAACGGAACCGGCCGATCCGCTGCGGACGCAAATCCGCCCCCAAAATGGGCCCATCTCTAATGGTTTGAAGGAAATAACGCGTAGACATTATAAAGCCTCTTACCTGCTGACCCCTGCTGACCTGCTGACCTCTGCTGACCTGCTGACCTGCTGACCTGCTGACCTCTGCTTCATAGAAACCTTTACTTTCTGGGAAACGTATTTTAGCTTAAAAATGTAAGAACACTCCTATGATTGGATCGCTAATCTCTCCCAAACCTGCTGTATTCCCAGATTTAAACATCTCTTTCTAAAATAGATTGCCTTTCAAACGACAGAGGGGAACATTTCCTGCTATGTGACGTCTTCCGGCGACAGAAATCACCCTAACGCCAACACTGTAAAAATAGAATTTTTTAAAACCACATCCCTTTGGGTTTAGAGATGTACAGTAGTCCCTCCTAGGGCCAAAGTGTACTAATGGCAGTGACATGGTTAAGGGGTCAGTCACCCCTAGGGGCAAAGTGTATTAATGGCAGTGATATGGTTAAGGGGTCAGTCCCTCCTAGGGCCAAAGTGTACTAATGGCAGAGACATGGTTAAGGGGTCAGTCACCCCTAGGGGCAAAGTGTACTAATGGCAGTGATATGGTTAAGGGGTCAGTCCCTCCTAGGGCCAAAGTGTACTAATGGCAGTGACATGGTTAAGGGCTCAGTCCCTCCTAGGAGCAAAGTTTACTAATGGCAGTGACATGGTTAAGGGGTCAGTCCCACCTAGGGGCAAAGTGTACTAATGGCAGTGACATGTTTAAGGGGTCAGTCTCTCCTAGGGGCAAAGTGTACTAATGGCAGTGACATGGTTAAGGGCTCAGTCCCTCCTAGGAGCAAAGTTTACTAATGGCAGTGACATGGTTAAGGGGTCAGTCCCACCTAGGGGCAAAGTGTACTAATGGCAGTGACATGTTTAAGGGGTCAGTCCTTCGTAGGAACAAAGTGTATTAATGGCAGTGACATGTTTAAGGGGTCAGTCCTTCGAAGGAACAAAGTGTATTAATGGCAGTGACATGGTTAAGGGGTCAGTCCCTCCTAGGGGCAAAGTGTACTAATGGCAGTGACATGTTTTAAGGGGTCAGTCCCTCCTAGGGGCAAAGTGTACTAATGTCAGTGACATGGTTAAGGGGTCAGTCCCTCCTAGGGCCAAAGTGTACAAATGGCAGTGACAGGGTTAAGTTGTCAGTCCCTCCTAGGAGCAAAGTGTACTAATGGCAGTAACATGGTTAAGGGGTCAGTCCCTCCTAGGGGCAAAGTGTACTAATGGCAGTGACATGTATAAGGGGTCAGTCTCTCCTAGGGGCAAAGTGTACTAATGGCAGTGACATGGTTAAGGGGTCAGTCCCTCCTAGGGGCAAAGTGTACTAATGGCAGTGACATGGTTAAGGGGTCAGTCCCTCCTAGGGGCAAAGTGTACTAATGGCAGTGACATGGTTAAGGGGTCAGTCCCTCCTAGGGGCAAAGTGTACTAATGGCAGTGACATGTATAAGGGGTCAGTCCCTCCTAGGGGCAAAGTGTACTAATGGCAGTGACATGGTTAAGGGGTCAGTCCCTCCTAGGGGCAAAGTGTACTAATGGCAGTGACATGTATAAGGGGTCAGTCCCTCCTAGGAGCAAAGTGTACTAATGGCAGTGACATGGTTAAGGGCTCAGTCCCACCGTCTCCTAGGGCCAAAGTGTATTAATGGCAGTGACATGTTTAAGGGGTCAGTCCTTCGTAGGAACAAAGTGTATTAATGGCAGTGACATGATTAAAAGTACAGTCTCTCCGAGGACTATCTTTGCTATGAGCATGGTTAGATTAGTTTAGGGAAACCAATTAGTCTGTTAAATTATTTACAAAGGTTTTTTTGTCTAGCCAGCTATGTGGCATTGGCACTTTTATTTTAGAATGGCATCATTCAGTTTGTATGTACAAAAAAAAATGGCCCAGCCTGTCTAAAATGGACTGTCCCAAAGAGCTTGCAATCGAAATGACTCTAAAGCTGCTTTACCATCCCAGTCACTGTCCCCAGGGATACAGAAAGATGGCCGTCTCCTGAGCTTTTTCCTGTTGTGCTCTCTGATTAAGAGATGTCCGCTTCTCCGGAGGCTGCCCTGTTATCTTTGATAACATTGTTCTCTTCCGAAATGCCCAGATGTTCTGCAAATAGGATCAGTCTCCCCCTGCTTCTCCCTGAGACGCTTTTGAAAGAAGCCAGGGATGAAATGCTGGCCCGAGAATAAAAGCCATATTTCATACGACAAGTAGCGGATTTAGAAAACAAAGGAGGGAAGTGCAAAGTTCAGGTTTTGCTAGGCTTAGAAATGAAAGGCGGCATTAAAATGGGAACAGATTCCTCCAACCCTTTCTCTGCCCATAACTCTCAACCCCTCCTTATAGCTCCTCTTATCGCTCCATATAACTGCTCCGATTAACCCATATAATGCTCCCTACTACTCCTCCTGTTGCCCCATATACTGTACTCGCTCCCTATAACTCCTATTACCCCATATAACCCCTCCCTATAACTCCTATTACCCCATATAACTGCTCCCTATAACTCCTCCTATTACCCCATATAACCACTCCCTACAACTCCCCCTATTACCCCATATAACCTCTCTCTATAACTCCTCCTATTACCCCATATAACCACTCCCTACAACTCCCCCTATTACCCCATAACCGCTCCCTATAACTCCTCCTATTACCCCATATAACCTCTCCCTATAACTCCCCCTATTACCCCATATAACCCTCCCTTATATCTCCTCTTATTACCCCATATAACTGCTCCCTATAACTCCTATTACCCCATATAACTGCTCCCTATAACTCCTCCTATTACCCCATATAACCACTCCCTATAACTCCCCCTATTAACCCATATAACCGCTCCCTATAACTCCTCGTATTACTCTATATAACCCTCCCTTATATCTCCTCTTATTACCCCATATAACCGTTCCCTAGAACTCCTTCTATTGCTCCATGTAACTTCTCGCTATAATTCCTCCCATTACCCTATGTAACTTCTCGCTATAATTCCTGCCATTACCCCATATAACCACTCCCTATAACTCCTCCTATTACCCCATATAACTGCTCCCTATAACCCTTCCTATTACCCCATAAAACCGCTCCCTATAACTCCTTCTATTACCCCATATAACCTCTCCCTATAACTCCTCCTATTACCCCATATACCTGCTCCCTATAACTCCTCCTATTACCCCATATAACCCCTCCCTATAACTCCTCCTATTACCCCATATAACCTCTCCCTATAACTCCTCCTATTGCCCTATATAACCGCTCCCTATAACTCAGACATTAAGCCTTTCCTCCTGCCTTGCAGGGGTTAATTTATATTGACTGTTTTATATAACAAGCATAAATAGAATGTCAATGGCTCTTTTAATAGATACATTATAATTTTAGGGTTTATGTAAGCTCGCATTAAGAGCTTGCTTTAAGCATCAACATAAGAGCAGATAATGCATTTATATTACGTTCTGTTTCGTGCAGAGGGATTCTAAGCAGCAATTTGATAATCCATAATCAAATCTGGCCTTTATATATCCTGGCCCCAGACAGCATTATTATTAAGAACCAATGCCACGGTGAGTCCTTCTCGAAATGACATTATCAAACCTTTTGTGCAGCCAAGAGCCGAGAAATCATGAAGCTTTGTCCCCACTGGAAAACAAACATGAATGTGGATTGATTTTAGCATTAAGATTTTTCTAGATCTGTTTGGAGAGGGGAGCATTTCGTTTCTAAGTACTGTATCTCTGCGAAAGGGCGGCCCAGTGTTATAGGACAGAATTGGACAATACTTATTGGCAACCTTAGGAAATAGATGATTCCTGATAGTTTCAATTTTGTTTTTTTATTAAAAGTCAGTTACACTTAGACAGCAATATACAGATAAATAGATAGATAGATAGATAGATAGATAGATAGATAGATAGATAGATAGATAGATAGATAGATAGATAGATAGATAGATAGATAGATAGATAGATAGTCAAGTCCCAAGTCTCAGCTTACCGTGTTTACATAATATTATTAAATCATAATTTAAAGTTATGTATAGGTGTCAGTTTGGTACAAGGCCATCAATCCCCCAGATGTGACCCCTTAACCATGTCACTGCCATTAGTACACTTTGCTCCTAGGAGGGACTGAACCCTTAACCATGTCACTGCCATTAGTACACTTTGCTCCTAGGTCGGAGAGATTGCCCTTTTAATTTAGAGGGTTTCTCTTTATATAGCTGTGATTCAGAAAAGTAACACTTCTCATGATTCAGTCTGTTCCCATGCTGCAGTATGTGTTACTGCTACACACAGTCACACACACATAGTCACACACACATAGGGCTTTACCTAGTGTAATGAACAGAGATGTGCAAAAATTCCCCATTCACAAGCATCCCTCTCACTCTCTCTCTATTCAAGTGGATGGGAGTTTCCAGACGACGTTGCCCTAATCGGCACTATGGCAGTATAGTGACTAGACCTTTTCTGTACACAAAGAAAGGGGTTTATATCCCAGCGTAGAGAAGAGTGTCTCGCCGCACGCTCCGTTTCCCGGAGCAGAGTTGGGGGATTTTAGATTTATGTTGCGTCAGAAATGGCGAGTTTTTTTGGGGGTAAACCGAACAGAAAAAGACTGGCGCAGAATGGGATACTTTGTATTATAATCTGTGCACCGTGTAACATCTCAGGGGTAGATCCCCAGAGGTTCCTTATTAACTTAACGAGATTAACATCAGTAACGATGCACTAAATACTGATTTCCGCCGTAACGAGCCCGTGCGTTACTATAACGGGCGTCAGCGCTAATGATGTTCCCTGTAACAGCGCCGATCCCCAGAGCGCCGGTACAGTTACCGCAGGGAGTTACAGCTACGTTAGTGAGGTCAGAGATAAAGGTGCGTTACTCACACCCAGGCGCTGAGACGGCGCGGTTACAGGGTCCGGGTAAGTGTAAGACCACAGGTAGCTATAATATAACCATCATATTGTTACTTACAGGGGTCTCTTCCTCCCGTCTTCTCTTTACTTTAATGAAACGCTTATTCAGAGTCTGGGTGGGAGTAACGGCGCCTTTGGGTGAGAGGCGTAACGCCATGTTATGTGACGCTGACGCACGGCAGTGCTAACCTCGCATGGCGTTACGCCTACGCTAATGAGATCACTAACGAGCCTTTGATTTGCATATAATTAGCTTTGTGGATACCCGTTAAACCCAGAGAAGCCAACGCACATTACAGGGTTAATAACTTCACGTTAGTAGCCCGGATTTAACAGACTTCTGAGGATCTCCCACTCAGGGTGCTGGCAGCTTGCTGAGTGGGGGCTGCTTCTGAGGGCCTGTTATTGACCTGACATAGGAAGGGGCCCCGGTCACAAAAGTTGAACACTAAAGCCCCCTGCCTCTGGGCTTTAGTCGGCTGTCCCGGCTCTCTCCCTGTCTGGGCTCCCGCCCCTAAATCGAAAACTAAGGCAGGTAGAGCAAACTCAGTTTGATGGATTCGGGCTCAATTTGGCAGATTCGGGCCTCTAACGGATTCAGGCCTCTGATGGATTCGGGCCTCTGACGGATTCGGGCCTCTGATTCACGGATTCGGGCCTGTGACGGATTCAGGCCTCTGATGGATTCGGGCCTCTGATTGACGGATTCGGGCCTCTGACGGATTCAGGCCTCTGATTGACGGATTCAGGCTCAGTTTGCAGGTTCAGATTCTGAATCTGTGGGATTTGTAGTAATAGTATAAATACCGAATCTGCCTTTTTGAGGCGGACCTGAGAAATTCTGGACAAAAAGTAACTTGCCCAACTGCGACGGATTCAGATTTAGGTGGAAAATCCATTTCTAGTTAAAATCAGGACTGAAATCTCTGTTAACGTCATTCCAATTTGACTTTCTTTTTTTAATTTCCTCAAAAGCCTGCACAGAAATCCGCACTTTCATGTCAGATCAAAGCATTTTAATGAAAGTTACGGTCGCCCTCCCCATAAAACAGCAATTTTTTAGTAGAAAATCGGCAAAGTGTTCAACTTTGAGCCGCAGCTGAATTTCCAGAGACTTTTGACCAAAATGATGAATAATGCGCACATTTCTCTTCCGTTTTCTTTCTTTCAAAACTTACGTTTTTTCACAATTTGCGCTGCAAATTTGAATTTATGCAAGAAAATGTGGCTCTTAGCCAGGGTGGCCTTGCAATGTAGTTTTAAAAACATTTGGATAGCACTATAAATAGTGTTTCGCTAATATTCTCCCTCGTAAAATATTTGACGCATATCGGTAAAAGTTTGCAAAATGCCTGTTTTTCGCTCAGCAAATTCACGAGTTGCCTTCACTCCAAGATATTGTAAACTCGCAAATTTCCTAGAAATATGTTGGCAGCAATTTTCGCTAAACAAACGGAAACTCACAAGTCTCTTCCCTGCAGAGCTTACATTCTAAGCTTGACGTCTAAGTTGCCCAGGCTCGCAACACGCTGATACTGAGATTTAAACGCTATCAGTATTCATTGGATTTCTTAGCCTAACTTTGCTCTCTGGTATAATGTAAGTATAATAAAAAGCTAATAGCAATAAGGTTCCCAGACATTACTGTAATTGTATGATATATTTATTTACTGGTTTTGCCCGATTATAAGGTAACGTTTTTTAAATAAAGTTAAGTTGAAAAGTACATACTCGGCTTATAATTCGGATCCCGCCCACTTTGCGAGCCAATCAGCAGTCGGATGTATGAGGGTAAAATCAGAGGAAGCTCTGCCTTGGGGGCCTGAGGCAGCCATGTTGGTTGTGGCAGAAGGCTCAAACCAAGACAGACAGAGAGAGATACAGTGTGTGTATATGTTCGTGTGTGCGTAAACTTTTTTTTTTCCAGCTACTGCTGAAATTAGTGGGTCACCTTATATTCAGGATCGCCCTATAATCGGGCAAAAACGGTATATAATGCCAGCCGTTGAATCCAGTACTTTAGAAATATTATATAAGACGTAACACATTAAATAACAATACAATTTTAGTGAATAATACACAACACGCGTGGCTTACCCGGCCTCGGATATTGTTCCCTTTTTCCAGCCTTTAATAAACACACGGACACCATAATTAGTGTATATCAATTGTCACAGCATTTATTAAATACAATATAATAACCAATATATAACTTCTCCGTGGACCCGCCCGTTTGCTCTGAATCCCCTCTCCCCCCCCCCAAAGCCCCTAGGGTACCCGTGGCTTGAACTCCAAATTGTCACCGCCACCACGAGTCTGATGACACTGATCCATACACATTACTGGGAGGCCACTCCCATACCTGCCACGTTAGCTTCCTATGGCACCGCCTCCCCCATGACCACCACAGGAGGTCCACCAACCTCCACCCAAGAGCCAAATTGGCAAGATCCACACAACCGACATGACACCATCCCGCCATGCTGCAACCATAGTGACACATTGGCACACACAATACTGCCACTTCTCCAACCTTTTACCCAATGGAAATCTAGCACCGGGTAATTAACCTAACCAAATAAAGTCAAACACCGGGAGGGAGGGTGGGGCTTCTTCCACGTGGTCTTCTGAAAAGAGATGACGGAACTAGGTAATATATATATGTAGCCAGGTCCCCCCCCTCGCGCACTCACCCCCTCCTTCCCCGTTGCGAGCGCGCGGTGTGGATGTGCGGCCGGTTGCCATGACGCGATCGGGCGGTTACTATGGTGCGGTCGGGCGGTTGCCGGGGATGCGATCGGGGCGGTTGCCGAGGCCGCGATCGCGTTGCTGGGGTCCCCGGCGGCCGGTGAGCAGGGCGCCGCCATGTTAGGGCTGTTGCGCATGCGCAGTGGCAGAGCACAGCGCGGGAGGCCCCAGATAGCTCGCGCATGCGCGAGATGAGTCTGCCAGCCCCCAGGGTGCATAGGGGCAGTGACACCTGACGCAAGGGAGCCAATAGGGCTGAGGGATTTGCCTGGGAATAGATAGATACATTTCGCGGGGTTTTGCAGCCACGCAGGCAGTCAGGATCCGGACCAGCTAGGGGTAAGAGGTGGATGCAGGGGTCAGTGACCCTCTGCATTAGGCCAGCAGCCCCCAAGGTCCCAGTTAGGTCCTGAGCCACCTAGTAGCTTGTGGAGCTTAGGGACAGGCCCTAGATACGGACACTGCCCCATTAATTGGTTGCTTAGTCAGGGACACAGTGCTGAATCCGTGCGGCCTGCGAGGTGGGTTCTGGGCTCAGAACACCACCAAAGACCCTGGGACTAAGGTGATATTATCCGCGCTGGAATTCACCCAACGCGGTGTGGAGGACAACGTCGGATCGGGCGGATCTCCAGTGATATCGCGGTACCCGTGGCTGGAACCCGGGCAGGTAACCTGCAACTCACGTGCACCAACCAGGCCTATCACCAGACATAGTGGCTGCGCAGTCACACATTCACATGCACAGTGGTATTTGACTCTGGGGGTGCGAGACATTTTGGTGGGGGTTACTGGACACGAGGTGGGATCACTCTGTGGGGGGTTAGCGCCCGCCGTGACGCCTAGAGTGGTTAGCGTCCGCCGTGACGCCCAGAGTGGTTAGCGTCCGCCGTGGCGCAGTGTGGTTAGCGTCCGCCGTGGCGCATGGAGGTTGTGTTGATATGTGATGATATATGTTTTGCTATGCAGTAAAGCCAGTCCTGTTTTATATTTGCTCGCTTTGTGTGGTTGTTTCCTGTGAGGGCCTCCTCCCACTCCGTTGGGATCCCTCCCAGGTGGAGGCGTTGCACCACGAGATGTATAACATGCATGTACCCCAGGTTCCCCAAGCGGAGGCTTAGGCTCCTGAGAGCCACACAGGTTGCACAGCAGGTAGTAGCGGTTGTATTCATAGGGAATACCCGTTACATTTGGAGGCGCTGCTGAGATAGTCCTGGGGTGCCCCACTTTGTAGTTACCGTTACCCTGTCAGTCAGCATGTCTGCGCTCACGCCCAAACAAGTGGCCGACTGGGCCGAAAAGCTAGGAGAGCTTCTGCGACACGTGGTCGCCGTAGACGAGGTGCCTGCTGATGTCTCCATGTTTACTGTCTGCAGCGCAGTAAGGACATTACCTGGTCTGGCGGGCGCCCGCCTAATCAGCAAGCACTATAACATTGACCGGCAAGAGAATACCCTATTGCTAGCCACTGAACAAGCTATACTTCCTGATAGAGGCCCACGAGTAGTGTATCTACCAGAGACTTTACCGCAAGGGTGCCCTCTAATTTACCCCGGAACCGTTTCCAGTCACGTCACTTCCCTCCCCAGACATGAGGGTTGGGTCGACAGAGATATGGCCACCAGTACACCCATCCGATCAGATATAGCACTACCCAGATTGACCTTCTCTTCTGATGCTAGGCAAGGGGCCACCAGCTGGGCCGGTAGTCCGCCAACATCACTGGTTACTAACAGGTCCGTGAACAGTTCTACCCCAACCCCTAACAGGCAGCGAGCAGCGATAGCCAGTACCTCCTACAATGATGGCTCTCTGCTAGGAGTGACATTCCCGCAGCTTGTGGAAGCGATAACTACGTCCGCTCAAGCCCAAAATTATAGGAAATTGAAGGCGTTCTCAGGAACGGTTCCTGTCCCCACAGGCGAAGAAAGTATCGATTCTTGGAAGGAGCACACTCTCAAGGTGATCGACGAATGGCCCTGCTCTGAAACGGTCAGACGGCAGAGAATCCTGGAAAGCCTACGACCCACAGCGGCCACCATGGTCAGTGCACAGCGTGACCAAGACCCTGATCTCTCTGCTCACCAGATGGTAGACTTGTTAGTCCAGATCTATGGCAAAGAGGAAGAGGAGAGCGAGCTGTGGTTCAAATATTACGCCCTCAGACAGAAGGAGAAGGAAGACCTGTCCGACTTCCTGCAACGCATACAGCTGGTCCTGTGGAAATTGCGAACTTGCGGCCTCATCCTATCTTCAGAGATGGACGAATATCGGCGCAAGCAGTTCCTCCGAGGAGCCATCCCCACGCATCACATCGTGATTATGATCAGGTGCTCACTAAAGGAGGGACCTCCCCCTACCTTCATGGACATTCTGGGGATCGTAAAAGGGCATGAGGCCTATACCAAGCTGCATGCAGGCACCAAGGTCAGAGATCCTCCGACCAGTGACACCCCGGGAGCCTCCGCTCGGCGGACCAAGACACCTGTCAAAGAGGAAGATGCGCCACCCAAGTCGCCCTCAACGAAAGGGCGGGCTTCGGGGAGATCCTCCCCCACTTACCCAAGACGACTGGACCTTAAAGATGTCGTTTGCTATAACTGTGGACAGAAAGGCCATTTCTCTAGGGAGTGCCCTAATGGAGCCACCCAAGAAAAGGAAACGCCCCGTAAAGGAAGCTTGGCCAGGGCTATGATCTGTCAGAGGCAGACCTCAGAAGCCAAAACCACCGAGGCCACCCCCATGCCTCCCGAAGCCCCTCCTGACCTGAACCCAGGCGAAGGAACTCCAAGGGGGAGATGGTTACTGTCAGGTGGGCCCTTCGGCCATCGTACGTGTGGTAGTAGAGGGAGTCTATGCTGCTGCTCTATTGGACACCGGGTCTCAAGTGACCATAATATACCGGCACTTCTACGACCAGCACCTGAAGCATTGTCCCCTGCGGTCGGCGGAACATATGAAGGTGAGGGGGTTGAGCAACGAGGATTACCCTATCGATGGGATTGTGAACGTTCAACTGGAGATACTTCAATTGAATACCGGCAAGAAACATCCCATGAATGTGGAGGCAATGGTGTGCCCAAAGCCTCAAGGACAGTGTCAGTACCCGGTCATCCTGGGGACAAATACGGATATAGTACGAGCTGTAATCAGAGCCTACCTGAAGGAGACTAATGAATTGCCAATGGCCAATACACGCCTGGATCCTGTACTGAGAGAGGAGTGCAACCGAGTATATGCCCTAGAGCGTCACGGGGACCTCTACAATCGTCAACGTGGACTGACGACCATTTCACCAGGGGGAGTGAAACGCCTGGCCGTCTGGTGCTGTTATCCGGATCAGGAGGAGACCGATCATCTGTTCTCTCTGGAGAGTGACCCTGAGGAAGAGATCCAGAGAGGGTATCGGGTAATACCTGAAGTAAGAGAGTGGACGACCCGAGTTCCTCTCCGAACCCATGTGTATATCCAAAACATCTCTCCATTTCCAATGGACATCGATGTAGGACAAAGTCTGGGCAGTATATATCCCGTCAGCCCGGTAGAAACCGCGCCCCAGGTGAACGCCGCTGCAGTAGGTGAGCGGTTAGTCGACCTGGACTTCAACTTCGGAGATTCGACCCTGCCAACAGAGTGGAAAGATCGACTGACAGCCAAGCTGAAGGAAAGAAAAGCAGTATTTTCTACCAGCGAGATGGATGTGGGCCGCAGTCGCAGCGCCCAACACACTATTAGGCTGAGTGACGCCACTCCGTTCCGTGAACGCTCTCGTCGTATCGCCCCCAGAGATGTGGACGATGTAAGGGATGTCCTGGAGGAGATGAAGACCGCTGGAATACTGACGGAGTCTCGGAGTCCTTATGCATCACCCATAGTGGTAGTAAGGAAGAAGAATGGATCTGTAAGATTGTGCGTCGATTATCGAACTCTGAATAATCGTACGTACCTGACCAATACAATCTCCCTCGTATTGAAGAGATCCTGAATGCTCTGAACGGGAGCCAATGGTTTAGTGTGCTCGATTTGCGATCTGGGTACTACCAGGTACCCATGAGTGAAGAGGATCAGGAAAAGACTGCCTTCGTCTGTCCTCTGGGCTTCTACCAGTTCACGCGTATGCCCCAAGGTATATGCGGAGCCCCTGCTACCTTCCAGCGGTTGATGGAAAAGACAATAGGGGACATGAACCCTCGGGAGTGTCTGGTTTACCTGGACGATATCATTGTCTTTGGGAAGACCTTAGAAGAACACGAGGAGAGGCTGCTGAAGGTGATAGATCGTCTTGGCCAAGAAGGATTGAAGCTATCACTCGACAAGTGTAGGTTTTGCCACACCTCAGTGACCTACGTGGGACACATCGTGTCTGCCCAGGGGATTGCTACTGATCCGGCCAAAGTAGAAGTGGTGGTGAACTGGCCGCGTCCCGATAATGTCGCGGAACTGCGATCCTTCCTCGGTTTCTGTGGGTATTACCGTCGGTTCGTGGAAGGGTACTCTAGTCGAGCTAAACCCTTGAAAAATTTGCTGAAGATATACCCTGAAGATACTGGGAGAAAGGCCACGTCGGCCCGTCAACCGTTTGGCGATAAGTGGACGCCTGAGTGTGAACGGGCCTTCCTGAACTTGAAGAAAAGCCTGACTGAAGCACCAGTGCTTGCATATGCTGACCCAGAACAACCATATGTCCTGCATGTGGATGCCAGTCTCAATGGACTGGGCGCTGTCCTTCATCAGAAGAACCCCGAGGGTCTTCGGCCTGTAGCCTACATCAGCCGCAGTCTGACACCCAGTGAGCAGAAATATCCGGTGCACAAGTTAGAGTTCCTGGCTCTCAAATGGGCGATCACGGAGAAACTTCATGATTACCTCTATGGGGTTACGTTTGAGGTAAGGACCGATAACAATCCCCTCACGTACATCAATACTTCCGCCAAATTGGATGCAGCCGGACACCGATGGCTGGCGACACTATGTAACTACCGATTCTCCCTGAAGTACAAGCCAGGGCCTCTGAACATTGGGGCCGATGCGCTATCACGACGACCAGGATTGAGTGCTACCCCTGACGATGATGAATGGGAGGAGATCCCTGGACCTGGGATGCGAGCAATGTGTAGTATAGCGGCCGTCATCAATGATCAGGTCACATTCTCTGAACTAAGAGTTGCTGATTCATTAGGGTGCCAGTCGCAGGCGATCTCTGCTGCCTACTGCGACCCCGCAGGGATGAACATAACCCAGGACAAAGTCATAAGATGGAAAGACTTAGTGGACTATCAGTTAAGAGATCCAGTGATCAGCATAATCCGACAAGCCGTTCAGCGAAAGAACCCCGCTCCATTGAAGAGTGCTCCCAGAGATCTGGTCGCGTTACTCATGCGTGAGGTGGACAAGTTCGAGATAGATAATTGTTTGCTCTATAGGGTAGTCCAATATCATAACCACCCTGATAGGCGACAACTAGTTCTACCCCAAAACTTGAGATATATGGTGTTGACGTCTCTACACGATGAACACGGGCATCTCGGTGTAGAGAAGACTTTTGGGCTAGTCCGAGACCGGTTTTTCTGGCCCAAGATGCGGGAAGCGGTGGAACAACACTGCCGCCGTTGTTCCCGGTGCGTTCAACGCAAGACGTTGCCTACCCGAGCAGCTCCCATGGCCCATCTGAAGAGTTCTGGTCCAATGGACCTGGTGTGTATGGACTTCCTGTGTATCGAACCTGATAGTCGAGGAATCGGTAATGTGCTGGTCATCACGGACCATTACACCCGCTATGCACAGGCCTTCCCCACCAAAGACCAGAAGGCTATCACGGTTGCGAAAGTTCTATGGGAAAAGTTCTTCGTTCATTACGGTCTTCCAAACCGACTTCACTCCGACCAAGGGCGAGATTTTGAGAGTACTCTGATCCGAGAATTACTTAAAATGCTGAACATCACCAAATCCCGGACGACTCCGTACCACCCTGAAGGAGATGCTTTACCTGAACGATTCAACAGGACCCTGTTGGACATGCTTGGAACCCTGAAGGGAATGCAGAAAACAGAATGGAGTCGTCATGTAGAAACTTTGGTACACGCGTACAACTGTACTCGCCATGAGTCCACTGGGTTCTCCCGTACTTCCTCATGTTTGGGCGGGAGGCAAGACTTCCAGTAGATGTGCGTCTCCGAGTATCAACGGACGGGATACTCAATACCACTCATTTTAAGTACGTGCAAAGGCTAAAAGACAGTCTGCAACAAGCTTACCAACAGGCTGAGAAGTCTACAGCCAAACTGAATGCTGGTAACAAGAGACGATATGACAATAAAGTCAAGTATCGAGAGTTACGTCCTGGGGACGCAGTGTTACTTCGTAATTTGGGAATCCCCGGAAAAAATAAACTGGCGGACCGGTGGAGAGATGGCGTATATGAGGTGGAGTCACAGATGCCTGGCCTCCCGGTTTATCGCATCAGAGACACCGATGGCCGGGTAAAGGTTTGGCATCGTAATCACCTTCTCCCCATTCCCCAAGTGGGAGACGAAGAAGAGGAACTACAGGCCACACCGCTCAACGGTGAGTTCGATCTATCAGAGGTGGGTCAAGAGACTGTAACTAACGAGACTCACTCTGAAACTCCTGAAGACCCTATGGAGGGACCCTCTCAAAGGGACCATCCCACAGAAGGGGCATCTCCCAAAGGAGCTACGGGTAAAGGGCCCCGTAGGCCAATGCCTACTAAGGTGGCACCAACAGGCCAGCCTTTGGATCCACAGAGCCCATGTTTTGTACCCTCAGAGACATTTCTCCCCTCAAGGGAAGAGGCTAGGCCTCAGGACTATGCGTATTACTCCCCCGAGGGAGTTGCTGGAGAACAACTCCGACGGAGTCAACGAGTCAGGTACCCGCCAACTCGGGTTACCTACGATCAAATGGGGGCACCCCATTATGAGGCTCAGCAGTGTTCTCGTAGTAAGATACAGTCTGTGATTGTGATGCTCAACGAGTTATGCAATCTCGTTTAGAGTTACCTGTGCTAAATTATATATTTTACTGCATTTTTTTATTATATAATTTTTGTACATTGGTGGGAAGTTATGTGGTCCAAGCGAGGACGTTGGAGTTTTCACCAGGGGGAGGATGTAGCCATGTCCCCCCCCTCGCGCACTCACCCCCTCCTTCCCTGTTGCGAGCGCGCGGTGTGGATGTGCAGCCGGTTGCCATGACGCGATCGGGCGGTTACTATGGTGCGGTCGGGCGGTTGCTGGGGACGCGATCGGGGCGGTTGCCGAAGCCGCGATCGCGTTGCTGGGGTCCCCGGCGGCCGGTGAGCAGGGCGCCGCCATGTTAGGGCTGTTGCGCATGCGCAGTGGCAGAGCACAGCGCGGGAGGCCCCAGATAGCTCGCGCATGCGCGAGATGAGTCTGCCAGCCCCCAGGGTGCATAGGGGCAGAGACACCTGACGCCAGGGAGCCAATAGGGCTGAGGGATTTGCCTGGGAATAGATAGATACATTTCGCGGGGTTTTGCAGCCACGCAGGCAGTCAGGATCCGGACCAGCTAGGGGTAAGAGGTGGATGCAGGGGTCAGTGACCCTCTGCATTAGGCCAGCAGCCCCCAAGGTCCCAGTTAGGTCCTGAGCCACCTAGTAGCTTGTGGAGCTTAGGGACAGGCCCTAGATAGGGACACTGCCCCATTAATTGGTTGCTTAGTCAGGGACACAGTGCTGAATCCGTGCGGCCCTGCGAGGTGGGTTCTGGGCTCAGAACACCACCAAAGACCCTGGGACTAAGGTGATATTATCCGCGCTGGAATTCACCCAACGCGGTGTAGAGGACAACGTCGGATCGGGCGGATCTCCAGTGATATCGCGGTACCCGTGGCTGGAGCCCGGGCAGGTAACCTGCAACTCACGTGCACCAACCAGGCCTATCACCAGACATAGTGGCTGCGCAGTCACACATACACATGCACAGTGGTATTTGACTCTGGGGGTGCGAGACATTTGGGTGGGGGTTACTGGACACGGGGTGGGATCACTCTGTGGGGGGTTAGCGCCCGCCGTGACGCCTAGAGTGGTTAGCGTCCGCCGTGACGCCCAGAGTTGTTAGTGTCCGCCGTGGCGCAGTGTGGTTAGCGTCCGCCGTGGCGCATGGAGGTTGTGTTGATATGTGTTGATATGTGATGATATGTTTTGCTATGCAGTAAAGCCAGTCCTGTTTTATATTTGCTCGCTTTGTGTGGTTGTTTCCTGTGAGGGCCTCCTCCCACTCCGTTGGGATCCCTCCCAGGTGGAGGCGTTGCACCACGAGATTTATAACATGCATGTACCCCAGGTTCCCCAAGCGGAGGCTTAGGCTCCTGAGAGCCACACAGGTTGCACAGCAGGTAGTAGCGGTTGTATTCATAGGGAATACCCGTTACATATATATACATATATATATATATATATATATATATATATATACACATACATATATATATATACACATACATATATATATATACACATACATACATACGTACATGCAAGCCACCCCACCCCCCTCAGACAACCCAACATGAACATCCCACCCCAATTATCCCCTAAAAGTATTTTAGAGGGGACCCTTGGCATGCAGTCATGCCACCCCTGCCCTTAGTCAGATTGGGGCTCCCTTTATAGAGAAAATGTAGCCTCAAGCCCCACGAGCTCGAACGGTTCCAAACCAACAGAAACCTGTGATCGGGGCAGCGTTTAGGGCTTGTTTGTGAACGTCTCCCTCCTCGCAGTTTAATCCAAACTTGGTTACGTCCACATTAATCTGTTTAACGCTGCTCAAAGCATCTGGAGCACGCCAGGGAAATAAGAGACAGGCCCTTCCTCTGATCTCGCTAATCCCGCTCACAGTTATCTGGGAGGATTACATGAGGCCGACCCGCCGCACTTGTGTTGCCAGTAAACAAAGAAACACAATAGAGAGAGAGAGACAATAAACTAATTATACATGAAAGGACCTCCGGATCCTTAGACCTCACTGGGAGCCTGTGAAGTCGCCTCAGACAGATTTAATTCCCAAATCCTGTGATGTACAAGTGGTTCGGGCCAAAACAAAAAGCAATTTTGTCATTGCAGAAATATCCAGCAAGCAATATGTAGGTGGCCAACACTATTTATAAACAGATACAAGAATAACTATTTGTAAATCATTTGTTGAATCCCTTTTAAATGTCTTCATAGTCACCAGATGCTTTGGGTGGTTTTTAAGCTCTTTATATATTCTCTTTTGTGGTAAATCTGTTTCATTATCTGTTGTATTTCTGAATGTAGACATTTTTTCACCTGTGGTTACATCAGGGAAAATATCATGACATTATATAAAGCAGGAATGGGGTGTTGTTTTCCCTGAGATAACACCCTATTTTCTAAAATAAATAGGTCTGCGGAATTCCGCGAATCAGTCCCAAAATGGGCGATTTGTCCTTCCAGATTTTTTTTGATCACCGACAATCCAATCCGCCGATTCCGCAATCCGTTGGAGGAATTTTAAAAAATGGTACTCTTAGAACCCTCCAACGGATAGCAGAATCCGCGGATTGGAGTGTCAGAATCCGGACAGATTGTAATGGCGGTTTTGTATTACTCTACATGGATTAAAACGGCAACAATCCCCATGCAGATTATTAACCTAGGAAATGGATTTTGACAGTTCCGCCCATTTGTCTCTTCTCCACGTCGCTCCAACACATGTTCTGATCTCATCCTCCCATCTTACTTTTGGGTGTCTTGGTCTTTCAATCTCTCTTGGAATCTAGTCGAGTTCCATCTTTATCCAACAATGGCCATTTCTTCTTGTGATATGTCCGGTCCACCATTTTAATTTCTTCCCCCATGTGATGTCACAGATTTGTATGGTTTGGAACCCATTCATTCTTGTCCTGTCTCTCCGGGTAATACCCAGCATGCATCTCTCCATGCTTCTCATTGTTGTCTGAAGCCCATACGTGAGCGCAGGCAGGATACACGGGTCCTACACTCTCCTCCCAGAGGAACAGGGGAAGGTTCCCATGAAAGATCGTCTTGTTTCTTCCAAATGCATCATCCCATCTTCATTGTCCTACTGATTTTATTGTCCTACTGATTTCATTTGAAAGGTTCCCACCCATTGTTACTTGCCGGCCAAGATAGGCACTGCTTTAAACTTCTAGTTCTATTCCATTTATTTGGATCTTTGTACAGATAACACATTTGTTGAACATCACTTTGGTCTTCCTGAGAGCCATTCAGAGGCCACACTCTCTTACTAGATCCAGCGACTTGTCTGATTTGTTGCACAAGGCAAAAATAATTGTTGTCTGCATGCCGTCAGTGACTTTGTGTCTGTGTGTTGAAATAAATAGAAATCACTTACCCCACCCATCATCTTCTTCAGGGTATAGGATGCCCTGTTGTATAAACGCTTCAAAACTCATTCGCCGTAAAAACTTTGTTCATTTGCATTTTTTAATATTCACACATTTGATGGAGTTACAGTGACACAGTGACACGGTTACATAGTAGATGAGGTTGAAAAAAAGACATACTGATACGCCCATCAAGTTCAACCTATGATAACTTTAGACAACAGATACTGATCCTACATTTGTACTTACAGTATATTAATCCTGAGGAAGGCAAACACAAAACCCCAGTGAAATATCATCTAATGATACCTCATGAGGGGAAATCTAAATTCCTTCCTGACTCCAAGAATTGGCAATCAGTTTACTCCCTGGATCCACATCCTTCCCATGTATACTTATTTGGTATATCCCTGTATACCTTTCCTTTCTAAAAAAGATGCCCAACCTTTTTTTGAACATATCTATTGTATCTGCCATCACAGTCTCCATGGGTAATGAATCCCACACTGTAACTGCCCTTACGGTAAAGAACCCTTTCCTTTGTTGCTGGTGAAATCTCCTTTCCTCCAACCTTAAGGGATGGCCCGAGTCCTTTGTACTGCCCGTGGGATGAACAGTTACAGTATTTTGAAAGCTTCTTGTACTGTTCCCGAATATATTTGTATATAGTTATCATATCCCCTCCTTGACGCCTCTTTTCTAATGTAAACAAAGAGTTCAAGAAAATCCGCCACCAGCTTTTTTTTTTATTGAAAGATTTAATCATCCAAGAATGACTAATCAATATTTGAAAATTCTCCCCCCCCCCCAAATGAAAATTAGAGAATTTTCTAAAATTCGCCCCCAAAAAACACAGTAAAATTTCAACATGAGACTAAAAAAATGTTTTGCCTAAAGCCCCCCAACAGGAAATGAGAAAATATAACATTTGAAAAAACATCTTAGAAAACTAGAGAATACAGATGTAGCCAACGTATAACTCCCGTTAACGCACAACCTAAGGCGATAACATGTGTTGTTTATCCCCTACGCATTATTTTACGGTTAAAAATACGCTCCAGTGTTAACACATCCCATAGCGTTAATGGCTGCAATAACCTCCGCCTGTAAAAATTCAACGCCAACAGAAACGGGTGAAAAAAAAAAAAAAGACATTCTCGAATTTTCACCTTTTCCGTAAATTGGAAGGGGAGAAAGAAGAAAAAAACGCTACTCGGATTTCGACACCGCGGCCCATCTCGAGGTAAGTGTGTGTGTCGGTGAGAGTACAGAACAGGCTGATTGTCGCGGACAGATGCAATACATCACATGGAAGAGACCCGGCGATGATCAGATATTTCGACTCGCCCCCCCTGCCTTTCCCCGGCTATTACATGGCATCTAGAAACACGTCTGGGGAAATATCTTCAACTGTTCAATGATTTTCTGTCTGCCGTGCCAAAGCTGTGGTTGATTCCCTCGGATAATATACACAGGAGGACGCTGCTAAGTGTTATCTTGCTGTATTAAAGATAATTTCTGAAAGGGAGGAAAGGGAGAAATGCAGCACACACACCGTAAATAGATCTTCTTCTTAACCCCTTCCCCGCCAGGGCTTTTGCAGCATGGCAACTCCAGTCCTCAAGGGCCACCAACAGGTCAGGTTGTAAGGATATCCCTGTTTCATCGCAGTGGCTCATTCGAAGACTGAACCCCTTGTGCTGAAGCAGGGATAGTCTTAAAAACCTGACCTGTTTGGTGGCCCTTGAGGACTGGAGATGCCCACCCCCTAGCACAAATTAACCCCTTTGCTGCCAGAGAGGTCGTCAAACAGTGGCATGTTTGGAAGGTTAAATCTTTCAAAAATTCTGACACTTTTAAGCATTTTAAAGAAGCGGAATCCCCTACTCGTTCCTTACTGCTTAGGAAACAAGGGGTCCCCCGGGCCCGAGCTGCACTATTTCCCCATCTGGAGACCCCCATGTTCCAAGAATACGTACCGGTGAAGTTACTTAGTTTAAATGTCCCTTCAGGGGAAAGAAAATGGCTGCCTAATCTCTGGCCAATAGCAAGCCACATCATCATCACTGGCTGCGAAATCCTATTGGATGGTCATGTAAATCCCCTTTAAAAAAAGAAAAAACGTCACCAGTGCTGTATCTGGGGGGAGCTGGCGGTTCCCCAAAGTTGAAAATAGCTCAATTCAGCTACAGAGGACGCCCTGGCGCCCATACCATAAAAACAGGACGTGCTTCTTGCGCATCACGCAAGTGTTTTTTTCCGGTGTACTTCATGGTAGGTTGCTGCTTTAATTACTTCCAAGTACTAGGGAGTCATTAAATGTAAATTGGAAATGTAAGTGTGAAAATGTGGCAAAGCCGTGAGATTAAGGTCATTTTCTGGCAGGCAGCAAACAGGCGCGTTCTTTTCTATTAGCATGATCAGCAGACGTACAGTACCCCCTCTGTGTCTTTACATTGTGGAACATATTCATGGCTGGGATAAATTCTTCATGAGGTTCTGTGTTTGTTCATCTCAAAGATCAACAGAAGAAGAAGTTGCTGTTGAGCCCGTCTCCGCGGGGGCTCCCTTCTCTGGGCACTCTGCACTCATTCCGGGAACTTTTAGGAACTTTTCGACGAAGTTATGATTAACTAAAGGGGGGCAATGTTACTCGTGATGTGTGTGTATTTAAGAAAGAATCCCGGAGATTCTGAGGGGATTAATACTAGTATAGGCTAAATGTAGGCTTTTTTTCCTAAATAGAGAGTTGAGGTGGGGGGGGGGGGGGGGAGAAAGGAGGCAGGGTAGAAGAGAGAGGGGGAGAGGGGGGAGGGGGGAGGAGAGAGGGGGAAGAGAGGAGAGAGGGAGAGAGAGGTGAGGGGGTGGGAAAGAGAGGTGAGGGGGTGGGGAAAGACGTGAGGGGGGGGGAAGAGCGGTGAGGAAGGGAAAGAGCGGTGAGGGGGGGAAAGAGCGGTGAGGGGGGGAAAGAGCGGTGAGGGGGGGAAGAGCGGTGAGGGGGGGAAAGAGCGGTGAGGGGGGGGGGGGAAGAGGTGAGGGGGGGGGGAAAGAGGTGAGGGGGGGAAAGAGGTGAGGGGGGGGAAAGAGGTGAGTGGGGGGGGAAAGAGGTGAGTGGGGGGGGAGAGAGAGGTGAGGGGGGAGAAGAGATGTGAGGGGGGGGGAAAAAGAGGTGAGGAGAAGAGAGGTGAGGGGGGAAAGAGAGGTGAGGGGGGGAAGAGAGGTGAGGGGGGGAAGAGAGGTGAGGGGGGGGAAGACAGGTGAGGAGGGGAGAGAGGGGATGGGGGGAAGAGAGGTGAGGGGGGAAGAGAGGTGAGGGGAGGGGAAAGAGAGGTGAGGGGGGGGAGAGAGGTAAGGGGGGGAAGAGAGGTGAGGGGGGGGAAGAGAGGTGAGGGGGGGAAGAAAGGTGTGAGCGAGGCGAGGGGGGGAAGAGAGAGGGGAGGGGGGAAGAGAAGTGAGGGGGGGGAGAGAGAGGGGGAAGAGAGAGGTGAGGGGGGGAAGAGGTGAGGGGGGAAGAGAGGTGAGGGGGGGGGGAAGAGAGGTGAGGGGGGGGGAAAGAGAGGTGAGGGGGGGGAAGAGAGATGAGAGGGGGAAGAGTGGTGAGGGGGGGGTAGAGAGGTGAGGGGGGGGGGAAGAGAGGTGGGGGGGGGGGAGAGAGGTGTGGGGGGGGAGAGGGTGAGGGGGGAGATAGATGAGAGGGGGAAGAGAGGTGAGAGGGGGGAAGAGAGGTGAGGGGGGGGAAGAGAGGTGAGGGGGGGGGGAAGAGAGTTGAGGGGGGGGAGTGAGGTGAGGTGGGAGGGGTGGGGGGAAAGAGGTGAGGGGGAGAGAGAGAGGTGAGGGGGGGAGAGAGAGGTGTGGGGTGGTGAGAGTGGTGTGGGGAGGAGATAGAGACAGAGGTGAGTGGGGGAATAGAGGGAGGGGGGAGAGAGAGGGGGTGGGGGTGGGAAGAGAGGCGAGAGGGGGCGAAGAGAGGTGAAGGGTGGGAGAGAGTGGTGGGGGGGAGTGAGGTGCGGAGGGGGAGAGAGAGGTGAGGGGGGAAGAGAAGTGAGGGGGGAATAGAGTGAGGAGGGGAAGAGAAGTGAGGGGGGGAATAGAGTGAGGGGGGGGAATAGAAGTGAGGGGGGAATAGAAGTGAGGGGGGGAGGAGTGAGGGGAGGGGGGGAGTGAGGTGAGGGGGGTGGGTGAGAGGGGAGGGGGAAGAGAGGTGAGAGGGGGAGAGAGAGGGGAGGGGGAAGAGAGGTGAGGGGGGGAAGAGAAGTGAGGGGGGGGGAATAGAGTGAGGGGGGAAGAGAAGTGAGGGGGGAAGAGAAGTGAGGCAGGAGGAGAGAGGGGAGGGGGGGAAGAGAGGGGCAGGGGGGGAAGAGATGGTGAGGGGGGGGGAGTGAGGTGGGGGCAAGAGAAGTGAGGAGTGGGAAGAGAGAGGTGTGGGTGTGGGGTGAGGAGGGTGTGGTTGTGGGGGGGGTGTGAGGGGTGTGGTGTGTGGGGGAGAGAGAGGTGAGGAGTGTGGGGGAAGAGAGAGGTGAGGAGTGGGGGAGGAGAGAGGGTGTGGGGGGAGAGAGAGGTGAGGTGAGAGAGGTGAGGGGGGAGAGAGTGGTGAGGGGGAGAGAGAGGTGAGGGGGAAGAGAGAGGTGAGGGGAGAGAGAGGGGAGGGGGTTGAGAGAGGGGGGAAGTGAGAGGTGAGGGGGAAGAGAGGTGTGGGGGAGAGAGGTGAGGGGGAGGGTGAAGGGAGAGGTGAGGGGACGAGAGGTGAGGGGAAGAGGTTGGGGGAGGGGGAAGAGAGAGGGGAGGGGAAGAGAGAGGTGAGGGAAGAGAGTGAGGGAGGGGAGGGGGAGGAGGGGGGAAGAGTGAGAGAGGGGGGAAGAGAGAGATGAGGAGGGGAGAGAGAGAGGTGAGAGGGGGGAGAGAGAGAGAGGTGAGGGGGAAGGAGAGGTGAGAGGGAGAGGGGGGTTGAGAGGTGAGGGGAGGGGAGAGAGAGTGTGAGGGGCAGGGGGGAGAGATGAGGAGGTGAGGGGAGAGAGAGAGGTGAGGGGGGAGAGAGGTGTGGGGGGAGGAGAGGGGGGGGTGGTAGGGGGAGAGAGGTGAGGGGGGAAGAGGGGGGTGAGAGGAGGGGTGAGGGGGAGAGAGTTAGGCTGGGACATAGTAGAGTAGGCTGTGCTGAGCAGATGTGCTTACCCCTGCATATTCTGAAGCAGGGTCACGTGAGATGTGTGAATGGCCCGATAGCATTAACTCAGCCCCTTCCAAATCACTCAAGTCCTATAATATTTCCTTCACTTTATTGGAAAAGCAGCAGAATACAGGTTCTTGTGAATGGTGTGTAGTAGTGATTTGTAGTTAGAGCAGGTAGAAGAGATGGCCTTGCCATAGGAGAGTAACAGAGATGCGTGCTGTACTCACTGTCTGCAGGGTGGAAAAGGAAGTGAGGAGCAATGTGGGTAAAGGATTAGTCTTGGGACAGTCTATCTGTGAACAAAACAGGGGGGAGGGCAGAATAGCCCATTCTGGTAAGGATCTCAGAGGCTGCAGTAGCAACTCACTGATTACATGCCCAGAGGCAAGAAATGCAACATTGTTACATATCACACAGGCACAGTGTGTGTGTGCAACCTCCATGCAGCTGAAAATAAGAACTGACAGGCAGAGCTGCAAAGGAAAGAGGGGGGTGAAACAGGGATGTGATTCTTGTTCATGACACTGCATCTGTCATCAGCGCAGCTTTAGCAGCCGCTTCCGCATGCGTGCGGAGGCTCAGATATTTTGAGCAGACAAGCAAGTTTAAAATTTGCAGCTCAGGGGAGCGAAGGAGCGGCCACGTGACCGCTCACATCCAATGGGAGCGAGGGACTAGCCCCGCCTCCCGCCACGCCTCCGTTCCGCCACGCCTTCGCCCCGACCCAAAGCGCGCTCACTGCCTCACCTGCCCAGGACACAAAAAAAGCTCCAGTTTGAGCAGGCGAGGCAGAGCTGGAGCGCGGATCAGCACGGCCCGAGGCCTTAAGGTGGAGAGAGAGGTGAGGTTGGGGAGGGGGAGAGAAAGGGGGGGGGGGAGAGAGAAAGGGGGGGAGAGAAAGAGGTGGGGAGAAAAAGGGCTGAGGGGGTAGAAGTGGGGGATTTGGAGGAGAAGAGGGGGTAATAGGTGGGTGGAAGAGAGATGGGGAGAGAAGTGGAGGGACAGTGATTTCAACTACAAACTAGTGTTGTACCAAGTAGCGATTTAAAAAAAAAAAAAAACGGGTAACGGGCACCCGGCCAAAATCAATGGTTCTACCCGGCCGGGTACCCGGTTACCCGGTTTGACACTTACCAGCAGGGTGGCGGCGACCCGGCTGCCTGCACCAACAGTGAGCCTCCGCTCCCACCCGCCGCCCCAACAGTGAGCCTCCGCTTCTCCTCCGCTCCCGCCCTCCGCTCCCCGCCCGCCCCAACTCCGCTCCTCCACTCCCACCTGCCCCACCTCCGCTCCCACCTGCCCCAACTCCGCTCCCGCCCTCACCTCCGCTCCTCCACTCCCCCGCCCCACCTCACCTCTGCTCCTGCCCCACTTCCGCACCTCCTCCGCTCCTGCCCGCCCCACCTCCGCTCCTGCTCGCTCCCTCCACCTCCACTCCCGCCCACCCCAACTCCGCAACCACCCACCTCCTCCACTCCCGCCTGCCCCAACTCTGCAACCACCCACCCCACCTCCTCCACTCCCGCCCACCACCCGCCCCAACTCCGCAACCTCCCACCCCACCTCCTCCACTCCCGCCGCCCCCAACTCTGCAACCACCCACCCCACCTCCTCCACTCCCGCCCGCCCCAACTCTGCAACCACCCACCCCACCTCCTCCACTCCCGCCCGCCCCAACTCTGCAACCACCCACCCCACCTCCTCCACTCCCGCCCCGCCCCAACTCCGCAACCTCCCACCCCACCCTCCTCCACTCCCGCCCACCCCACCTCCGCTCCCGCCCTCACCTCTGCTCCCGCCCTCACCTCCGCTCCCCGCCCTCACCTCTGCTCCGCTCCTCCTCCCACCTCACCTCTGCTCCTGCCCCACTTCCGCTCCTCCTCCACTCCAGCTCGCCCCAAATCCGCAACCACCACCCCACCTCCTCCACTCCCGCCCCAACTCCGCAACAACCCACCCCACCTCTCCACTCCCCGCCCGCCCCAACTCTGCAACCACCCCCCACCTCCTCCACTCCCACCCACCCGCCCCAACTCCGCAACCAACCCACCTCCTCCACTCCCACCAGCCCCAAATCTGCAAACACCCACCCCACCACCTCCACTCCCGACAGGCCCAACTCCGCAACCACCCACCCCACCTCCTCCACTACCCTGCCCCACCTCCGCTCCTGCCCCACTTCCGCACCTCTTCCGCTCCTGCCCGCCCCACTTCCGCTCCAGCCCACTTCCGCACCTCCTCCTCTCCTGCCCGCCCCACCTCCACTCCTGCTCGCTCCTCCTCCACTCCTGCCCACCCCAACTCCGCAACCTCCCACCCCACCTCCTCCACTCCCGCCCTCACCTCCGCTCCTGCCCCACTTCACTCCTCCTCAACTCCAGCCCGCCCGAAATCCACAACCACCCACCCCACCTCCTCCACTCCTGCCCCAACTCTGCAACAACCCACCCCACCTCCACCACTCCCGCCCGCCCCAACTCCGCAACCACCCCCCACCTCCTCTACTCCTGCCCGCCCCAAATCCACAACCACCCGCCCCACCTCCTCCACTCCCGCCCAACTCCGCAACCACCCACCCCACCTCCTCCACTCCGCCCGCCCCCAACTCCGCAACCACCCACCCCACCTCCTCCACTCCCGCCCGCCCCAACTCCGCACCTCCGCTCCTGCTCGCTCCTCCTCCACTCCTCCTCCACTCCTGCCCACCCCAACTCGCAACCACCCACCCCACCTCCTCCACTCCCGCCCGCCCCAACTCCGCAACCACCCACCCCCACCTCCTCCACTCCCGCCCACCCCAACTCTGCAACCACCCACCCCACCTCCTCCACTCCCACCCGCCCCAACTCCGCAACCACCCACCCACCTCCTCCACTCCCGCCCCACCCACCTCCGCTCCCGCCCTCACCTCCGCTCCCGCCCTCACCTCCCTCCGCTCCCGCCCTCACCTCCGCTCCTGCCCCACTTCGCTCCTCCTCTGCTCATCCTCCACTCCAGCCCGCCCCAAATCCACAACCACCCACCCCACCTCCTCCACTCCTGCCCCAACTCTGCAACAACCCACCCCACCTCCACCACTCCCCGCCCGCCCCAACTCCGCAACCACCCCCACCTCCTCTACTCCTGCCCGCCCCAAATCCACAACCACCCGCCCCACCTCCTCCACTCCCGCCCGCCCCAACTCCGCAACCACCCACCCCACCTCCTCCACTCCCGCCCGCCCCAACTCCGCACCTCCGCTCCTGCTCGCTCCTCCTCCACTCCTCCTCCACTCCTGCCCACCCCAACTCCGCAACCACCCACCCCACCTCCTCCACTCCCGCCCCGCCCCAACTCCGCAACCACCCACCCCACCTCCTCCACTCCGGCCCGCCCAACTCCGCAACCTCCCATCCCACCTCCTCCACTCCCGCCCACCCCACCTCCACTCCCGCCCACCCCACCTCCGCTCCCGCCCTCACCTCCGCTCCCGCCCCTCACCTCCGCTCCGCTCCTCCACTCCCCCGCCCCACCTCACCTCCGCTCCTGCCCACTTCTGCTCCTCCTCCACTCCAGCCCGCCCAAATCCGCACCACCCACCCCACTTCCTCCAATCCCGCCCCAACTCTGCAACAACCCACCCCACCTCCTCCACTCCACCCGCCCCAACTCCGCAACCACCCCACCCCACCCCACCTCCTCCACTCCCGCCCGCCCCAACTCCGCACCTCCGCTCCACCTCCGCTCCTGCCCCGCCCCACCTCCGTACCTCCTCTGCTCCCGCCCGCGCCACCTCCGCTCCCACCCGCCCCACCTCTGATCTTGCCCGCCCCACCTCCGCTCCCACCCGCCCCACCTCTGCTCTTGCCCGCCCCACCTCCGCTCCACCTCCGCACCTCCCCTGCTCCCGCCCACCCCACCTCCGCACCATCTCCGCTCCCGCCTGCCGCACCTCCGCTCCTGCCCGCCCCACCTCCTCTGCTCCTCCTCCGCTCCTGCCCACCCCACCTCCGCTCCACCTCCGCTCCTGCCTCTGCCCGCCCACCTCCGCTCCTCCTCCGCTCCTGCCCGCCCCACCTCTGCTCCTGCCCGCCCCACCTCGGCTCCTCCTCCGCTCCTGCCCGCCCCACCTCCTCTGCTCCTCCTCCGCTCCTGCCCACCCCACCTCTGCTCCTCCTCTGCTCCCGCCCGCCCCACCTCCGCTCCTCCTCCGCTCCTGCGGTGCTATAGAATCCTGCTGTCCCACGCCGGCTGAAAGGTAAGTAATAAGATTTTCAGCTGCTCTGACATTACCCGGTGCCGGGCCCACTTCTCAGTTGCCGGGTCCGGGTAATGTCCGGGTAGCTGGAAATGTGCCGGGTAACGCCGGGTACCGGGTAATTCCGGGTACTCGGTACACTCCTACTACAAACTAAATAAAAAGCAAATAATAATTATCTCAGCACAAGCTACAGTATACAAGTGGTGGAAGAAATATTACTTTGATGCAAGCAACAAAGTTACTAGTTGGGACCCACCAGCTTCTGACAGCAACGCAGCTGTGAGAGTGAGAGAGACTGCTGGAGGTGCAGCTGTGAGAGAGAGAGAGAGAGGCTGCTGGAGGTGCAGCTGTGAGAGTGAGAGAGACTGCTGGAGGTGCAGCTGTGAGAGTGAGAGAGACTGCTGGAGGTGCAGCTGTGAGAGTGAGAGAGGCTGCTGGAGGTGCAGCTGTGAGAGTGAGAGAGACTCCTGGAGGTGCAGCTGTGAGAGTGAGAGAGGCTGCTGGAGGTGCAGCTGTGAGAGAGACTGCATACAGTAGGCTGCTGTGCTGTGTGAGGGGAGGAGTGGAGGTGCAGCTGTGAGAGAGACTGCATACAGTAGGCTGCTGTGCTGTGTGGAGCTCTCTGCAGGCAGGGTGGGGAGGAGTCAGTGTCTGGCTGCAGGCAGGGAGGGGGAGGAGTCAGTGCCTGGCTGCAGGCAGGGTGGGGAGGAGTCAGTGTCTGGCTGCAGGCAGGGAGGGGGAGGAGTCAGTGCCTGGCTGCAGGCAGGGAGGGGGAGGAATCAGTGCCTGGCTGCAGGCAGGGAGGGGGAGGAGTCAGTGCCTGGTTGCAGGCAGGGGAGGGGGAGGAGTCAGTGCCTGGCTGCAGGCAGGATGGGGGAGGAGTCAGTGCCTGGCTGCAGGCAGGATGGGGGAGGAGTCAGTGTCTGGCTGCAGGCAGGATGGGGGAGGAGTCAGTGTCTGGCTGCAGGCAGGGAGGAGTCAGTGCCTGGCTGCAGGTAGGGTGGGGGAGGAGTCAGTGCCTGGCTGCAGGCAGGGTGGGGGAGGAGTCACTGCTTGGCTGCAGGGAGGGTGGGGGAGGAGTCAGTGCCTGGCTGCAGGGAGGGTGGGGAGGAGTCAGTGCCTGGCTGCAGGGAGGGTGGGGGAGGAGTCAGTGTCTGGCTGCAGGCAGGGTAGGGGAAGAGTCACTGCTTGGCTGCAGGGAGGGTGGGGGAGGAGTCAGTGCCTGGCTGCAGGGAGGGTGGGGGAGGTGAAGAGGGGGTGGAGGGGAGGTGAAGCGGGGGGTGGAGGGGAGGTGAAGGGGAGGTGAAGCGGGGGTGGAGGGGAGGTGAAGCGGGGGTGGAGGGGAGGTGAAGGGGAGGTGAAGCGGGGGGTGGAGGGGAGGTGAAGGGGGGTTGGTGGGAAGGGTCTGGGGGTGGTGGGAAGGGGTGGAGGTGGTGGGAAGGGGGGGGAGGTGGGAGGTGGTGGGAGGTTGTAAGGGGGGAGTAAAGGGAAGGTGAAGGGGGGTGAAGGTGGGGGTGGAGGGGGCGGTGAAGGTGGGGTGGAGGGGAGGTGAAGCGGGGGTGGAGGGGGAGGTGAAGCGGGGGTGGAGGGGAGGTGAAGGGGGGGTTGGAGGGGAGGTGAAGGGGGGGTGAAGGGGGTGGAGGGGAGGTGAAGGGGGGGGTGGAGGGGAGGTGAAGGGGGGGGGTGGAGGGAGGGTGGAGGGGAGGTGAAGGGGGGGTGGTGGAGGGGAGGGGGTGGAGGGGAGGTGAAGCGGGGGTGGAGGGGAGGTGAAGCGGGGGTGGAGGGGAGGTGAAGGGGAGGTGAAGCGGGGGTGGAGGGGAGGTGAAGCGGGGGTGGAGGGGAGGTGAAGCGGGGTTGGAGGGGAGGTGAAGCGGGGGTGGAGGGGAGGTGAAGCAGGGGGTGGAGGGGAGGTGAAGGGGGTTGGAGGGGAGGTGAAGGGGAGGTGAAGGGGGGGTGGAGGGGAGGTGAAGGGGGGGGGGGGTGGAGGGGAGCTGCAAGGGGGGGGGTGGAGGGGAGCTGAAGGGGGGGGTGGAAGGGAGGTGAAGGGGGGGTGGAGGGGAGGTGAGGGGGGGGGGTGGAGGGGTATGGAGGGGGGGGTGGAGGGGAGGTGAAGGGGGGGGTGGAGGGGTGTGGAGGGGGGGGTGGAGGGGATGTGGAAGGGAGGGGAAGTGTAGTGAGGGGTGGGTGAGGGGAGGTGAAGGCCGCTCACTCACCCGTCTGGCCCGCTCCCACGTGGATCTGAGGCGGGAGGCAGCGTGTTGTGGCCGCTCCCCCGCTGTGTCCCCGCGCGCTCGCTTCGCTCCGCTTCCCCCGCTGACTGTAGCGGCGCCGGGGGGGGGGTGTATCGGGGAGACACTGACACTGGATCCGCTGACACTGGAGGGGGAGGGGGGGGTGGAGGGGAGGGGGGGTGAAGGGGGGTTGGAGGGGAGGTGAAGGCCGCTCACTTCACCCATCCGGCAGGTCCCACGTGGATCCGAGGCGGGAGGCAGCGTGTTGTGGCCGCTCCCCCCGCTGTGTCCCGGGCGCGCGCTCGCTCACTTCCGCTCCCCCGCTGACTGTAGCGGCGCCGGGGGGGGGGGGGTGGAGGGGAAGTGAGTGAGGGGGAGGTGAAGGCCGCTCTCACTCACCCGTCCGGCAGCTCCCACGTGGAGGGGGGGGGGGTGAAAGCGCGGGAAACAGGGGTGTGTGTGTGTGTGTGTGTGTGTGTGTCCCCTTCACTCCGCCTCAGGCCAATGAGAGGTGTGCGGGGGCGGGCGGCCCAAGGGAGCAATCTCATTGGCCTGGCCCAAGGTCCAATGAGATTGCCGCTAGGGACACGGGGAGGGACACAGGGAGACACATACAGACCCGGACACATAGGACACTTTCAGAAATATATAGTAGATTGGAGG
>NC_134492.1:58531420-58579951 GCF_040206685.1 Ascaphus truei | reverse complement strand
GGGGGCCAAGCTTTATGTATCATGTTTAGAATATCCACAGTGCTATTCATATGCTTCTTTAAGCAAGTGTGTCTTAAGGTGGGTCTTAAAAGGTGGATAGAGAGGGTGCTAGTCGGGTACTGAGGGGAAGGGCATTCCAGAGGTGTGGGGCAGTCAGTGAGAAAGGTTTAAGGCGGGAGAGGGCTTCAGATACAAAGGGGGTAGAGAGAAGACATCCTTGAGCAGAACGCAAGAGTCGAGATGGTGCATAGCGAGAAATTAGGGCTGAGATGTAAGGAGGGGCAGAGTGGTGTATAGTGAGAGATTAGGGTGAGATGTAAGGAGAGGCAGAAGAGTGTAAAGCTTTAAAAGTGAGGAGGAGAATTGAGTGTGAGATGCGGGATTTGATCGGAAGTCAGGAAAGTGATTTCAGCAGGGGAGTCACCTAAACTAGATATACAGCTGCAACGGCCGTTATTCAAACACTTCACGCGTTGTGTACATCGGTATACCGATGTCATGACGCAGGGTGTCTTCCAACTTTACCGCCTTAAGACGCGAGTGCGGCGAGTGCAGAAAATGGCATTTTAGTGTTCTGGTTTTTAAACACCTGAAATTGACACAGTGGCACAGCGCTGTACACATTGCAATTCATTCATTTCATTGCACCCAAAGAAACAGAATCCATGAAATTCAACAAAGCAATCGCGATAAGCGTGTGTGTCTGGGGCGATTGGCCGCGTTAATGCTGCGTGGAGTACAGCAGCGCACACGAAATCGGCGCCGTGATTTGTTTGAATAACGGCCGCTGCAGCTGTATCCTTTACCTTGATTTATCTGGAGTCTATTTGATGCAACTATTGAATTCCATCTGAGAATATATAGCTACATTCACAGAATTGGAACTACAGGTTAATCTGTGAGTGCACCTATTTCACCAATTGGTAAATGGAAGATCTGTGTCCATTAACACATTGTTGTTTTTCCTGCATCTCTCCTATGTTATTTGAGTCTATGTGCCGAAAGACATCCTTCATTTTCCAGACCTCCGTAGTAAATGCCGGTAGCCAGCTACCAGGGTTCACATTATGGCCGCTTCCCAAAGCTCCCGAGCCTTTTGGGCCAATAAGAAGCCGTGACATCATCCGGCGCGGCTCCCTAGTGACTCGCGTGACGCGGGCGCTTTAAACTTGCATGAAATGCCAGCACCCGCTTCGGAGGGCTGTATCTCAGGAAGCCGGGGGTCCCCCAGGCTGAGATTAATGGGGTTCAGCTCCGGAGACACCCTGCTTCAACCTTATGTAAAAAATATAATAAGAAAAAAATAGCTTGGATTGCCCTTTTAAAGCACATGTTCCTATTATATGTTATATTAGGATGTCACGGGTGTTAGTGCAACGTACAGGGATCGCCCTATATAACTACAGATTTATACATGGAGTGAATGGAGCAGGTGTAAGGACACACGGTCACACTAATGGCTTCTGCATCTCTGCCATACTCCGACCAAGCACACGTGAGGCGCTCTCAGCCGCCGCTACTTGTAACGCGCCGCTCGGATCGAAGGAGAATTTCCCCGAGCCGAAGGGTGAGAGACTCTTATTACCGAAAGTGGTTTTGATGTAAACACGACAGCACCTTCAGAAGTGCGAGTCAGCCTCTCCGGGAAATGGTAACCACTTGAAGTGCTAGGTGCCTCGTCAGATGCTGCTCTCTGAAGTGGGGTTAATTGGAAGCTGTCAAGAAGCAGGCAATTACAGACACACGCAGAACACACACCAGGGTTTTCCTAGCTGGAATGCTTCATTTGAGATGGCCTGTCCCCTATGGAAACAGAAACAGCATATTTTAAATACAGTGTGAATGGGGGTTTTTGGGTGGAGTTTTTTTTGGGGGGGGGGGGTGGATGTGGGGTTGGGGTTCAATCGCCATCAAGTGTTTTCTTTTTTTTTATTGTAATTTACCTCTTTAGTTTTTATTGGCAGGTACAGAAGTTTGGTTTTCACAATCCAGGGGGAGCATGTAGGGAGAAAAAACAACAGCGCAAAAATCTAAGTGCAGATGATTAACTTATGTGAATAAATTCAAATCTTGGCTCTTCCGGGATGTAATGTTCTCGCTCCCACTCTCTCTCCACTCCCTTCCACTCTCTCCCCCCCGTTCACAGCTCCGTTCCCCCCGTGTGTTCCCCCCTGTGGACCCTGGATACCTGATGCACCCTGGCCTGTGGCCCCTGCCCTGTGGCCCCTGGATACCTAATGCACACTGGCTTTCTCTGAGGCGTCCTTTATTGTGGCCCTTAACTAAGCAAGCCTATGCCGTGACCTCTATGCCTCCGGTTCCCGGTTCTCCACCCCTCTTGTTGACTGATTCGATTCCGTCGCATCCTGGGGCTGCGGCCTGAACACCACTGCTCCTGCGCTGTCCTCGTGATGTCACCTCGGGCACCATAGAGGTGGCATGTAAACAACGCCAGACAACGTGATCCCCTGCACGTGTTCCCCCACCCCCGCACTCTCCACCCCTCCCCCCTCTCCACCCCTCCCCGGCGGTCCCCGCAGAGGGGAGAGAGAATGGGGCCTGCGGGTTTTGAGGAGAAGCGGCGTACGCTCCTTCCACCACCCCTCCACGGCGCTCCCGGCGTCCCCACTGAGGGGAAGGGAGAGAGAACGGGGCCCGCGGGTGGTGAGGAGAAGTGGCGTGCGCTCCTTCCACCCCCGGCACTCCCGGCGTCCCTGCTGAGGGGACACAGCAAACATACAACGTTTTCAACAAACAAACAATGTTTTCATTTTTATAGATATAGATATATATATATATATATATATATATATATATATATATATATATATATAGTGACAGGGTCAGTAATAGTCCAAACAGTATATTTAAGTTTAGAGTAGCGGCGACGGCGACATGCTCGCGACCTCTGACTTCACAGTCGCTATAGCGATTAGTTGCACTTGGTGCAGCAGACCTCGGGAGGGTGACAGGGGGAGTGGCGGAGGTGTGTCCCATGACGTCACATGAGTAGTTCGCCATTATTGGCTGAACCGCTTCACGTGACGTCACGCGGCGGCCGCACACGAACACAAAATCCACTGACCAGCGATTTTGGTCGCCATGTCATGCAGCGCCATCGTGGTCGCGCCCACAATGAGCACCCGCAACCGATTTCATGCCTTTGTTTTTGCGCTGCGAGCTGTCGCCGTCACCGTAGCCGCTACTATAAGCGCAACCTTAGGCTTCAACCTTCAGTAGTTTATTTTTCATATCAAAACAAATAGGCACACTGTCCCTTTAAGGCAAACCAAATCAATAAGTAAAAACCTACTCCCCATTGGGAGACTAACTATACAACATGTCCCTAGCTATCAAACTGGAATGCTAGGCTACTTCCAGTTTAAAACCATCACATTGTCTGGAATGAAATATAAAGTCCTTACCTGTGCCTGGGGAACTCTGTCCCAAAAGAGTCCAGGCACTCCCTTCTGGATACTGCAACACCGCTTTGCTCCCTCTGCAGGGTTGGAACACCAGTTCCTGGAAGACAGGGCTGTGTCCAGCAGACTTGTTCGCTCTCCTGGCAATTCTGCTCCTGGGTTTGGGTCCCAGCAGGCACTGCGTCCAGAAGGCCTGCGGAACCGATCCAACCAGTACCCTTCCTGGTTGGGAAAAATTTATCTCAGCTGGCAGCTGACTGCCTTTCAGTCAGGAGTTCAGTCTACTTAATTAGCGGCACCTACAGCTATCTCCTACAGAGGAATTTAACCTCCTGCATGCTGGAAAACACACACGGCACTTTTCTCTGGCTTAGGGCTGTTCTATACTGCGTGCGCGCACGGTAGTTTTAGTTGGCTGAGGTTAGTCAGCCTTTCTATAATGGTGCCTCACGCACGGCTGTGTACGTGGAACCGGCCGACGGGAGAGGATGAAGAAAATAAAGAATGTGTATGTACAATGATAACAATTTATTAAAGTATTTATTTATTTCAAAACTTATTTAAACACACACACACAGTACCCCACTCGTGCACAGCATACATGCAAAAAGCATGCGGCACGTGGACGTGCGTTCGCACAGGCACGCGCGTGCGCGCGCACGGCCGCACACAGTATAGAGTGGCCCTTACCCAGACAGTGACTGTCACAATATATATAATATATACATTTAAAAAATGACCATCAATAACATATACATCCATAAATTAGTAAAATATAGACTCGCTCAAAACAACAAGATATTTTGATCATCACGTTGTGACATCAGACGCCCCCCCCCCCCCCCCACCGCTGTGTCACTGATACAGTAGAGTCAGAAATGACATCACAGGAGGCGACAGCCGGCCGGCAGAGAGATGCAGAACACTTTTAACTGGATAATATGATATTTAGATCTTCCCCTAGACATTAAACACACAAAGATAACACTCACGGGTCTATGATCATATTTACTTTTTTTTTATTGTGCATAAAAATATTTGTGCTGAGAAGTAACACAAACCTTCCCAAAATGTGCGCGGGGTGACGGGCGTTATGTCACGCATACATACATACTGTACATACATACTGTACATACATACTGTACATACATACTGTACATACATACTGTACATACATACTGTACATACATACCGTACATACATACAGTCCATACATACTGTACATACATACTGTACATACATACATACATACTTTACATACTGTACATACATACTGTACATACATACATACATACTTTACATACTGTACATACATACTGTACATACATACTGTACATACATACATACATACTTTACATACTGTACATACATACTGTATGATGCATAATTAGTTGCTTGAAAAGACATCTCAATTCCGGACGGGTACAATTTACATGAAAACAGAATTATGCGTATTTTACTTACTGGTACTAATAAATATACATTATTAGTGCCATATTATGTTCCCTGTATAATGAAACCTCCGCGCTGCGTCAGACATATTGCTGGGTTGCTACAAAGCGACTTCATTCTGCGCCAACGATATAAACAGACATTTTAGGGTTGAACTTGGTGGCGATTTAGACGCATTTTCTCCTTTTTTGGGCCGCACAGAAGCATCATTTTTTGTTACTTCCCATTAACATTTGTACGCCCAGCGCCGCCATTTCTGTGCGCCCAGCGCCGCCATTTCTGTGCGCCCAGCGCCGCCATTTCTGTACGCCCAGTGCCACCATTTCTGTACGCCCAGCGCCGCCATTTCTGTGCGCCCAGCGCCACCATTTCTGTACGCTCAGCGCCACCATTTCTGTGTGCCCATAGCTGCCATTTCTTTACACCAGTCACCGCCATTTCTTTACACTCAGCGCCACAATTTCTTTGTGCCCAGCGCTGGTCAATTCTGTACACCCAGCGCCACCATTTCTGTGCACCCAGAGCGGTCATTTCTTTGCACACAGTGCCGCCATTTCAGTGTACCCAATGTCAGACATTTTTGTGTGCGCCCGGCGCCAGCTATTTCTGTACGCCCAGCGCCGCCATTTCTGTACGCCCAGCGCCGCCATTTCTGTGTGCCCAGCGCCGCCATTTCTGTATGCCCAGCGCCGCCATTTCTGTACGCCCAGCGCCGCCATTTCTGTGTGCCCAGCGCTGCCATTTCTGTACGCCCAGCGCCGCCATTTCTGTACACCCAGCGCCGCCATTTCTGTACGCCCAGCACCGCCATTTCTGTATGCCCAGCGCCGCCATTTCTGTACGCCCAGCGCCGCCATTTCTGTACACCCAGCGCCGCCATTTCTGTACGCCCAGCACCGCCATTTCTGTACGCCCAGCGCCGCCATTTCTGTACGTCCAGCGCCGCCTTTTCTGTACGCCCAGCGCCGCCATTTCTGTACGCCCAGCGCCGCCATTTCTGTACGTCAAGCGCCGCCTTTTCTGTACGCCCAGCGCCGCCATTTCTGTACGCTCAGCGCTGCCATTTCTGTACGCCCAGCGCCGCCATTTCTGTACGCCCAGCGCCGCCATTTCTGTGCGCCAAAACAAATGAAAATACTAATTTGCGACGCTGATGGCGCCGATGAAGAAATTTAACAGGAGATTTTTCTGCAACAATTTTGCTCATAAAAAGCCATTTGGGACACTTGGTTCAAAGCATTAAAGGTTCTTTTAACCCCTTTACTGCTGGAGGGCAATGAAGGAGTTAAGTGGGGTGTAGCCTGACTTTAATCAAGGCTGAAATAGTGTGGACTCTAAAAATGGTGTCTTTGTTTCATGAAGACAAGACACGAATGGTGCCGAGTTTACAAACCCAACAGCTTCTGGGACCTAAGGATTCCCCAATCTCATAAAGTCTCCTCCCAGGGGTATTCTTCCTCCTTCTAAACACGGATCTGAGATGAGTTTCTTGTTTGTCTGTGAGAGGGGAATGGTCAGCGCTAGGAATTCTGCACTCCTGGGTTAGTCCCGTATCAGCTCTTTCCTTTTCTGTCCTTCCCGGCTAAATCTAGCTTATTTGTCTGCAGGTTTTAAAAGCACAACTTCAGTTTAGAAAGACACAGAGACACACGCTCACACATGCATACACACGCAAGCGCACACGCAAATGAAGAAAGCAAACATGACCCATATACCCTCGCACATATCATTCTCTAACCCACCCAAATAAACACGGACTCTTGTTTGGGTGCAAATTGCCGCAGCCTTTTATTAACATTAACACCCACACACCTGGACCCTCACCCAGTGACCTGACCCTGCTCACCCAGTCACCCTGCTCACCCAGTGACATGACCCTGCTCACCAGCGACCCTAACCCTGCTCACCCAGTGATGCTGACCCGGCTCACCCAGTGACCCTGACCCTGCTACCCCAGTGACCCTAACCATGCTCACCCAGTGACCCTGATCCTGCTCACCCATTGACCCTGGCCTTGCTCACCCAGTGACCCTGGCCCTGCTCACCCAGTGACCCTAACCCTGGTCATTCAGTAACCTGACCCTGCTCCCCCAGTGACCTGACCCTGCTCACCCAGTGACCCAGCCCCTGCTCACCCAGTGACCCTGCTCATTCAGTAACCTGACCCTGCTCACCCAGTGACCCTGATCCTGCTCACCCATTGACCCTGGCCTTGCTCACCCAGGGACCCTGGCCTTGCTCACCCAGTGACCCTGATCCTGCTCACCCATTGACCCTGGCCTTGCTCACCCAGTGACCCTGGCCCTGCTCACCCAGTGACCCTAACCCTGGTCATTCAGTAATCTGACCCTGCTCCCCCAGTGACCTGACCCTGCTCACCCAGTGACCCAGCCCCTGCTCACCCAGTGACCCTGCTCATTCAGTAACCTGACCCTGCTCACCCAGTGACCCTGATCCTGCTCACCCATTGACCCTGGCCTTGCTCACCCAGTGACCCTGCTCATTCAGTAACCTGACCCTGCTCCCCCAGTGACCTGACCCTGCTCACCCAATGTCCCAGCCCCTGCTCACCCAGTGACCCAGCCCCTGCTCACCCAGTGACCCTGCTCATTCAGTAACCTGACCCTGCTCACCCAGTGACCCTGATCCTGCTCACCCATTGACCCTGGCCTTGCTCACCCAGTGACCCTGCTCATTCAGTAACCTGACCCTGCTCCCCCAGTGACCTGACCCTGCTCACCCAATGTCCCAGCCCCTGCTCACCCAGTGACCCAGCCCCTGCTCACCCAGTGACCCTGCTCATTCAGTAACCTGACCCTGCTCCCCCAGTGACCTGACCCTGCTCACCCAATGACCCAGCCCCTGCTTACCCAGTGACCCAGCCCCTGCTCACCCAGTGACCCTGCTCATTCAGTAACCTGACCCTGCTCCCCCAGTGACCCTGCTCACCCAGTGACCTGACCTTACTCACCACTGTTACATGACCCAGTGACCTGACCCTACTCACTGCCACTACATGACCCAGTGAGCACACATGGTTCGTAACACCTGGGGTCCCTCTTTGGAGCGCACACCTACGCCCACCGCAGCTGGCCCTGACCCAGGAGCGCATCCTGTTGGACCCCCCACTTTCCATCACATTTACCACCTGGGCAAAACTGACCAGTCTGCACCCCTCTGGCTGTGACAACGTGAGGTCACCACCAACACCTTTCCCCACCTCATTATCTTTCTCTTTTTACTTTTCTTTTTTAGATAAATGTTACATTGCATAAAAGCAAACATGATACACGACATTACCCAATAGCCCTGAACCCCAAAATAGGGGGATTGGTGGGAACCTATTGGGAAGGTGGAAGGAGGGCAAGAGAGAAAAAGCAGTAGGCAAATGCTTCTTAAATAACCTCTTCCTCCCTAATCATCCTGCCCCAACGCATCACTCCATGGCCACTTATTGTTCAGGATTGCTACATATAATCACTCCCTATAGCTCCTCCTATTGCTCTATATACTGTAACCTCTCCCTATAACTCCTCCTATTACTCCATATAACCGCTCCCTATAACGCCTCCTATTACCCCATATAAGCGTTCCCTATAACTCCTCCTATTACCTCATAAGCACTCACTATAACTCCTCCTATTACCTCATATAGCCTCTCCCTATAACTCCTCCTATTACCCCATATAACCTCTCCCTGTAACTCCTATTACCTCATATATGCACTCCCTATAACTCCTCCTATTACCCCATATAACCCCTCCCTATAACTCCTCCTATTACTCCATATAACCCCTCCCTATAACTCCTCCTATTACCCCATATAAGCGCTCCATATAACTCCTCCTATAACCTCGTATGACCTCCTATAACTCCTCCTATTACCTCATATAAGCACTCCCAATAACTCCTCCTATTACTCCATATAACCCCTCCCTATAACTCCTCATATTACCCCATATAAGCGCTCCCTATAACTCCTCCTATTACCTTGTATAACCTCCCCTATAACTCCTCCTATTACTCCATATAACTGCTCCCTATAACTCTTCCTATTACCCCATAGAACTGCTCCCTATAACCCCTCCTATTACCCCATTTAACTGCTTCCTATAACTCCTCTTATTACCCCATATAATTCGCTCCCTTTAACGCCTCCAGGATGGGCTGCAGGTAAGCTCCTGCAGGGGAGCCAGTATTAAAAACACTGAATTATGGAAGTCCTTTGTAGCTATTCCTGTGTCTAAACCGGAAATAAAGTCTGTAACAATTCTCTTCAGATACGAGTCAGTCCCAATATCAGATATTCTGATATGGCTTGGCAGACAATGTGAAGTACTGGCTTCACCTTCAAGAATCATGGATGAAGAGGACATCTGGATAGGAGGCTGGAAAGTGCAAGTCAGACTTTGGCGACATGGCAATGTTACAAAACATCTGCCCAACTCTTTCTTCATTGGAAGAGAAAAGGGAAACTGTTTTTACTATGGTCAGCCAACCTTCTGCCATAGATGTGGGTCAGCCAGACACTTAAGTATTACATGTGATGTGCTAAAGTGCAACTTGTGTTAGTCCGTGGGCCATGAGAGGGCAAGTTGTACAAAGATTAAGTGTAATTTATGTGGTAAATTTGGACAATCCTATCGAAGTTGTGCAGAAGCATGGCATACTGTAATATTTCAGGAATATGGTAGCCAGAAGTGGATTTTGAAGAAAATTAAGCACTTTATGATCGCACCTTGAAAGTTGCTTACAGAATTTGTCCAGATCAGCCTGGAAAATGAGTTTGTTTAGATCCACCTACGGACGGAGTTCGCCCAGGTCTACTGGTGGAAGAAGAATTTATAGATTGTGTAGACATGGCCCAAGGAATATTAGAAGATCCCTTAGAGGGAACCTCCTCTTACTCACTTCCAGAAGGAGAGCAGTCTGAGAAAACAATGGATGAACTTACTAAGAGTGTAATCCTGGCGGGCAATAAAGATAAAGACAGAATGCAGAATTGGATTCTAGCTAAAAGAAGGAAGAAGGGCACAGTAAGAAGACTTGGAGGGACTCGGCGACATCCTACAGGTCCTGCTGGTAAAGTTCCTCAGGTGCCTGTAAAGAATCGTTTTTCTGCTCTTGGGAAGGATTGGGGGTCAAGAGCGGAAGACCCTGATGATGAAGAGGAACTTTCCTTATCTGAAGAGGAACATAGTATGGATGTTTCTATAGTGACAGAATCTGACATGATCCCACCTTTGGTGGCGATTAAGAGGTCTGGGTCATTGGGGGATAACGTGGGAAAAGAAAAAGAAGTAATATAGTTTTATGTTTTTTTTTGTGTGGCTAAAAATGTTTGTTTATAAATGAATCCTTTAAAGGTAGCAGCTATTCATGTGGCAGTTAAGGCTCTTATTAAAAATGTAAAGTTGCTGTTGAGAGGAGAAAGGTTGGAACAAATGCTGAGCTAATATGTATATAGTGTAAGTTTGTACATATTGTGCAGTTTCTGTTTGTAAATTGTTCTATGAAATGTAATGCTGGAAAAAAAAATTGAACAACAAGAGTTCCTCCTATTACCCCATATACCCGCTCCCTATAACTCCTCCTATTACCCCATATACCCGCTCCCTATAACTCCTCCTATTACCCCATATACCCGCTCCCTATAACTCCTCCTATAACCCCATATACCAGCTCCCTATAACTCCTCCTATTACCCCATATAACCGCTCCCTATAACCCCTCCTATTACCCCATATAACCCCTCCCTATAACTCCTCCTATTACCCCATATAACCGCTCCCTATAACTCCTCCTATTACCCCATATAACCGCTCCCTATAACTCCTCCTATTACCCCATATAACTGCTCCCTATAACTCCTCCTATTACCCCATATAACCACTTCCTATAACTCCTCCTATTGCCCCATATAACCGCTCCCTATAACTCCTCCTATTACCCCATATAACTGCTCCCTATAACTCCTCCTATTACCCCATATAACTGCTCCCTATATCTCCTCCTATTACCCCATATAACCGCTCCCTATAACTCCTCCTATTACCCCATATAACCTCTCCCTATAACTCCTCCTATTAACCCATATAACCGCTCCCTATAACTCCTCCTATTACCCCATATTACCCCTCCCTCGGTGGGTTTCACTGCTCCCAGCTGTGATGATGTTGGGGAATTGTTACTATACATTATAAATATGTGATATCTTTGTGTGTATCAGAGGAAAGTATAGTGTGAGTAGAAGTGACAGCGAGCATTGTGAGAGGTGCAGCACTCCGGCGCGGGCTCATGTGCCTAATTACCATCATTGAGACTAGGTAATTGCGGCACACAAATGGAAATGTTGCAGAGACGAATTTTATTAAACATTCTATTGTATGGTAAATGTCACTTTTTTACATATTATTTTCTCCAAGCTTTGACGTATGTAAAATTCAGCTCTGAGCAGTGTGTATGTGTAACACGCAGAGTAGTGTGTATGTTTAACATGCCGAGCAGTGTGTATGTGTAACACGCAGAGCAGTGTGTATGTGTAACACGCAGAGCAGTGTGTATGTTTAACATGCAGAGCAGTGTGTATGTGTAACACGCAGAGCAGTGTGTATGTGTAACACGCAGAGCAGTGTGTATGTGTAACATGCAGAGCAGTGTGTTTGTGTAACACGCAGAGCAGTGTGTATGTGTAACATGCAGAGCAGTGTGTATGTGTAACACGCAGAGCAGTGTGTATGTGTAACATGCAGAGCAGTGTGTATGTGTAACACGCAGAGCAGTGTGTATGTGTAACACGCAGAGCAGTGTGTATGTGTAACACGCAGAGTAGTGTGTATGTTTAACATGCATAGCAGTGTGTATGTGTAACACGCAGAGCAGTGTGTATGTTTAACATGCAGAGCAGTGTGTATGTGTAACACGCAGAGCAGTGTGTATGTGTAACACGCAGAGCAGTGTGTATGTTTAACACGCAGAGCAGTGTGTATGTGTAACACGCAGAGCAGTGTGTATGTGTAACAAGCAGAGCAGTGTGTATGTGTAACATGCAGAGCGGTGTGTATGTGTAACACGCAGAGCAGTGTGTATTTGTAACATGCAGAGCGGTGTGTATGTGTAACACGCAGAGCAGTGTGTATCTGTAACACGCAGAGCGTTGTGTACGTGGAACACGCAGAGCGGTGTGTACGTGGAACACGCAGAGCGGTGTGTATGTGGAACACGCAGAGCGGTGTGTATGTGTAACACGCAGAGCGGTGTGTATGTTTAACATGCAGAGCAGTGTGTATGTGTAACAAGCAGAGCAGTGTGTATGTGTAACATGCAGAGCAGTGTGTATGTGTAACACGCAGAGCAGTGTGTATGTGTAACAAGCAGAGCAGTGTGTATGTGTAACATGCAGAGCAGTGTGTATGTGTAACACGCAGAGCAGTGTGTATGTGTAACATGCAGAGCAGTGTGTATGTGTAACACGCAGAGCAGTGTGTATGTGTAACATGCAGAGCGGTGTGTATGTGTAACACGCAGAGCGGTGTGTATTTGTAACATGCAGAGCGGTGTGTATGTGTAACACGCAGAGCAGTGTGTATCTGTAACACGCAGAGCGTTGTGTACGTGGAACACGCAGAGCGGTGTGTACGTGGAACACGCAGAGCGGTGTGTATGTGGAACACGCAGAGCGGTGTGTATGTGTAACACGCAGAGCGGTGTGTATGTGGAACACGCAGAGCGGTGTGTATGTGAAACACGCAGAGCGGTGTGTATGTGGAACACGCAGAGCAGTGTGTATGTGTAACACGCAGAGCAGTGTGTATGTGTAACACGCAGAGCAGTGTGTATGTGTAACATGCAGAGCAGTGTGTATGTGTAACACGCAGAGCAGTGTGTATGTGTAACATGCAGAGCAGTGTGTATGTGTAACACGCAGAGCAGTGTGTATGTGTAACATGCAGAGCGGTGTGTATGTGTAACACGCAGAGCAGTGTGTATTTGTAACATGCAGAGCGGTGTG
Organism: Ascaphus truei; assembly: GCF_040206685.1. Classification (NCBI taxonomy): domain Eukaryota; kingdom Metazoa; phylum Chordata; class Amphibia; order Anura; family Ascaphidae; genus Ascaphus; species Ascaphus truei. Next base: position 58,567,066 of record NC_134492.1, on the reverse strand, counting down.
TATGTGTAACACGCAGAGCAGTGTGTATCTGTAACACGCAGAGCGTTGTGTACGTGGAACACGCAGAGCGGTGTGTACGTGGAACACGCAGAGCGGTGTGTATGTGGAACACGCAGAGCGGTGTTTATGTGTAACACGCAGAGCGGTGTGTATGTGGAACACGCAGAGCGGTGTGTATGTGAAACACGCAGAGCGGTGTGTATGTGAAACACGCAGAGCGGTGTGTATGTGGAACACGCAGAGCGGTGTGTATCTGGAACACGCAGAGCGGTGTGTATGTGGAACACGCAGAGCGGTGTGTATGTGGAACACGCAGAGCGGTGCGTATATGTAACACGCAGAGCGGTGTGTATGTGTAACACGCAGAGCGGTGTGTATGTGTAACACGCAGAGCGGTGTGTATGTGAAACACGCAGAGCGGTGTGTATGTGGAACACGCAGAGCGGTGTGTATGTGGAACACGCAGAGCGGTGTGTATGTGGAACACGCAGAGCGGTGCGTATGTGGAACACGCAGAGCAGTGCGTATATGTAACACGCAGAGCGGTGTGTATGTGTAACACGCAGAGCGGTGTGTATGTGTAACACGCAGAGCGGTGTGTATGTGTAACACGCAGAGCTGTGTTTATGTGTAACACGCAGAGCGGTGTGTATGTGTAACACGCAGAGCGGTGTGTATGTGTAACACGCAGAGCGGTGTGTATGTGTAACACGCAGAGCGGTGCGTATGTGTAACACGCAGAGCGGTGTGTATGTGTAATGCAGAGCGGTGTGTATGTGTAACACGCAGAGCGGTGTGTATGTGTAACACGCAGAGCGGTGTGTATGTGTAACACGCAGAGCGGTGTGTATGTGGAACACGCAGAGCGGTGTGTATGTGGAACACGCAGAGCAGTGCGTATGTGTAACACGCAGAGTGGTGTGTATGTGTAACACGCAGAGCAGTGTGTATCTGTAACACGCAGAGCAGTGCGTATGTGTAACACGCAGAGTGGTGTGTATGTGTAACACGCAGAGTGGTGTGTATGTGTAACACGCTGGTGTGTATCTGTGTCCCAGTTTCCACCTAGTAATATATCTACAGTAGGTGAATAATCTCATTGTCCTTTTAAACTGCCCGCTGAGCTCACAGCCAGGGCACCGGTGAACACAGCGCTTTGAAGTAGGACTCGGCTGGCAGTTATATCTTTAACTACTGGCTGAGTCATTTCCAGACAGATATAGAAAAATGAAATCATTTTAAAATGTGTGAATTGCCTGAAGCCAGGATGACAGCATCTTGTTCAGCCCTGACATTTAATTCTGCGGATTTGGGTACTTAACCACTTCATGAAATTAGCAGAAAACAGAAATCTACAGTAAGTCAAAAATTGTATCCCTTAGTAACAAATATCTCTGTATTGCTTCTACATCTCTATTACTGTAGCCAGCATTGGAGGGTAATTCTATATGATGTCAATAGGCAAAAATTGCCTCTTCGGAGCATACGAAAAACCCTGACGCTTATCGGTGAGTCTTAAAAAGTGAGGGGAGGTAGAGGAGGAAGGAAGGGGTAAGCTATTTAAGAGACAGGGGCCTCATGCCTACCTCTCTCTCTTCCGTAGTGCTCCTCAAATGGTCCCCACCCACCCAGCCATTTTGGATAAGGGCTGATGAATAATAATCAAGTGTATTATTGGATTATTGTATTAGAGATAGAGAGAGAGAGAGAGAGATGCACAGGTGTATGTAGAAGTGCAGGTGTTGTGCACTGGACTCTCTTTACCTGGACCTCAGGGGCTGGTGTGCGGCAGGCTGGTGTGTAAGCTGGATTTCAGGGGCTGGTGTGTGAGATGGATCTCAGGGGCTGGTGTGTAAGCTGGATCTCAGGTGCTGCTGTGTAAGATGGATCTCAGGGGCTGGTGTGCGGCAGGCTGGGTGTGTAAACTGGATCTCAGGGGCTGGTGTGTAAGCTGGATCTCAGGGGCTGGTGTGTAAGATGGATCTCAGGGGCTGGTGTGTAAGCTGGATCTCAGGGGCTGGTGTGTAAGATGGATCTCAGGGGCTGGGTGTGTAAGCTGGATCTCAGGGGCTGGTGTGCAAGCTGGATCTCGGGCTGGTGTGCAGCAGGCTGGGTGTGTCAGCTGGATCTCAGGGGCTGGTGTGTGGCAGGCTGGTGTGTAAGCTGGATCTCAGGTACTAGTGTCCGGCAGGCTGGGTGTGTAAGCTGGATCTCAGGGGCTGGTGTGCGGCAGGCTGGTGTGTAAGCTGGATCTCAGGTACTAGTGTCCGGCAGGCTGGGTGTGTCAGCTGGATCTCAGGGGCTGGTGTGCGGCAGGCTGGTGTGTAAGCTGGATCTCAGGGGCTGGTGTGCGCCAGGCTGAGTGTGTAAGCTGGATCTCAGGGGCTAGTGCTGGCACTCTGGGTGTGTAAGCTGGTTCTCAGGTACTAGTGTCCGTCAGGCTGGGTGTGTAAGCTGGTTCTCAGGTACTAGTGTCCGGCAGGCTGGGTGTGTAAGCTGGTTCTCAGGTACTAGTGTCCGGCAGGCTGGGTGTGTAAGCTGGTTCTCAGGTACTAGTGTCCGGCAGGCTGGGTGTGTAAGCTGGTTCTCAGGTACTAGTGTCCGGCAGGCTGGGTGTGTAAGCTGGTTCTCAGGTACTAGTGTCCGGCAGGCTGGGTGTGTAAGCTGGTTCTCAGGTACTAGTGTCCGGCAGGCTGGGTGTGTAAGCTGGTTCTCAGGTACTAGTGTCCGGCAGGCTGGGTGTGTAAGCTGGTTCTCGGGTACTAGTGTCCGGCAGGCTGGGTGTGTAAGCTGGTTCTCGGGTACTAGTGTCCGGCAGGCTGGGTGTGTAAGCTGGTTCTCAGGTACTAGTGTCCGGCAGGCTGGATGTGTAAGCTGGTTCTCAGGTACTAGTGTCCGGCAGGCTGGGTGTATAAGCTGGTTCTCAGGTACTAGTGTCCGGCAGGCTGGGTGTGTAAGCTGGTTCTCAGGTACTAGTGTCCGGCAGGCTGGGTGTGTAAGCTGGTTGTCAGGTACTAGTGTCCGGCAGGCTGGGTGTGTAAGCTGGTTCTCGGGTACTAGTGTCCGGCAGGCTGGGTGTGTAAGCTGGTTCTCAGGTACTAGTGTCCGGCAGGCTGGGTGTGTAAGCTGGTTCTCAGGTACTAGTGTCCGGCAGGCTGGGTGTGTTAGCTGGTTCTCAGGTACTAGTGTCCGGCAGGCTGGGTGTGTAAGCTGGTTCTCAGGTACTAGTGTCCGGCAGGCTGGGTGTGTAAGCTGGTTGTCAGGTACTAGTGTCCGGCAGGCTGGGTGTGTAAGCTGGTTCTCAGGTACTAGTGTCCGGCAGGCTGGGTGTGTAAGCTGGTTCTCAGGTACTAGTGTCCGGCAGGCTGGGTGTGTAAGCTGGTTCTCAGGTACTAGTGTCCGGCAGGCTGGGTGTGTAAGCTGGTTCTCAGGTACTAGTGTCCGGCAGGCTGGGTGTGTAAGCTGGTTCTCAGGTACTAGTGTCCGGCAGGCTGGGTGTGTAAGCTGGTTCTCAGGTACTAGTGTCCGGCAGGCTGGGTGTGTAAGCTGGTTCTCAGGTACTAGTGTCCGGCAGGCTGGGTGTGTAAGCTGGTTCTCGGGTACTAGTGTCCGGCAGGCTGGGTGTGTAAGCTGGTTCTCGGGTACTAGTGTCCGGCAGGCTGGGTGTGTAAGCTGGTTCTCAGGTACTAGTGTCCGGCAGGCTGGATGTGTAAGCTGGTTCTCAGGTACTAGTGTCCGGCAGGCTGGGTGTATAAGCTGGTTCTCAGGCACTAGTGTCCGGCAGGCTGGGTGTGTAAGCTGGTTCTCAGGTACTAGTGTCCGGCAGGCTGGGTGTGTAAGCTGGTTGTCAGGTACTAGTGTCCGGCAGGCTGGGTGTGTAAGCTGGTTCTCGGGTACTAGTGTCCGGCAGGCTGGGTGTGTAAGCTGGTTCTCAGGTACTAGTGTCCGGCAGGCTGGGTGTGTAAGCTGGTTCTCAGGTACTAGTGTTCGGCAGGCTGGGTGTGTTAGCTGGTTCTCAGGTACTAGTGTCCGGCAGGCTGGGTGTGTAAGCTGGTTCTCAGGTACTAGTGTCCGGCAGGCTGGGTGTGTAAGCTGGTTGTCAGGTACTAGTGTCCGGCAGGCTGGGTGTGTAAGCTGGTTCTCAGGTACTAGTGTCCGGCAGGCTGGGTGTGTAAGCTGGTTCTCGGGTACTAGTGTCCGGCAGGCTGGGTGTGTAAGCTGGTTCTCAGGTACTAGTGTCCGGCAGGCTGGATGTGTAAGCTGGTTCTCAGGTACTAGTGTCCGGCAGGCTGGGTGTATAAGCTGGTTCTCAGGTACTAGTGTCCGGCAGGCTGGGTGTGTAAGCTGGTTCTCAGGTACTAGTGTCCGGCAGGCTGGGTGTGTAAGCTGGTTGTCAGGTACTAGTGTCCGGCAGGCTGGGTGTGTAAGCTGGTTCTCGGGTACTAGTGTCCGGCAGGCTGGGTGTGTTAGCTGGTTCTCAGGTACTAGTGTCCGGCAGGCTGGGTGTGTTAGCTGGTTCTCAGGTACTAGTGTCCGGCAGGCTGGGTGTGTAAGCTGGTTCTCAGGTACTAGTGTCCGGCAGGCTAGGTGTGTAAGCTGGTTGTCAGGTACTAGTGTCCGGCAGGCTGGGTGTGTAAGCTGGTTCTCAGGTACTAGTGTCCGGCAGGCTGGGTGTGTAAGCTGGTTCTCAGGTACTAGTGTCCGGCAGGCTGGGTGTGTAAGCTGGTTCTCAGGTACTAGTGTCCGGCAGGCTGGGTGTGTAAGCTGGTTCTCAGGTACTAGTGTCCGGCAGGCTGGGTGTGTAAGCTGGTTCTCAGGTACTAGTGTCCGGCAGGCTGGGTGTGTAAGCTGGTTCTCAGGTACTAGTGTCCGGCAGGCTGGGTGTGTAAGCTGGTTGTCAGGTACTAGTGTCCGGCAGGCTGGGTGTGTAAGCTGGTTCTCAGGTACTAGTGTCCGGCAGGCTGGGTGTGTAAGCTGGTTGTCAGGTACTAGTGTCCGGCAGGCTGGGTGTGTAAGCTGGTTGTCAGGTACTAGTGCCCGGCACTTATTTGACTTATTTGAACAATAACTTGACATTCTTTATTTATTCCAGACAGGACAGATTTTCAAGGTGAATACTTCCCTGGATCAAACGCAGCTGGTCCCAGGAAGGACTGCACGGCTTTCGTCGTCTTTTAAAATCTTTCCTATCAGTGGGCTACCACTAAAGGGGCACATACCTGACATACTGAAAATAATAAAGGGGACTCCGTACATTTACACCAGTTACACACTGAACATTGAACACAGCGAGGCCCCCACCTTCTTCCTCCCTGTTGGTGTGTTAGATCCTTCTGGGGTCTAAGGCCTTCAATCCCCACCCCCAATATTTATATTCTATAGTGACATGACCGGTCACCATAGTTACATGGGAGGGGTACAGCAGGGGTGCGCAAATTGGGGGATTTTCCTGGGAGGGCCCAACCCAAATTGGGGGATTTTCCTGGGAGGGCCCAACCCAGAGAAAGTTTTTAAAAAAAAAATTCCTTACTTGGCGGCGTGCTGCGGCGGCGCCTCCCGGCATCCTGCGGCAACTCCCGCTCCGATTGCAGTGAACATGGTGGCCATGGCAACTGGACGCTACGTAGCCCGGAGGTAAGTACCCAAAACCCGGAGTCTCTGGGTCAATCCTGTCCCCAAGGCATTTAAATTAAATGCCGGGGGATCGCGTGAGGCCTCTGTAACTCACTGACCGGGATTCAGATGCGTGGTATGACGTGTACACGGCGTCAAATGATGCTGCGGGGTCACGACGGACACCTGTACATCCCTTCTTGTGGGTGGAACATCCGTAGGGTCACCAGTTGTCCAGTATTGAACCGGACTGTCCTGTATTTGGACACCCTGTCCAGTAATAAATGAGGTAATATTGGACATGTATGTGTATACCAGAATTATCTCTCTGGGTGTGAATGTGTATACTGGTATTACCTCTCTGGGCGTGTATGTGTATACTGGTATTACCTCTCTGGGCGTGTATGTGTATACCGGTATTACCTCTCTGGGCGTGTATGTGTATACCGGTATTACCTCTCTGGGTGTGTATGTGTATACCGGTATTACCTCTCTGGGCGTGTATGTGTATACCGGTATTACCTCTCTGGGTGTGTATGTGTATACCAGAATTATCTCTCTGGGTGTGAATGTGTATACCGGTATTACCTCTCTGGGTGTGAATGTGTATACCGGTATTACCTCTCTGGGCGTGTATGTGTATACTGGTATTACCTCTCTGGGCGTGTATGTGTATACCGGTATTACCTCTCTGGGCGTGTATGTGTATACCGGTATTACCTCTCTGGGCGTGTATGTGTATACCGGTATTACCTCTCTGGGTGTGTATGTGTATACCGGTATTACCTCTCTGGGCGTGTATGTGTATACCGGTATTACCTCTCTGGGTGTGTATGTGTATACCGGTATTACCTCTCTGGGCGTGTATGTGTATACCGGTATTACCTCTCTGGGTGTGTATGTGTATACCGGTATTACCTCTCTGGGCGTGTATGTGTATACCGGTATTACCTCTCTGGGCGTGTATGTGTATACCGGTATTACCTCTCTGGGTGTGTATGTGTATACGGGTATTACCTCTCTGGGCGTGTATGTGTATACCAAGATTATCTCTCTGGGCGTGTATGTGTATACCGGTATTACCTCTCTGGGCGTGTATGTGTATACCAGGATTATCTCTCTGGGCGTGTATGTGTATACCGGTATTACCTCTCTGGGCGTGTATGTGTATACCAGAATTATCTCTCTGGGCGTGTATGTGTATACCGGTATTACCTCTCTGGGCGTGTATGTGTATACTGGTATTACCTCTCTGGGCGTGTATGTGTATACCGGTATTACCTCTCTGGGCGTGTATGTGTATACCGGTATTACCTCTCTGGGTGTGTATGTGTATACGGGTATTACCTCTCTGGGCGTGTATGTGTATACCAGGATTATCTCTCTGGGCGTGTATGTGTATACCGGTATTACCTCTCTGGGCGTGTATGTGTATACCAGGATTATCTCTCTGGGCGTGTATGTGTATACCGGTATTACCTCTCTGGGCGTGTATGTGTATACCAGGATTATCTCTCTGGGAGTGTATGTGTATACCAGAATTATCTCTCTGGGCGTGTATGTGTATACCAGTATTATCTCTCTGGGCGTGTATGTGTATACCAGGATTATCTCTCTGGGCGTGTATGTGTATACCGGTATTACCTCTCTGGGTGTGTATGTATATACCAGTATTATCTCTCTGGGCGTGTATGTGTATACCGGTATTACCTCTCTGGGCATGTATGTGTATACCGGTATTACCTCTCTGGGTGTGTATGTGTATACCGGTATTACCTCTCTGGGCGTGTATGTGTATACCGGTATTACCTCTCTGGGCGTGTATGTGTATACCCGTATTACCTCTCTGGGCGTGTATGTGTATACCGGTATTACCTCTCTGGGTGTGTCTGTGTATACCGGTATTACCTCTCTGGGCATGTATGTGTATACCGGTATTACCTCTCTGGGTGTGTATGTGTATACCGGTATTACCTCTCTGGGCGTGTATATGTATACAGGTATTACCTCTCTGGGCGTGTATCTGTATACCGGTATTACCTCTCTGGGCGTGAATGTGTATATCGGTATTACCTCTCTGGGTGTGTATGTGTATACCGGTATTACCTCTCTGGGCGTGTATGTGTATACCGGTATTCCCTCTCTGGGTGTGTATGTGTATACTGGTATTACCTCTCTGGGCGTGTATGTGTATACCGGTATTACCTCTCTGGGTGTGTATGTGTATACCGGTATTACCTCTCTGGGCGTGTATGTGTATACCAGTATTATCTCTCTGGGTGTGTATGTGTATACCGGTATTACCTCTCTGGGCGTGTATGTGTATACCGGTATTCCCTCTCTGGGTGTGTATGTGTATACTGGTATTACCTCTCTGGGCGTGTATGTGTATACCGGTATTACCTCTCTGGGTGTGTATGTGTATACCAGTATTATCTCTCTGGGCGTGTACGTGTATACCGGTGTTACCTCTCTGGGCGTGTACGTGTATACCGGTATTAGCTCTCTGGGCGTGTATGTGTATACCGGTATTAGCTCTCTGGGCGTGTATGTGTATACCGGTATTATCTCTCTGGGCGTGTATGTGTATACCGGTATTATCTCTCTGGGCGTGTATGTGTATACCGGTATTATCTCTCTGGGCGTGTATGTGTATACCGGTATTATCTCTCTGGGTGTGTATGTGTATACCGGTATTACCTCTCTGGGCGTGTATGTGTATACCGGTATTACCTCTCTGGGTGTGTATGTTGTTACATAGTCCAAAGATGTTAGGCAGCTTTCTGCCCCGTTTTAGGTCAGAAAGTGCAGGAATAGTGCAAAATTATCCATTCCACAGCTTCACATTTACTCAGGCTGGTGGATGGAAAATCCAGACCACAGATTACAATGTGTCTAGTTCTCCCTCACCTGCTCTCCTAATCATTAGCACAGGTATTTAGAGCAGAGAGGGTTGCTTTTCAGTCTCTCTTCTTAGAGTCTGGGGGTGTCGCTGCTCCCCTGCATCCAGTTCGGGGAGGACGTCCCCTTCAAGTATCACAGTAACAGAGGATTTGCCTGGACACTTGGGACTGAGTTCCCACCATGAACAGATAAGACAAACAAATGTTTATTGCTGTATCTAAAAGACTATGCTGTATCTAGTGACCCTAAATGAGAGGGCACTGTTTTAAGCTGGGGAACCAGGTTAGTTGGCCCAGCAGCAGTTAGAGAGGTTGATTCTGCTGTGTAGTTAGATCCCTGAAAGGGATAGGATTTCTTTATATCAGGGCTGCACAACACGCGGCCCGCGGGCCGCATGCGGCCCGCCTGGCCTCTCTGTGTGGCCCTCGATGAGATTTAAAAAAAAAAAAAAAACTTTGAAAAAAATTTTTTTTTGAAAAAAAAAAAAACTTTGAAAAAAAAATGGCGCCAATTCCCTGCGGTCCCGGCGCGCATGCGCTAGGCCCGCTCCGTCCCCCCCCCCTTCCCTGCTCCCAACGCGGGGCGGAAGGGGAAGCAACATGCAGCTCCTCTGCGGGCCCGCTCCCCCCCCCTGCTCCCAACGTGGGCCGGAGGGGGAAGCAACACACAGCTCCTCTGCGGGCCCGCTCCCCTCCCCCTTCCCTGCTCCCAACGCGGGGCGGAAGGGGAAGCAACATGCAGCTCCTCTGCGGGCCCGCTCCCCCCCCTGCTCCCAACGTGGGCTGGAGGGGGAAGTAATAATTAAATAATTCAGCTCCTCCAGCGGCCTGCTTCTCACCGCTTCCCTCCGCGGCCAGCTTCTCGCGTCCCCCACGAGCTCACCTCCCGTGCCCTCCCCCCCCCCCCCTTCCCCCAACCCGCGCCCCCAAGCCCACCTCCCGTCCCAGGCAGCTGCCGCAGGGATATCGGGGGCAGGAGGAGCAAGCGTCCGGCGGCAACCTGCACCCACCCGGTCAAGGTAAGTCACTGTTAGTCACTGTCACCCAAGTCACTGTCACCCACCCACCCACTGTCACCCACCCACCCAGTCACTGTCACCAAGTCACTGTCAAGTCACTGTCACCCACCCAGTCACTGTCACCCAGTCACTGTCAAGTCACTGTCACCCACCCACCCAGTCACTGTCACCCACCCACCCAGTCACTGTCACCCACCCACCCAGTCACTGTCACCCACCCAGTCACTGTCACCCTGTCACCCAGTCACTGTCACCCACCCACCCAGTCACTGTCACCCACCCACCCACTGTCAGTGTCACTGTCACCCACCCACCCAGTCACCCACCCACCCACCCAGTCACTGTCCCACCCTGTCACTGTGTCCCACCCTGTCACTCTTCCCACCCAGTCACTGTGTCCCACCCCGTCACTGTCACCCACCCAGTCACTGTCACCCACCCAGTCACTGTCATAGTCACTGTCACCCACCCAGTCACTGTCACCCACCCAGTCACTGTCAAGTCACTGTCACCCACCCAGTCACTGTCACCTACCCACCCACTGTCACCCACCCACCCAGTCACTGTCACCCAGTCACTGTCAAGTCACTGTCACCTACCCAGTCACTGTCACCCACCCACCCAGTCACTGTCACCCACCCACCCAGTCACTGTCACCCACCCACCCAGTCACTGTCACCCACCCAGTCACTGTCACCCTGTCACCCTGTCACCCAGTCACTGTCACCCACCCACCCAGTCACTGTCACCCACCCACTGTCAGTGTCACTGTCACCCACCCACCCAGTCACCCACCCACCCAGTCACCCACCCACCCAGTCACTGTCCCACCCTGTCACTGTGTCCCACCCTGTCACTGTCACCCACCCAGTCACTGTCACCCACCTATCCACCCAGTCACTGTCACCCACCCAGTCACTGTCACCCACCCAGTCACTATCACCCACCCACCCAGTCACTGTCAAGTCACTGTCACCCACCCAGTCACTGTCACCCACCCACCCACTGTCACCCACCCACCCAGTCACTGTCACCCAGTCACTGTCAAGTCACTGTCACCCACCCACCCAGTCACTGTCAAGGTCACTGTCACCCACCCACCCAGTCACTGTCACCCACCCAGTCACTGTCACCCTGTCACCCAGTCACTGTCACCCACCCACCCAGTCACTGTCACCCACCCACCCAGTCACTGTCAGTGTCACTGTCACCCACCCACCCAGTCACCCACCCAGTCACTGTGTCCCACCCAGTCACTGTGTCCCACCCAGTCACTGTGTCCCACCCAGTCACTCTTCCCACCCAGTCACTGTGTCCCACCCCGTCACTGTCACCCACCCAGTCACTGTCACCCACCCAGTCACTGTCACCCACCCAGTCACTGTCATAGTCACTGTCACCCACCCAGTCACTGTCACCCACCCAGTCACTGTCACCCACCTATCCACCCAGTCACTGTCACCCACCCAGTCACTGTCACCCACCCAGTCACTGTCACCCACCCACCCAGTCACTGTCACCCACCCAGTCACTGTCACCCAGTCACTGTCACCCACCCAAGGGGGAGAGTGATGTGAGGTGCAAGGGGGGGAGAGGGATGTGAGGTGCAAGGGGGGGAGAGGGATGTGAGGTGCAAGGGGGGGAGAGGGATGTGAGGTGCAAGGGGGGGAGAGGGATGTGAGGTGCAAGGGGGGGAGAGGGATGTGAGGTGCAAGGGGGGGGAGAGGGATGTGAGGTGCAAGGGGGGAGAGGGATGTGAGGTTCAGGGGGGAGAGGGATGTGAGGTTCAAGGGGGGAGAGGGATGTGAGGTGCAAGGGGGAGAGGGATGTGAGGTGCAAGGGGGCAGAGGGATGTGAGCTGCAGGGGGGAGGGATGTGAGCTGCAGGGGGGAGGGATGTGAGCTGCAGGGGGTGGTGGGATGTGTGTGGGGTGTAGGGGGGTATTGTGTGTTTGATGTGGAGGGGGGTATTGTGTGTTTGATGTGGAGGGGTGTATTGTGTGTCGGTGAGGGGGAGAGATGGGGGTATGAGAGATAGATGGGGAGTATCGCAATGGTTGATAGTGTTGGGTTCTGGGGGAGATATGAGGATGATGATGGGTGCTGGAGGAGAGATGATGATGATGATGATGATGATTTTACCCGTGCGGCCCAATTTATTTTTCCTTGGAGCAGTTCGGCCCTTCGCACTTTACGAGTTGTGCAGGCCTGCTTTATATGATTTATTTTTGTGACAGTGTGTGAAATATTATAACACTGATATGAGTAAACCGCTGAAGGTTCATGTCTGAGTACCTCCTGCCTACACATGTTAAAGCTGCAGTCCCTTACTGGGATGAAAATAAAACAGGCAGAAGCCTGAGTTAAGCAACGTAATGCTTTGTATGATACTGTTATTGGTATAATTAACCCTAGAAGACTGTGTCGGGAAGACCCCAGACAGACCTCAGCGCTACAAAAGAGGGGCGTTTGTCACAATGTGTATACCGGTATTACCTATCTGGGCATGTATATGTGTATACCGGTATTACCTCTCTAGGCGTGTATGTGTATACTGGTATTACCTCTCTGGGCTTGTATGTGTATGCCGGTGTATGCCGGTATTACGTCTCTGGGCTTGTATGTGTATGCCGGTATTACGTCTCTGGGCATGTATGTGTATGGCGGTATTACCTCTCTGGGCGTGTATGTGTATACTGGTATTACCTCTCTGGGTGTGTATGTGTATACCGGTATTACCTCTCTGGGCATGTACGTGTATACCAGTATTACCTCTCTGGACGTGTACGTGTATACCGGTATTACTTCTGTGGGCGTGTATGTGTATACCGGTATTACCTCTCTGGGCGTGTATGTGTATACCGGTATTACCTCTCTGGGCATGTATGTGTATTCCGGTATTACCTCTGTGGGCGTGTATGTGTATACCGGTATTACCTCTGTGGGCGTGTATGTGTATACCGGTATTACCTCTCTGGGCGTGTATGTGTATACCGGTATTACCTCTCTGGGCGTGTATGTGTATACCGGTATTACCTCTCTGGGCGTGTATGTGTATACCAGTATTACCTCTCTGGGTGTGTATGTGTATACCGGTATTAGCTCTCTGGGCGTGTATGTGTATACCGGTATTAGCTCTCTGGGCATGTATGTGTATACCGCTATTACCTCTCTGGGCGTGTATGTGTATACCGGTATTACCTCTCTGGGCGTGTATGTGTATATCGGTATTACCTCTCTGGGAGTGTATGTGTATGCCAGTATTACCTCTCTGGGCGTGTATGTGTATATCGGTATTACCTCTGTGGGCGTGTATGTGTATACCGGTATTACCTCTCTGGGCGTGTATGTGTATACCGGTATTACCTCTTGCGGTAGGACTTAGAAGATTTTTTTTTATTTTTACTGCATCGGATTGAAACCAGGGGTCTCTGGAGGTGTCACGCATTAATATCAGCTCCGGAGACCCCCTGCTTCCATCCTATGTAATAAAAATACATCTACAGGCAACTTCATTACCTTAGTGGCTGACCGCTAAGGTAATGAAGGGGTTCAATACCAGTGCCCGGTTTATTGGGGGTAGAGGGGGTTAGATAAGGTGGTATTTGGCCTGTGGTGGGTGTTTGTGCCTACCGGAAGGGTTGCGAGAGGAGTTAACCCCTTCTTTACCTTAGTGGTTACTACCGCTAAGGTAATGCAGGGGTTAATCCCTCCTGCTACCCACCCATTTGTGGTTACCTATGCCCTCAATAGGGGCAAAGATAACCCCAATGGCAGTGAATGGGCACCCTACCACCCACCCCCTCTACCCCCAAACCACCCCCCCCCCCCACACACACACCCTAACGGCCTTGATCCTGGCAGGGGTAAGAAGAACTTTAATTTACTTTATGCTGGCTGGATAATGTTTTAATTTTAATGGGCAAATGAGCTATTATCCAAATCTGGGTAATAGTAATTGAGACCTTTATTGTACAGTATGTGTTGGGAAGGGGGGGGGGCTTGTTGGGGTAGCGGGAGTGGGTAGTAGTGTTGTTGTATTTTAATGTTTCTTGAGGGTAGAGGGGGTGGGTGAAGGGGGTAGTTGCCCTGGGGTGGTTGGTTAGGCCTCTCGGGTAGGTAGCGGGAGGAGTTAACCCCTTAATTACCATAGCAGTTACCACCGCTATGGTAGTGAAGGGGTTAACACCTCCCACAACCTTCCCAGTAGGCCTAACCACCCACCCTGGGCAACTACCCCCTTCACCCACCCCCTCTACCCCCAAGAAACCAGGTACTAGGGTTTAACCCTTTTATTGCCTTAGCGGCTAGCCGCTAAGGTAATGAAGCTGTTTGTATCTTATTTTAATAACACAGTATTGAAGCAGGTCTTCGGAGCTAAACTGCATTAATTTCAGCTTCCAGAGTTACAGGCCCCAGTTTGGGGTGCCAGGACCTCCTGCATTTTTTAAATCTGCCGTGCCACATGACCGGGAGATTTAAACGTACAGAAGATACCGGCACCCCATACTGGGTCCTGTAACTGGGGAAGCAGGGGATTACCGGACCTGGAATTAAAGCGGTTCAGCTCTGTGGGGTCCTCTCGTAGAATACTGTGTTATTTTAATTTAAATAAAAACAGTATGATCGCCTGTAAGAGCTGTGCAGGGAGATGCAGCTGTCTCTCTGTGCAGGGAGATGCAGCTGTCTCTCTGTGCAGGGAGATGCAGCTGTCTCTCTGTGCAGGGAGATGCAGCTGTCTCTCTGTGCAGGGAGATGCAGCGTCTCTCTGTGCAGGGAGATGCAGCTGTCTCTCTGTGCAGGGAGATGCAGCGTCTCTCTGTGCAGGGAGATGCAGCTGTCTCTCTGTGCAGGGAGATGCAGCTCTCTCTGTGCAGGGAGATCGCCTGTAAGAGCTGCGCAGGGAGATGCAGCTCTCTCTGTGCAGGGAGATCGCCTGTAAGAGCTGCGCAGGGAGATGCAGCTGTCTCTCTGTGCAGGGAGATGCAGCTGTCTCTCTGTGCAGGGAGATGCAGCTCTCTCTGTGCAGGGAGATCGCCTGTAAGAGCTGCGCAGGGAGATGCAGCTCTCTCTGTGCAGGGAGATCGCCTTTAAGAGCTGTGCAGGGAGATGCAGCTGTCTCTCTGTGCAGGGAGATGCAGCTGTCTCTCTGTGCAGGGAGATGCAGCTGTCTCTCTGTGCAGGGAGATGCAGCTGTCTCTCTGTGCAGGGAGATGCAGCTCTCTCTGTGCAGGGAGATCGCCTGTAAGAGCTGCGCAGGGAGATGCAGCTGTCTCTCTGTGCAGGGAGATCGCCTGTAAGAGCTGCGCAGGGAGATGCAGCTGTCTCTCTGTGCAGGGAGATGCAGCTGTGTCTCTGTGCAGGGAGATGCAGCTGTCTCTCTGTGCAGGGAGATCGCCTGTAAGAGCTGTGCAGGGAGATGCAGCTGTCTCTCTGTGCAGGGAGATGCAGCTGTGTCTCTGTGCAGGGAGATGCAGCTGTCTCTCTGTGCAGGGAGATGCAGCTGTGTCTCTGTGCAGGGAGATGCAGCTGTCGCTGTGCAGGGAGATGCAGCTGTCGCTGTGCAGGGAGATGCAGCTGTCGCTGTGCAGGGAGATGCAGCTGTCGCTGTGCAGGGAGATGCAGCGTCTCTCTAGGCAGGGAGGTGAAGGGAGATGCAGCTGTCTCTGTGCAAGGAGATGCAGCGTCTCTCTAGGCAGGGAGGTGCAGGGAGATGCAGCTGTCTCTGTGCAGGGAGATGCAGCGTCTCTCTAGGCAGGGAGGTGCAGGGAGATGCAGCGTCTCTCTAGGCAGGGAGGTGCAGGGAGATGCAGCGTCTCTGTGCAGGGAGATCGCCTGTAAGAGCTGCGCAGGGAGATGCAGCTCTCTCTGTGCAGGGAGATCGCCTGTAAGAGCTGTGCAGGGAGATGCAGCTGTCTCTCTGTGCAGGGAGATGCAGCTGTGTCTCTGTGCAGGGAGATGCAGCTGTCTCTGTGCAGGGAGATGCAGCGTCTCTCTAGGCAGGGAGGTGCAGGGAGATGCAGCGTATCTGTGCAGGGAGATTGAGAAAGCGCTCCTAGAAGTGTGAAACGTTGGTGGGGCTTTCCTTTGCCCTTTTTTCCATGACCAATAAATAACTTTTTTATGGGACACGCACCCTTCTCTCTACTCTTTCCTGAATACAGTATATACAGTAGTGCTCTGCCAGTTCTCTTCCTTTCTATCCGCAAACCAGTGCAGCTGTTGCGGCTCAGTAATCAAGGCTTGATTGCAAGTGGCATCACATGTTGCAGGAGTCCGTGGTGGGGGAATAACAGCTGATCTCCTGCTCCCGGCTGTTCAAGCGTCCGTGGTAGCCATGGTGATCCTCAAGAGGCAATGTCAATGCGAATGCGTGGCGCTGTGTAGTCAGAACTGTAGTGCTCCGAGAGTAACATCACGTGGTACATATATATATATCTATGTATGTATGTAAGTGTAAGGATGTGCATATATTAAAGGTTCCGTGCTGTCAATTACATAGGCAGCGCCATATTGTCCCTGTTTGCCAGCGAAGTTACTGCGTACCAGTTGGGCTGCGCATGCGCGAGGGAAGCGCGCGAAGGGGTTGAACTATGAACTCTGATGGTGAGAAGGTCAGCTGAGGCTGAGGACCAATGGGATGCGAGACTGTGTATGCAGGAACCGGATGCGTGTGGGCGGTGGGGCAGAGCAGCAAGGGAGGTGAAGGAGGAGGTTGGCGGAACCTCGGGTGCGAGAGCAGAGGGTCAGTGACCCGTCTGCTTAGGTAGGATATGCCCACAGCCCCAGGAGTCTTTCCCCCGCCATCGTAGGGTGCTGTATTTGTAAGGACGCCCATAGTCGTCAGGGACGTTTCCCTTTAGTGAGGTTCATATGCGGAGCTGCGGAGTTGCGGCCGCCATCTTGGATTTCCCCGTCTGATGGTGCTGCAGAAGGGAAAGACGGCGCAAGGCTGGATTATCACTGGGGCCCTGTGGAGTGTCAAGGTCATCGTAGTGACCGGAAGGTATCCTTGTCTACACGTGCACCTACACCGGTCACCAGGCGCTGATCCCGCCTCCCACTAACTAATTGGGTTTCCTAAGAGAATTGCATATGGTACTATACTTTACTGGTTATGAGACATACTCCTAAGGAGAGCGGCAGAGTTGCTTATGTACAGGACACTATCCCAATAAGGTGTGGCCGAGCCACGTTGTGTGTGTGTATGTAAATGTTATATGATAAGTCTGCATATCATTTGTTATTGTGTGATATAAAAAGGTTGCTGTTGCATACTGCTGTTGTTAGGTTCTTGCTCAGGGCATAATCTCTATAATGGGGATCCTGGGTAAGTGGAGGCGCTGCACCACAAGTGATAAAGGTATACCCCCAGGCTCCCAATATGCGGAGGTTCAGAGCTCCTGAAGCCACAGGTTTATGCACCGTAGTCCCTTAGTTCAGACGTTCACAAAAAGGGCTACATAAGTATGTATATATAAACTGGCGGTGAGCAGGACATATCGAAGAAGAAATGACCATCGTTGGACAAAGTTGGAACTCAACTGGATTCCAAGAGAGATTAAAAAACGAAGATGCCGCCCAAAAGTAAGATGGAGAGGATGGGATGAGACAATGGGGGCTATGCACTAAGCTCCGTTAAGTCACTTTTAGTCCGCAAAGTGCTCTTCGATCGTGATGTTTTGCTCAACCCGATGCACTAAGCAACGCAAACAGGCACTTTGCGCTCTAAAAATGTCTTTTTTCTGGAATTTTTTCTTAGTCCAACTTTGCTCGTTCACAACCCTGTTTGAGTTAAATTCTGCCCTTAAGCGAGATGCACTAAGCAACGCGACCTTAGCAGACGCGAAAGTTGCGTTGATCAGAACACGTCAGGTCTGAGTAGACGCAAAGAAATCTGGACATAGAAAAAATTCTTGCTTTTTATTTTTGCATGCGCAAAACCCATACAGCAGGCCGGCGGGTGTCCCCGCGGGAGTCCGGGTGTCCCCGCGGGAGTCCGGGGGTCCCTGCGGGAGTCCCGGGGTACCCGCGGGCCTGCGGTACCAATGTTGCACCTCCAAAAATAATAAACAATAATTATAACTAAATACACCCCCCTAACACATACAGTACAGTAATGGGCAAAATTATTATTATCCACATATGGATAATAATGCATTTGGCCATTTTAAATACATATAAATTACAATAAATACAGTCAAAACATATTACACTTACCTTTTACAGGCACCCACGATGAAGGCCGTCTACAGCCTCATCTTCATTCTGCCCATGCCCCTATGGTGCTGCAAAACATGCACAACAATTACAATAGCCAATGTAATGTCCCCTAACCCCTTAATCACCATAGCGGTTATTAACCGCTACAGTCATTAAGGGGTTAACCCACCCTCACCCACCACTCGGGAGGCCTACATACCCTCCCACATTTAACCCCCACCTCGTGAGGCCTAACCACCCTCACCCACTACCCACAAGGGAGGCCTACCCACATACCCTTGGGGTCAATACCCCCTCCCCCCACCCCCAGTACCCACAATTAAAACAACACACTGCCTCACAATCAACATCATTCTATTTATTAAATACATTACCCACCCCCTGTGCCCCCCCCCATAAATACATGATTTATCCTTTTACATACAGGGTTCATACCCCAGCCCCACGCGAGTCCCCGGTGGGCCCGGCGGGTCACCTGACAGACCTACAGGGTACCAGCAACTTGTTTCACACAGGTTCTGGAGGCCTGTTGGTGGGTCCCGCCAAGCGCCATGGCCCCCAGGTGGTCTCAGCGGGTCACTGTGGGCCACAAATGGGTCCACACGGTAGGCCCGCGGATGTCTGGGAGCCCCGGGTCAGACACACAGGTGTCTGCGGGGCCTCGGGTGGTTCTCACGGGGGTCTGGGGACTCAAAAGTGCTCACAACGGGTCCGCGGTGCCCCCACGGATGTGGGACCACCGGTTCTTCCCCGCACACTACGGGTCAGCGGTGCCCCCACAGATGTGAGGCCACCGGTGTCACGGTAACTTATAACAAGATATAATTAACACCAAATATCTGGGTTGAACTGAATGAGGCTTAGATATAATAAAATATAATTTATTCCTTTAAAAAAGGTGAACACAGCAATATAGTATAATTAACAGACAAGAAGGTAACACTTACTTAGGGTTGGGGGATGGAGAAGTATCAGCTAGCAATTCTCCAGCAATCCGGTGACATTCCAGGTGGAATCAGAAGCACAACGCAAAACTGTAGGGTTGACACAGTTTATACCTGTGTAACCCTATTCTTAACATTGAATACAGACTATTGGTGAACAATTATCTGTATCCAATCCCTAATGTGGAGACACAGATTAACCCATGCCCCCCAGCTAATTAGCCCATGTGTACTGGGACTCTATGGGTAGCCCCATAATTAAATCAGGGGCGACGACAGTCTACCAAATGAAGTACCTGCATTGTTTGTAGGTGTAGACATAACACTTACAAACCACTCCAGTTTGATGATTCTCCACCCTCAAGTAACAATTAGAGTGGCAGAGTCTCTTGATTAGTACTTGGTCTGTTGATTAGTACTTAGTGTAAACAATCAGGGCAGTTAACTTTTGGTCACAGTGCTTAGGCTCAATCAGCCGGCTGCCCTTCATGACATATTAGCATAGCAGATGGAGTCTGCATTGTCAGAGCAGATCCAAAATACCATACATATACACTTTAATATCTACACATAATAATAAGTTCCATTCTGGTGGGCTCAGTGGGTCGAAAGTTGCCAGTTCTTAATGCCTACAGTGACTCCACACATTGGCCAAATATCAACTCTCTGCGACCTCCAGAACTGGAGATACAGAAATGCACTTTAAAACATTAAAATACAGGATTATAATGAAACATGGGAACAGGGGAACATACATACATACATTTTCCTAACATGACAAGGTGTAAGCCACATTCCTGGACCGCAGTCCAGTTAACCCCTTGCCTCCCTGGTGAGGTCAGGGGGTGGCCATATGGGGTGCAACCCCTTTAGTACCGGGCCAACCCCCCTCTCCCTCTACAACCGGTTCTTTCCCGCAGGTGTCACCCGTGGAACCACCAGCCTGATACCCGTGAGATACCCGAGGATACCGCAGGTGGTCTCCAGAGGTCTCACGCAGAACCAAGGAACCAACCCTGAATGTAAAATAAATAAACCTGACCTATACATTCAATACATACACCCCCCCCCCCCTCAACACCTACAGTACAATAATGTGCCAAATAACTATTATCCAGATATGGATAATAGATTATTTGCCCATTATTAAACACATAAAACATGCATAAATCAAAACATGAATTTTTAATCTTAAAATCACCACATTGCATGTTAAAATAAATCCAGCAGCCATTGTAAATATAAAAAAAACAAAACTGCAGCTCCACAAATGTCTATGAAATGTCACACAATTGCATAGTGTGTACATGATGCAATTAATCTGTGCATCATGTAACACTATGCAAAATATATGTAACAATATGAACAATGTCCCCTAACCAGCAATGCCATCATGAAAATCAATTATAAACTAAGCAACATCAATACAATTAGCAATCAATCAATTAATCAATTTCCTCAAACAATTACAATACAATACAAATCAATTATACAATTCCCTATTCAATTCCTAAAGCCAAACCATTGCCAAAACAATTCTAATTTAAGTAACCACCATCATTCTAATCTAAGTACCATAAAGAAGCCATTACAATTAACCTGTACCTAAATACAAATTACATTATTCACAACAATTACAAAATAAAGCTGATAAATACATTAGCCATACATGAAAAGAACATAAACATTAGCAAAACAATCAATTATTATCCCTGTATGTCTATCCATTTAGATAGATATACATAAAATACAGGGGCAATAATACAGCATAAAAACCAATGCATTTCCATACAAAATTCACATAGAATACACCCATTCAGTGTCCGTGAATGTATGTATATACATATATACATTAACAGGCATTAAATGGGACTGAAAAAATAAAAGACACGAATGAAAAATAAAAAAAAACCTGTAAAAGTAAAAATAATAAACTTTTCTTTTGTTTACTCACCATTAGATGCCCACTCACCGAAATCCAGGCGACCCGGAAGCACAGGAACCAATCCACAGGTAACCATCAAATAATAAACCATTACAATCCATAACGGTGTCTTGTTCTTCTATTTGTAATCCTTCCCGTCTGTCTTGGGGTCTTCTTTTCTTCTTTGGGGTCTTCTCCGGCTTCTTCCGGCTTCTTACGCCACGCCCTTCTTCTCTTCTTAGGAGGGGAGATGTTCCCTCCTCGGCAACTAGCTTCAAAATGAGGCGAAATAGGCTTTTATAGGCCTATGACGTCACATTTTGGTCAAATGTTTCACACGGTCCTGATTGGGCCATGAAAAACATGTAATTTGGCCGAGCCAAAAAAAAATGATGACGTCATTTAAAGGCAATGAAAGCACAGCCAATCAGAATGGCTTTGCTTCAATTGCCTTTAAGATGACGTCATTAAAAGAAACATGGCCGGTCTCACATGGTACGGTAGCCAATCAGAGCGTGGGAAATACATCCCAACTCTGATTGGCTCTAGTACCATGTGACAGGCTTTCAAAGACGTCACATCCGTTCTCCCCCAAGCCTCTGTCACATGGTCTACTAGAGCCAATCAGAGATGGGATGGAGTTCCCACGCTCTGATTGGCTATCGTACCATGTGAGACCGGCCATGTTTCTTTTAATGACGGAATCAGCAGCCCCTGACGAAGCCGAAGTGGAGAAACGCGTAGGGCAAGCGCTTTCAGGAGCAGTTGGAGACACGCTCAGAGATTGATTCCTCACAACGGAGCCAAGGCAGTGTATGATCGATTTTCAGAGACAAAATCTCGCGAGAGCCGGGCCACGTGATGCGGAAGTAAACGCACGAGCGAACAGTGCTGGTAACCGCCGTTCTCCCATATCGAGTGTGAGAGACTCGCTTTTACTCTCAACTGCTTGTATTCAATTCACAGCATGCGAGTTTAATACCTATTTTTTGTTTTTAGTTATATTTTATTAAAAAGGTTTTACACTATCCCTGTTCTTCCTTTTTATTCCCTACCTATTCCTTCTACGCGACCCATCCATCTGCCAGGTACTGTCCGGTAACAGATACTTTGTGATTGCTGTGTAACCAATGATCCTGAGGACACAAAGACCACAGAGAGAGACAGACCAACGTTGGGAGCAGAGTTCCTGAATCCCAGAGTGGATTAAAGGCTGATAATTGCTGTACTAAGTGTAAGTGCATACCTTACCATCTAACACCTGAATTGCTCAGATATACTGCCCTATAATGTTCTTCTTCTTTTTTTCTCTCTCCCTGCATATTTGCGCCTAGGTCGTTCTTTTCTATATATATATATATATATATATATATATATATTATACAGGCATATCCCGGTTTAAGGACACTCACTTTAAGTACACTCGCGAGTAAGTACATCTTGCTCAATAGGCAAAAGGCAGCTCACGCATGCGCCTGTCAGCACGTCCTGAACAGCAATACCGGCTCCCTACCTGTACTGAAGCTGTGCTCAAGCGGGGAGACTATAGAGCCTGTTACAAATGCGTTATTTACATCAGTTATGCACGTATATGATTATTGCAGTACAGTACATGCATCGATAAGTGGGGAAAAGGGAGTGCCTCACTTTAAGTACATTTTCGCTTTACATACATGCTCTGGTCCCATTGCGTACGTTAATGCGGGGTATGTAATATATATATATATATATACAGTGTTCGACAAACCTATACATTTGCTCGCCCCGGGCGAGTGGATTTAACCCCCGGGCGAGTAAATATTGGCCCAAGCAGCACACGTTTGGTACTAGGTGGCGAGTAGATTTTTTTGTGTGGCGAGTAGATTTTTTGGTGATTTGTCAACCACTGTATATATATATATATATATATCAAGAGACAGGGGGTGCCCAATGCTACATCCCATTGACAAAACATATATGGTAAAAAGTATAAAGTAAAATACTTCAATAATAATAAATACTTGGTTATTTAGTTAACCCTTTGGCCAAAGCGTCATAAGCCTGCATACCAACGCCAAGGTATAACCAAATTAATGCAGGTCCTACACTACACTGTGAACCCTTCCTCTTACCTCTGTAGGAGGGTAAGAACCATTATAGGTCCTGTTCCTGCAGCAAATGAAAAGACCTATCAAGTTAAAAAGGTGAAGGAGGAGTGAACTCTGGGGGTATGACGTCAGATGCTGTCCCACGAGGTTGAGAGCTGATCCCTACAGACTCCTGTCCCGGTGGAGCTCCAGCTTGTACTTGGTACTCGTGGTATAAACTACTGGACTCTCCGAGTGTGCTTTGTGTATAGCAAGGACTTTGCATACTATATATGTGCAGACTGCGGAAGTGGACCCAAGATATCCTTACCTGCTGTCCTTGCGTGTTTCAGCTCCCTGAAGTGGACGTAAACCTGCTGTTCCTGCGTGTTCCAGCTGTCTGGAGTGGTACAGATACCAGTATTTATTCTGTGCCTGTTTTCTACTTGCTTTATGTACGCAGAACCTTGAACCTTTTTTTATTATAAAATTGTACTTATATATTTCACGATGAGCGTTGTGCGCCGTTCTTTGTTTTGTGTGGTGCTTTTACCTGTCAGGTTCACAGGAGGCCTGAACCTCCACTAGTGAGAGCCTGGGGTGTATCCTGTGGAACGATCTTACATAACAGCGCCTCCACCTGTGTAGGATTCTAGGTGTAGAATGACCCTTTACACAGGACCCACATATAATAACCAATTAACCAATACACCGGGGTATATATAAAACAGGTTTACTATATGGGCAAATAACATAACAACATACATCAAAATATGACATTGACAGTGTCCCTCTATAACACTAATAGGCACAACTACCCGGTTACCACGCAGGGCTTTGTACCCCACACGTTATATTCAATAGTCCCAAGTGTCCCACAATACCCCAAGTTAGTGACTGTTGGTAAAGTTAGTGCACTTGGTGACTTGACTGTACCTGCCCGGGGCTCCTGCACCCGGGTACAGCAAAACAACTGAAGAGGACCCGCCTGTGTCCAGCGCTGAAGTCTCCACCTCTGACGTCCTCTGTCAAACAGGATGATCCCACCACACAGATAGTCCCTTATCTGTAGTGAGATAGGTCTGGTCTCACTGATCACGCTTGCCAGGCCACGCAGCACTGCAGCTGTGTTCCTGACTAACTAAGCTAACTGCTACAAGGGCAAGTCCGTAACTGCAGGGGCGTCCCTACAGTTACCACAACAAACTGGAGGTGAGTTGGGCCTAGCTGGGGCCTAGGGAGCAACTTGGCCTAGTGTGTAGGAGCACTGCTCCCTACACACACTGCCTCCCCCTACCTTATCCCAGCACCAACTAACTCATGTGCTCCACTGTCAGCTTCCTGACTCAGCACACAACAATGTATACAAATGCAGCATGAGAATCTGTAAGCATTATTGGCTGTCTGGCTGCATGTGACAGGAATCATAGGGCAGTCCCCAGAGGCTGCTGGGAGTTGTAGTCCACTCAGAACCTCTTTAGCATTGGGGCCGCGTGCGCTATGTGCACTGCACTTGGCAACCCTATAATGGCCCCCGCTAGCCTTAACTGCGCAGGCGTGACCTTAGGGAGTCCCTGCACTAAGGGTAATGTCCGCCGCAACTCTAAATACTTGCTGCGCATGCGCAAGCCTCCGCTCACGCGTAATATGGCCGCCGGACACCTTCTGCACATGCGCGAACTCCCGCACATGGGTGAACGCGCACAAGATGGCGGTGCCCTATCACTGCTGTCGCCGGGAGCCCCCGGCAATGCACTCGCCCCCGCAGCATCCCCAACCGGTGACAGGGTAAGGGGGACTAGGGGGAACCCTGCTTCATATACGTCCTGGGGGAGGACACAAAGCGCAATATTCCTCTCCAAGGTGGAAAGTCACTGGGAATCTCAATTCGAAATGAGCAGCATATGTAAAGAAAACATATAGTGCAACACAATTTAATTAATAAAAACACTCGAGCAAGGAGGCTCCAATACACTCACATGCTCCAGGAATAATAAAGGCAATTTAAGTACTCTGGGTTCAGACGCAGTAGAATGCTCCGGTCCGTCCTGCCTGGTGTGTGACCTTACTGCGGGAGCGGTAATAGTTCTACCGTGGGAGATCACCTTCAGTTCCTGGAGCCTACGGCAGATGGAGGCGCTGCCCTGCTAAAGAGATATGTGGGGTATGAACCCCAGAAGTTTGGTCCTGTGTCCCCACTACCACCGGCGGCGACTCAGCCCTCCTGTTGCCAGCACGTATCATGCACCACACAATGGCAGCATCTCCCACCGGGTGGGGGAAACACCGTTACCTATATATATACACACTATGAGGAGAGAAAAGCAGAGCTGAACATTAAACAGACACCATCATATTTACAATAAAGGAATGGTAATTGGCATTTTGGGAATAAAAAGGTAATTGTTTTGGCCACAAAACCGTGCATTCCTCTTCTCGCCGGGGTTTCCTGCTGCTCCGAAATAATCATTTGCCCCCTTTTTTTTTTATCTCCCATCATTTAATCTCATTTCTCCCTCTTTTCCCCCCGCGGTGAAAATAAGCAGCGCATCAATCACTGGACAGGAAAACGCAACAAGATTTGTATTATCTATTGATCGGCTATTGCCTGTGATTTGTGCAATTTTCTCCCCCGTGTCCTCGCACGCTCGTGCGGCCGACTCCTGACAGGCGAATGTCTCTATGCAGACGGTTCATCATTCTCTCGTACTGGACTCGACAGACGCGTAAGGGATCCCATTAAGAAGCTTTGGAAGCGGAATTGGAATTTGTCCCGTGGTCGGTACGTCGGAGAAGGGGAATGTAATTAACGGTACTGTCGTTTGGAGAGGAGAAAATCTTCAGCTCGGGCAAAACAAAAATGGTACCTCTAATAAGGTTTCTGTGCTGCTTATTCTATCACAAAAATGAGGTGAAGTTGATGGACAGTATTTATCATTCACTTCTGATTGTGTTGCTGTAAAACATGGAAGATATTTGCTGATTATTTCTAATATCTGATGCTGATTTCTTAGACCGATTCTTTTCATTTCCCCACTAATTGCTCTTGTAACTGCTCCCTATAACTCCTCCCCTAACTGCTCCCTATACCTCCTTCCCTAACTGCTCCTATAACCACTCCCTATAACTCCTCCCCTAACTACTCCTATAACCACTCCCTATAACTCCTCCCCTAACTGCTCTCATAACCGCTCCCTATAACTCCTCCCCTAACTGCTCCCTATAACTCCTCCCCTAACTGCTCCTATAACTGCTCCCTATACCTCCTCCCCTAACTGCTCCTATAACTCCGCCCTAACTGCTCCTATAACTCCTCCCTAACTGGTCCCTATAACTCCTCCCCTAACTGCTCCTATAACTGCTCCCAATACCTCCTCCCCTAACTGCTCCCTATAACTCCTCCCCTAACTGCTCCTATAACTGCTCCCCTAACTGCTCCTATAACTCCTCCCCTAACTGCTCCCTATAACTCCTCCCCTTACTGCTCCTATAACTCCTCCCCTTACTGCGCCTATAATAATCTCCATGTTTTACACATACTATAAGGAGAGCAAAGTTGACGCAAAGGGACACAATCTCCGATATGGTGTATCATACCACAGTCCCACGTTATCTGCTATCATGTGCCGAATTTGAGTGTGATATCCCATATCAGAGTCCAGTGATTCCTGGAATATTCACAGCTGCTCCATATACTCATACCAAGCATTTCACCCAATGTACTAAGTCAGCGGTGCGCAAACTGGGGGGCGGGAGATTTGTCTGGGGGGCGCGGGCGGTTGCAGAGGTCCCGCGCTCTTCCCCCAGGCATTTAAATGAAATGCCGGGGGATCGCGTGAGTCCCCTGCAACAACAAAAAACTTACCTGGAATATAAAGAGTTAATATATACAGGAGGGATGGGAGAGGGGGGTAAGAAAGAAACTGTCACATATATAAAGGGTTAATATGTGCATCTTAGAGGGGAGAAGGGAGAGGGGGATATGAGAGACACTGTCACATATATAAAGGGTTAATATGTGCAGCTTAGAGTAAGGGAGAAGGGAGAGGGGGATATGATAGAAAGTGTCACATATATAAAGGGTTAATATGTGCAGCTTAGAGGGGAGAAGGGGAGGGGGATATGAGAGAGACTGTCACATATATAAAGGGTTAATATGTGCAGCTTAGAGGGGAGAAGGAAGAGGGGGATATGAGAGAAACTGTCACATATATAAAGGGTTAATATGTGCATCTTAGAGGGGAGAAGGGAGAGGGGGATATGAGAGAAACTCACATCTATAAAGGGTTAATACGTGGAGGGTGTGAGGCTCAGGGGAAATGTGAATAAGTACTTCTCAGGGATCGGGTGGTGGATTCATGGAACAGCCTCCCAGCAGAGGGGGTAGGGGGTAATATACAGTAGGAAGGGAATTCCCACATGCTTGGGACAGACATCAGACTAAATCATATATCTTAATACAGTATATAAATACTGTATAAGAGAAAGCCAAAGATCTCATCAGGTCTGAGGTGTTCCAGCAGAATGGGAACGGGCAGACACGGGGGCGAGCGGTCCTCTCTCCCCGTCACATTGTATGTGCCTATTTGTGTCAATTTTAATAATAAATAGATCAAATCTATGGAGAACTTGTATGTTTGTGGAAATTAACCCGCATTAAAAATGAATGCAGTTTGTGTTTTACACAATCCCCCTTCCCGGAGCCGGCCGGCGCTGGAGAGGGCGAGCTTTGGTATCTGCTGTACGCTGTTCACGGCCAGATGTCCAAACCTACGGATTCGGACATACTGTATGTAGCCCTGCTTCCTATCGGACACAGGCCACTACCTAATGCTGTATAACCTGTAGGCTCACAGGGCCTAAGCCTCTGCCACGGAGAGCCTGGGGTGCTCACAATACTTATGACTTGGTGCAGCGCCTCCACCTGCGACAGCTTCCGCCCGAGGGGAAGTGGGTCTTCGCAGGAACTTATATACATGAACACACACACAGCGATATACCTTAACCAATATATGTTTACTTGCAGCAACCAACAGATTAAATAACAGGTGTCCCTCCCTAGAGGAGACACTACTACCAGCGTCCGCTGAACGCTCACTCTCCCTCTCCCTTCACCGGGTGATCCCACCCCGTGTCCAGTTCCCGTGCGGAATAAGTTCCCCCACCCCCAAGTGAGTCAGTGAATGTATATGTATGTGACTGCGCAGCCACCGTGTCCCGGAGTGAATACTGGTACCGTTGGTGCACTTGAAGTTTACCTGCCGGGCACTCCTGTACCCGGTGCTGCAACTGTCTTCACAAAGGATCGGCGTGGGCGTAGATGACGTCACCCGTGAGTGTCCGGGGCGATCCCACCCAGACACGCTGCGGCTTGGTAGCGGGGCCTGGTCCCAGGCCTCCCGCTTATATAGAGCTGTCCTGATAGGTTCCGGATCCCCTTCTGTGAATACGATTGCTAACTATGGCCCGTCCCTAGCTCCGCTGCACTGTACTGGGGCTCAGGGCCTAACTGGGCCTGGGGGCCTGCAGCCTAGGTAGGGGCGGCCTGCCTCCCTACACCGGAGCTCCTTCTCCTTCCTCCGCCAGCTAGATCTGACCCCTCGTGCGCCCCATCACTTCCTTTTCCTCCCTATTCTCGTCCCTGATTGGTTCGGCCGTGTCACGGGGCTGCGCGGGGGCTGCTGGGACCCTAACTCCCCTCCTCCCTGAGCTCTCCTTCTTCGCGGGTTTTGTGACCTGCTCTGCACATGCGCAACCTTTTGCCGGACTAGGTCTGCGTCGGCGCCACCCTTAAACATGGCGGCTCCCTTAACGCGGAACCTCCACTATTGGAGCGTTCCCTGTGTGCGACATAACCCACCCCACACAACAATTGGGGAAGAAACGGGGTCCCGGCTACATGTATGATAACGGTCATCTCACCGGAACCAAGTCCCCGTCAGTGTTTGGGCGCCGAGGGACCCTCCGCCATGGCCGCCTCATCACTGGAAAGATAGCTGCTTAGTTGATGGGGTTTTAGCGGTTAGGGTAGGGGGTGAAGGATATGGGTTAGGTTTATAGGGTAGGAGATTAGGGTAAGGGGGTTTTATGATAGGGGTTTAGGGTAAAGGGTTAATATGGTTTTTGATTAGGGTAAGGAGGTAGGTTTTTATGGTCGGATTAGGGTAAGGGGTTTAGGGTAAAGTTTTTAGGTTAGGGGGATTAGGGTTAAGGTTTTTAGGGTATGGGGATTATTGTAAATGGTTAAGGTTTTAAGTATAGGGGATTAGGGTTAAGGTTTTTAGGGTAAGGGGTTATGTTTTTCTGTGCGGGATTAGGGTAAGGGGTTAAAGTTTTTAAGGTAGATGATTAGGGTAAAGGGTTTTGTTTTTAGGTTAGGGGATTAAGGTTAGGGGTTAAGGTTTTTTGGGTATGGGGTAGCGTTAGTATTGGCGGTTAAAATACAGGGTGTTTAGGGTAAAGATTAGGGGCTTACCTTGGCACGAAGAAGCTGGAGGGGGGAGAGATGTCCCGGCGGCTAAATGCCGGCGGTCATTTGCACGCGGCAAGATGTCCGAGACCAAATATCCTAGCCGGCAAACCTATGTTTAAAAAACTTTAAACCTCCTTCCACTGCTTTTAGCGCTAGGGTTAAGAGAGAAGAGAAAATGGATTTGATCGAGTCTAATTTCCTAGTTCTCGAGCAGAAAAACCATTATAATTTCCAATAAAACCCTCCGAGCCCTGAACATACCACTACATTGAAATATGGTGAACCCAAGACTACAGACGTAGACATTGTCGGGACACCAAGGAGCTGTTAGCACGTTGGGTCACTCTTCAGTCATCGGTTCTCAGGACGCTCTGCTTTTCCCAAACCCATAGAAAAAACCCGCTGAGAAAAACTCCAAAGGCGATGAATGGAAAAGAAAACGTATTTGCAAATTCATTATTGTTGATGTCAGGGAAGCACTGGCTTGTGATAAATTTGAACAATACAAGATTAATATTGGCAGGGAAAGACTATTACACCGCCGCAAACGTATACATTCTGAAAATGGCCTGCTCTCTGGCAAGCTGATATTAATAGCCCGTCCTAAATCATGTTAAACTTGGTGTTAACGAGAGAGAGAGAGATGTCGATGGCTAGAAGTTTGTTAGGGAAGTTTTGTGGGGTTTCTGTGTGAGGCTTTGTTTAAATTCGATCACTCGGAGGGCGAAGTCCCGTTGGTGATGGGCAAAGTGCTGGCTCTCCTCCGTGGATTCAGAGCCGCGTGTGCCTGGCTATAAGTGTTATACGCGGTGTCGCATCTGTCTGGGTCAAACGTTGAAAAGAGATCCGGGATAGATGGGGACGGTATGGGGCATTTCGTCCCGGCGTGACCGAGTCCAAACCAGCGCAGCCGCTCGCTGCTGGAGCTGGCGCCAGGCGCTTCACTAATAAAGGTAGGGGGGTTAAGTTTAGGGGTTTTAGTGGTTAGGGTAGGAGGATAACATTAGGGGTTCAGTGGTTAGGACTGGGGGACAATTTTATGGGTTTTCAAAGTTAGAGTAAGGGGGTTAGTTTTAGGGTAGAGGTTAACGTTAGGGGTTTTAGCGGTTAGGGTAGAGGGTTAACTTAAGGGTCTTTTAGTGGTTAGGGTAGGGGGATAACTTTAGGGGTTTTAGCGGTTAGGGTAAGGTGTTAACTTTAGGGGTTTTAGTAGTTGGGGTACTGGGATAATTTTAGGGGTTTTAGCATTTCGGGTAAGGGTTAACTTTAGGGGTTAGCTTAAAGGATTTTAGAGGTTAGCATAAGTGTGCTCAGTGCTTTACAAGAGAGACAACACAGTACAGGGAATTATAATACAATAAGTGCAACAAACGAGATCAACAGGAAACGAAATCCCTAACCCAGAGAGCTTACAATCTATGTGATTTAAAGTGTTTATGAGTAGGGCAGGTGGTCTCCTGCGCCTGGAAAAGGGAAAGCGGAGCTGGGAGGGAGGTAATACAGAACACGGGTGTCCCGTTGGGATAGTGCTCCCAGCTCCGGGGAGGGGGTGGTGGTCAGTGCCCCCTGCGGGGAGGAGAAAGAGAGCTGCACTTGGAAGATGCAGTTGGCACACACTGGGGGGGGGGGGTGATTCTGTGAGCTCGGGGTGGGGGGGGGGGGGGGCTGCAGAACTCCTCAGTGATTGGACAATGTGTGTCTTCCTGGGGCCAATACAGATCGGACAGTGCGCCATACAGTGTCTCATGGTAAGGTTAGTCCAGGGACAGTGTAACGGTGTGTGCCTGATCCTGCAACCCTGTGTCTGTATTATGCACAACGCACACACACACACAACACATACACAACTCCAACACATACAACACACACAACTCACACAAGTCACGCACACACCACCTACACACACAACACCTACACAACCCACACACACACAGCAACTATACACACACACAACACATACACAACTCACACAAAATAAAAAGTCACAACACATACACAAATCATACACACAACTCACACAACACATACACACACAACACAAACAAAAAATACACCCACAACTCACACCAGATACACACACAACACATACACAACTCCAGCATAAAACACACACGCACAACACATACACAAATCCAACACAGCATATACACACAACACATACACAACTGACACAAAATATATACACAACACAAACAAAAAATACGCACACAGCACATACACCCACAACATACACAACTCACAGCATGCACAACAGATACACACACAACTCATATACAACTCACACGCCCACAACACACAAAGAACTCACACACAACTCGTACACACACCCCCAACACACAACACACCAACATACTCTCCCATGTGCTCGCTTTGCAGAAGTGGAAGTGCGATGTCGTGCTCAGTATTCTTTTATATTTCTGGCTCGGGGAGGAGTGGGGGAGAACAGTGAATATTAAACGCTGGTTTCCTTTGCTAATGAGCTGACCCCACGTCCTGCTGTAGGAATATTGATTGGCCGGGGCATTGACCACATATCGATGGCTCCCTGATTGCAGGTGAAAGAGTCCGTCTCCCTGGAAGGCCACATTATACCAGGGATCAGCAGCGAGACGCGAGGGACGAGATTGTTTACAACTCTCTGAGAAATGCTTCCACCTCGCCAAGGTCACGGGGTCAGGGGCCTCATTTAACGATTTGCCATTTACAATTTGCAAAGTAATCTGGAAGCCGGGGCTCCTGTCTTTCTGAATTGTCCGTCTCGTAACGAGCAGGAATACTCTGGGCGCCGGTCCCATCCAGGTTTCTTGTACGTGTTGTGAAGGGCCATTTCCACGTACACTGGTAAAAACAATCCCATCAGGTTCCTGTGCTTCTGTAATAGTTGAATTGGACCGGGGCAGACCGGCCGCTGGTGGTTACTATTCCTTATTCATTTTATGCAGGAGGCAGAGACTTGGGTTTATATTTAATATACAGTAGTGAGCGGTGGAATGATGTAGAATTAACAGTCCCATCTATTGTTCTATATAATCACTCCTATTATACCTCCTATTACCCCATGTAACCCCTCCCTATAACTCCTCCTATTACCCCATATAACCGCTCCCTATAACTCCTCCTATTACCCCATATAACCCCTCCCTATAACTCCTCCTATTACCCCATATAACCTCTCCCTATAACTCCTCCTATTACCCCATGTAACCGCTCACTATCACTCCTCCTATTACCCCATATAACCTCTCCCTATAACTCGTCCTATTACCCCATGTAACCGCTCACTATAACTCCTCCTATTACCCCATATAACCGCTCCCTATAACTCCTCCTATTACCCCATGTAACCGCTCACTATAACTCCTCCTATTACCCCATGTAACCGCTCACTATAACTCGTCCTATTACCCCATGTAACCGCTCACTATAACTCCTCCTATTACCCCATGTAACCGCTCACTATAACTCCTCTTATTGCCCCACATAACTGCTCCCTATAACTCCTCCTATTACCCCATATAACCTCTCCCTATAACTCCTCTTATTGCTCCAAATAACTGCTCCCTATAACTCCTCTTATTGCCCCACATAACTGCTCCCTATAACTCCTCCTATTACCCCATATAACTGCTCCTATAACTCCTATTACCCCATATAACCGTTCCTTATAACTCCTCCTATTACCCCATATAACCGCTCCCTATAACTCCTATTAGCCCATATAACTGCTCCCTAAAACTCCTCTTATTGCCCCACATAATTGCTCCTTATAACTTAAAACGAGCTTTATTGCAGATGTGTAACAGTAAGAAGGCAGAGTTAGAAGAAAACATTAAATTAAAGAAATGTCGTGGTTCTGAGAGAGATGTGCACAAGAAGCAAATACATCGTCTGCGTGATGATTTAACCCGATTAGAAGGTGAGATTGCTAAAATAATGGCGGATCCAGTCAAACAGAAACGTTCCCTTTGCAAAATGCAGAGCAAGGCGCCGATTCATGTTGTGGAACAAGAAGCCAGAACCCCAGTAAGAGAAAAGATAAGTTTGGTGACGCCTAAAAGAAGTGGGAGAGAAACTAGATCCCAGAACAAGTCTGCAATGTCTGAAGATAAAACAGAGAACTTATCCCAGGAAAACTCTGACTCAGATCCTGACAGTTTAAATCAATCAACTGGCTGGAAAACCCCAAAGTGTAAAGCTGCTAAAGAAAGGAAAGCAAAGGACCGGCGGCTAAAGGTCTCTACAGGAGAAGGTAACAGCCCTGTAATAGGGTCCAAAGACTTCAGGGAAGGGGACTCACCTCGGGGTGTATCAGACTGTGAGCAAGGATCTGTTCCAGAGTTTCCAGCATTCCAGGGGTTAATGGCAGAAGCAACAGAAGATGTGGTAAAAAGCCCATTACATGAAAAGAAAGCAGCAGACACCTGTGAGGTTAGGTTATCTCAGACTCCTACCCTGGGAGAAGTTGCAGAGATTACAGGGAACTATGGAGAGCAGCAAAGTAAAAACCTAGAATGGCTGGGTGGACATCAGGAGCAGCTGGAAGAGGAGTTTGTTGCTGTGAGCAGTGAGACAGAGAACCCATGCACACATGGACTTACAGAACCACCCCCCTGCTTATTAGCAGGTCCTGTGATTCAAAACTCTGAGAGTGAAGAACAGCAGGTGATAATTAGCAGCAATGGAGACAGCATTAACCCTGTAATGCCTGAAAGTGAAATTAAGGTTGTAGATACTGAAATTGCTGCTCCTATGCAGATAATTCCTGATAAAAAAGTGGCCCAATCAGACGATGGGGTAAAGCAAAGTAGTGGTATCAAAGTAAGCCCAGTTCACACTGCACCCCATTCAGCCTGGAGTGGGAGATCCTTTGTAAGCGCTGTGGCCAGAAATGCACACCCTTTGAAAAGGAGAAATGTGGTAAGGTTGAGGTATAAAGGTGGAGAGGAGATGAAGCCTGATAGGATTTTTGTTGGAAGACATCTATTAAAAGAATCCTTGGGCTTCACAGCAGATTCAATTTATGCACTTATCCATGTTCCTGTTTCCCCTGAGCTTGATGTCAGTTTTAAGAGACCTCAGGCTTTGGATTATTTCTGGCCAAGATATGAGAGTCTTAAAAACTCTCAATTGTAGAAGTCCTTTGCAGCTATTCCTGTGACTAAACCGGAAATAAAGACATGAATCAGTTCCAATATCAGATATTCTGATATGGCTTGGCAGACAATGTGAAGTACTGGCTCCACCTACAAGAATCATGGACGAAGAGGACATCTCGATAGGAGGTTGGAAAGTACAAGTCAGACTTTGGCGACATGGCAATGTTACAAAACATCTGCCCAACTCTTTCTTTATTGGAAGAGAAAAATAAAACTGTTTTAACTATGGTCAGCCAACCTTGTGCCATAGATGTGGTTTAGCCAGACAGTTAAGCATGTCTTGTGATGTTCTAAAATGCAACTTGTGCCAGTCCTTGGGCCACGAGAGGGCAAGTTGTGCAAAGATCAAATGTAATTTATGCGATAAATTTGGACATTCCCATACGAATTGCGCAGAAGCCTGGCATAATATTTCAAAAGTATGGGAGCAGGAAGTGGACTTTGAAGACAATGAAGCACTTTATGACAGAGTCCTGAAAGTTGCAGACAGAATATGTCCAGATCCGCCTTGGGACAGGGTTTGTCTGGTTCAGCCTAGGGATGGCGTTTGCCTTGATACTCCTGGGGACGGAGCTTGTCCTGAACGCCTGTGGATGCAGTTTGCCCAGATCCACTTACAGAACAATTATTGTGAGTGTAAACAGGGCCCAGGGAATGTCAGAAGATCCCTTAGAGGGAACCTCCTCAAATTTACTCCCAGCAGGGGAACAATCTGAGGAAATAGATGATCCTATTATGATGGAAACCCAAGTGAGGGAAAATAATAATAATAAAGTAAAAGAAAATGCAGATTTGAGTACAGGAAAAAAAAGGAAGAAGGACACGGTAAAAAGACTTGGTGGGACTCTTTGACAAGCTGGTAAAGTTCCTCAGGTGCCTGTAAAGAATCGTTTTTCTGTTCTTGGGAAGGATTGGGGGTCAAGAGCAGAAGACCCTGATGACATAGAGGAACTTCTTATCAGAAGAGGAGCATAATATGGACATTTCCATAGTGACAGAATCGGACATGATCCCACCTTCTGTGACCATTAAGAGGTTTGGGTCATTGGTGCACAGTGTGGGGAAAAAGAAAAAAAGTAATATTGCACCTTCTTTGGCAAAAAATGTCTGTTTCCATAAGTGATCCCTTAAAGGTAATAACTGTTAATGTGGCAAGTATAAAATCGTGGAAAGCCCGAATTTTAGCTTACAATGTATTAAAACATTGTGATGCAAATATAATTTTCTTACAGGAAACAAGATTAAATACAAGAAGTGACATTTACAAAGCCAAGCAAGACTGGCAGTTAGGGCCCTCATTTTGGTCCATGGGAGTTACACCTTATGA
>NC_134492.1:58321420-58526420 GCF_040206685.1 Ascaphus truei | reverse complement strand
CGCGCGCGCACACCCCCACACCCACACACTGACTGAATGACTGACTGACTGCCGCACGCACACACTGACTGACTGAGGCACACACACACGCACACACTGACTGTGTGTGTGTGCGTCAGTCAGTCTGTGTGTGTGTTTGTGTTTCTGCGTCAGACTCACTGACGCGCGCGCACACACACTGACTGACTGACGCACACACAATGACTGACGCACACACACTGCATGAAGCTGTAAAGGAGGGAGGGGGGGAACTGGATTGATGTGAATGGGGGACAAACAGAGAGAGGGGGAGGGGTGAGGAGAGAGAGAGGAGCGGGAACATTACATCCCGGGCAACGCCGGGTCTCTCAGCTAGTATAAAATAAACGTAAAGAGAGGGTGCATACCATTCAATGATGGATACAACAAAAGGAACAACAGGACAGTCACTCTTATACTCCCAGAAAGTGAATATATATATCATTTACGTGAATCACTATCCGTATTTGAAGTGTGTGTGTATATAAATATATATATATACATACAAATGAGCATACAGTAATATTTCCATTTGCTATTTGCCTTGCTATGGAGGGTTTTTGTCACTTTTTTACTCACATAACTTCACATATACATACATATATAATATACTAGCTGAGAGACCCGGCGTTGCCCGGGATGTAATGTTCCCGTTCCTCTCTCTCCTCCCCCCTCTCTCTGTTTGTCCCCCATTCACATCAATCCAGTCCCCCCCCTCCCTCCCTCCTTTACAGCTTCATGTAGCGTGTGTGCGTCAGTCACTGTGTGTTTGCTCGCGCGTCAGTGAGTCTGAGGCAGAAACACAAACACACACAGACTGACTGACGCACACACAGTCAGTGTGTGCCTCAGTCAGTGTGTGCGTGCGTCAGTCAGGCTTTGTGTGCGCGTCAGTCAGTGTGTGCGTGCGTGCGGCAGTCAGTCAGTGTGTGCGCGCGGGGCGTCAAAGGCAGGGGGGGGCGTCAAAGGCAGGGGGGGGGCGTCAAAGGGAGGGGGGGGCGTCAAAGGGAGAGGGGGGGCGTCAAAGGGAGAGGGGGGGCGTCAAAGGGAGGGGGGGGGGCGTCAAAGGGAGGGGGGGGCGTCAAAGGGAGGGGGGGGGCGTCAAAGGGAGGGGGGGGGCGTCAAAGGGAGGGGGGGGGGCGTCAAAGGGAGGGGGGGGGGCGTCAAAGGGAGGGGGGGGGGGCGTCAAAGGGAGGGGGGGGGCGTCAACGGGAAGGGGGGGGGCGTCAAAGGGAGGGGGGGGCGCCTCAAAGGCATGGATTCCTCCCCCTGCATTTCCTGCAGTGGACAGGAGGGGGGAGGCAGTGGACAGGAGGGGGGGAGGCAGTGGACAGGAGGGGGGGGGGCAGTGGACAGGAGGGGGGGGGCAGTGGACAGGAGGGGGGGGGCAGTGGACAGGAGGGGGGGGGCAGTGGACAGGAGGGGGGGGGGCAGTGGACAGGAGGGGGGGGGGCAGTGGACAGGAGGGGGGGGGGCAGTGGACAGGAGGGGGGGGGGCAGTGGACAGGAGGGGGGGGGGCAGTGGACAGGAGGGGGGGGGCAGTGGACAGGAGGGGGGGGCAGTGGACAGGAGGGGGGGGGCAGTGGACAGGAGGGGGGGGCAGTGGACAGGAGGGGGGGGGCAGTGGACAGGAGGGGGGGGCAGTGGACAGGAGGGAGGGGGCAGTGGACAGGAGGGGGGGGCAGTGGACAGGAGGGGGGGGGCAGTGGACAGGAGGGGGGGGGGCAGTGGACAGGAGGGGGGGGGGCAGTGGACAGGAGGGGGGGGGGCAGTGGACAGGAGGGGGGGGGGGCAGTGGACAGGAGGGGGGGGGGCAGTGGACAGGAGGGGGGGGGCAGTGGACAGGAGGGGGGGGGGGCAGTGGACAGGAGGGGGGGGGGGCAGTGGACAGGAGGGGGGGGGGCAGTGGACAGGAGGGGGGGGGGCAGTGGACAGGAGGGGGGGGGCAGTGGACAGGAGGGGGGGGGCAGTGGACAGGAGGGGGGGGGCAGTGGACAGGAGGGGGGGGCAGTGGACAGGAGGGGGGGGCAGTGGACAGGAGGGGGGGGGCAGTGGACAGGAGGGGGGGGGCAGTGGATAGGAGGGGGGGGGCAGTGGACAGGAGGGGGGGGCAGTGGACAGGAGGGGGGGGCAGTGGACAGGAGGGGGGGGCAGTGGACAGGAGGGGGGGGGGGCAGTGGACAGGAGGGGGGGGGGCAGTGGACAGGAGGGGGGGGGCAGTGGACAGGAGGGGGGGGGGCAGTGGACAGGAGGGGGGGGCAGTGGACAGGAGGGGGGGGGCAGTGGACAGGAGGGGGGACAGGAGGGGGGACGCAGTGGACAGGAGGGGGGACGCAGTGGACAGGAGGGGGGACGCAGTGGACAGGAGGGGGGGGCAGTGGACAGGAGGGGGGGGCAGTGGATAGGAGGGGGGGGCAGTGGACAGTGACACACACACACACACACACACACACACACACACACACACACACACACACACACACACACACACACACACACCTCAGTTCCGTTTGGCGCCGGAGGTGGGGAGCGACACCTACCTGTACTTCCGGGCGCCGCCACCGTCTGACTCGGCGCCGCGAGGGAGGAAGGGGGTCCGCCATCTTACGCGCCGCGTGGCAGCTGCGGGAAGCGAGGTGATTTGGAGCGGGGAGGGGTGATTTGGAGCGGGGAGGGGTGATTTGGAGCGGGGAGGGGTGATTTGGAGCGGGGAGAGGTGATTTGGAGCGGGGAGAGGTGATTTGGAGCGGGGAGAGGTGATGCCGCTGGGGAGGGGGAAGAGGTGATGCCGCTGGGGAGGGGGAGAGGTGATGCCGCTGGGGAGGGGGAAGAGGTGATGCCG
Organism: Ascaphus truei; assembly: GCF_040206685.1. Taxonomy (NCBI): domain Eukaryota; kingdom Metazoa; phylum Chordata; class Amphibia; order Anura; family Ascaphidae; genus Ascaphus; species Ascaphus truei. The sequence continues at coordinate 58,523,559 of NC_134492.1, read as the reverse complement.
CTGGGGAGGGGGAAGAGGTGATGCCGCTGGGGAGGGGGAAGAGGTGATGCCGCTGGGGAGGGGGAAGAGGTGATGCCGCTGGGGAGGGGGAAGAGGTGATGCCGCTGGGGAGGGGGAAGAGGTGATGCCGCTGGGGAGGGGGAAGAGGTGATGCCGCTGGGGAGGGGGAAGAGGTGATGCCGCTGGGGAGGGGGAAGAGGTGATGCCGCTGGGGAGGGGGAAGAGGTGATGCCGCTGGGGAGGGGGAAGAGGTGATGCCGCTGGGGAGGGGGAAAAGGTGATTTGGAGAGGGGAGAGAGGTGAGTGTGTGAGTGTGTGAGTGAGTGAGTGAGTGAGTGAGTGAGTGTGTGTGTGTGTGTGTGTGTGTGTGTGTGTGTGTGTTTTATTTCTTTTTTTGGACCTTTGGCCCGTCACTCCGCCTCAGGCCAATGAGAGGTGTGGGGGGCGGGCCAAGGGGGTGGTGTGAGTGTGTGAGGCCAATGAGAGGTGTGCGGGGGCGGGCGGGCCAAGGGACCAATGAGATTGCCGCTAGGGACACCGGACATCCAGCAGGCAGGCATGCATGCAGGCATGCAGGCAGGCAGGCAAACATACAGTGCTTTCACTAATATAGTATAAGATAATATATATATATATATATATATATATATATATATATATATATATATATATATATATATATATATATATATATGCAGTGGAAGTGTATTTATTTACCTACACACTCACTCCACATTTCAGTAACATACATATACATCTAAATAATATTCACATATACACGTTTGCTATAAATGGAATTATTACAATTTTACATTATATACACGTGCAATGAATGGAATAAACACTGTAATAAGTTTGAAATCGCCTATCCGAGCTGCTATGCATGGCTGATCCCTTTTCTCCAGCTTCCTTGAATGTACTACTGTATGAGGAAGATCATGTGACCAGATGCTAGTGCACGTTTAAAGAGAGGGAGGGCAGTGCTGACAAAGGGGTGTGCCTGGGTTTGTGACAGGCCATGAAGGGGCAGTGCCTTAGCAAATGCTTGTTAAAATAGAATACAAGAAAATTGGTCTTTCAAAGTTGTTTTTTTAAAAACAGAAAATGCTAAAAGTATTATTTCTTACTACAGAACTGATTTATTAAAAAAACCACACATGCAGGATATAGACTGAACTGCAGCTTTAAGAGGGAAATTATGCCAGCTTTATTCGCAGTTGAATGAGGGTAAATTAATAGATCAGGGAGATATAAAGGTTGTTAAAGATAAAATGAAACAACTTCAATATGATAGATATGTATCAATAATAAAGGAGCGAGATTTTGACTCACAGAAATCTTATATTTCACCAGATCCCTTTCTTAGCTGTAAAAGAGCGGTGGGAAAGAAACTAATCTATGTGCTTTATGACTCTGGTGGTAATTATAGAACCAAGAGTAAGGACATTTTGGATATAGTTAGTAATTTCTATGCAGATTTATTTAAGAACAGCTATAGGGAGATAAAGGTAATTGATAGTTATATTAATACATTGATTATTCCTAAATTAACAAAGGTAGAAGAAACAAACCTGACAATGGAAGTACTAGATGGTGAGGTCAGGGATGTAATAAATGAGTTGAAGAAGAATAAAACCCCAGGGACAGACTGCTTAACAGCAGAATTTTTTTAATTGTTTAGTGATTTGTTAGTTCCTGATTTGACTAAAGTCTTTAACATAATGTTACAGGAAGGTAAGATACCCGGGTCCATGTGCAAGTCTCTTCTGATTCTGTTACATAAAAAGAATGATCCAGCGGATATAAAGAACTGGAGACCAATTTCTTTATTGAACACAGATAGGAAAATCTTAGCCAGAATTTTGTTTAATAGATTGAGAGAGGTATCTGGGAAACTAATCTGTAAGGCTCAGTATTGTGGCAATAAAGGGCGTAATATCACAAACGCGGTTATACGCGTAAGAGAGATTTTTGAGGTTTGTAAAGCTCATAAATTAGAGAAATATATTTAATGCTTAGATCAAACTAAGGCATTTGACAGAGTAAACCACGTGTATCTCTGGGAAGTCTTATCCGCGTATGGTATTCCCGATTCATTCATAGGATGGATATCCTTGTTATATAAAGATGCAGTGGGATGTCCACAAATAAATGGCTGGATAGGGAAAGAATTTAGCGTTGAGTCAGGGGTACGTCAAGGATGTCCTTTGAGTCCTCTTCTGTACGTTTATGCAGTAGATCCATTTTTTGAGGAAATTGGAATCAAATAATCTTATTGCAAAATAATAGCAAAAAAACGCCCTTTCCTCTGTTGCTCGACTGCTAAAACTCTGACTCAGGCCCTCATTCTCTCCCGTCTTGATTACTGTAACCTCCTGCTGTCCGGCCTTCCTGCCTCTCACCTGTCTCCCCTACTATCTATCCTAAATGCTGCTGCCAGAATCACTCTACTCTTTCCTAGATCTGTCTCAGCATCTCCCCTCCTGAAATCCCTCTCGCTTCCAATCAAATCCCGCATCTCACACTCCATTCTTCTCCTCACTTTTAAAGCTTTACACTCTTCTGCCCCTCCTTACATCTCAGCCCTAATTTCTCGCTATGCACCATCCCGACTCTTGCGTTCTGCTCAAGGATGTCTTCTTTCTACCCCCTTTTTATCTAAAGCCCTCTCCCGCCTTAAACCTTTTTCACTGACTGCCCCACACCTCTGGAATGCCCTTCCCCTCAGTACCCGACTAGCACCCTCTCTATCCACCTTTAAGACCCACCTTAAGACACACTTGCTTAAAGAAGCATACGAATAACACTGTGAACATTCTGAACACATGATACATAAAGCTTGGCCCCCTGCAGACGCACTTACCAGAACTCCCTCCTCCTGTCTCTGTATGTTCTCCCTACCTACCAATTAGATTGTAAGCTCCTCGGGGCAGGGACTCCTCTTCCTTAATGTTATGTTTGTCTAAAGCACTTATTCCCATGATCTTTATATTATCTGTTATTTATTCGATTACCACATGTATTACTACTGTGAAGCGCTATGTACATTAATGGCGCTCTATAAATAAAGACATACAATACAATTGCGTATGCAGGCGATATTTCCATTGTCATGTCGGGAAAAGAAGCTGCGGAAGAGATTTTTTTAAATGTTAGGGATTTTTCAAGTGCTTCCAATTCTAAAGTTAACGTAGAAAAGAGTAGCGCGATTTGGCTAAGTCAGGAAACACCGGGTTTTACACTTCCAGGAACGATTCCAATAAGTGACGGTCCAATAAAAATTCTGGGCGTAAAGTTTGGGAAGGAACAGTCAGAAATGTTAAATTGGAAAGAGAAGATAGAAATAGGTGAGGAGAAAATTAAGAAATGGAAGAATTGGAAGCTGTCTTTAGGGGAAAGACTGACAATAATTAAAACTTTCTTAGTACCAATTTTTGTTTATATCAGTTGTACTTTTCCAATACCAGAAAATCTGAATACTAGAATTTTTAGTCTGTTTTTTTCCAGATGTTATGGGGAAATTGACTAAATTTGATCAAAAGAAATACAACATACTTAGATCTGAAGAAGGGAGGTTTAAAAATGTTAAACCCTGTGGTATTTTTTAATGTTATTTTTCTGAAATATAATTTTGCCCATATTATGCAGGAAAAATACCTGGCACATGTGCTTTTGGAAATGGGTTAGTCCTTATGTATTGGCGTGAGAGTGTGGGGGAGAAGTCAAAACGATGAGAGTGAAATTTGGCTATACCCCGGAGTATGTGGCCCAAAGTGTCAGACTTTTAAGAAGGTGGAAAATAAGCAGTAGGGAGATAGAAATGTGTTCTAGGAAACACATTTATGAGAACATCATTGATAAATGCTTTTCTTCCCCATTAATCCTGAGAGATTGTGCGGGGGAAGATTTGAGTAAAGCATTAAAAAATTTGTATAGCAAGAGAATTCAACCAAAATATAAGGATATTACCTGGTTGGCCTTTCATGGCAACTTATATGTACGAAGTAATATTAAACATAGGAATGTAACAGATAGAATGTGTCCTAGAAATTCATGTAATAATAAAGTGGAATCAATGGATCATTTTGTGTTACTGTGTCCCTTTAGTAAAGCGATTTGGGAAAGAATGGCTTGGTTTTTTAAGACACCAATTTTGGGGAAACTTACATATTCGGAATGTAGTTATGGATTTTTAAAGAATAAACATAAGTATAATGAAGGTACAATATTCCTGATTATAGCAATTGTTAAGTATAATTTGTGGATGTCTAGGTGCCAGGTTTCAATCAAAAATGTGTATATTTCTGAGGATAAAGTTTTTGAGGACATTATAAAAGAAGCTAGAAGAGTTAATGAAAAGGAGAAATTGCTTTTAGAGAAGAAAACTTGGAACAAATGCTGGGTTAATATTTGTATAATGTAAGTCCGTCCATATTGTGCAGTTTTTTTGTTTGTAAATTGATCTATGAAATGTAATGTTGGAAAAAAACGTCAATAAAAAGAGTTCCTCCTATTACTCCATATAACCCCTCCCTATAACTCCTCCAATTACCCCATATAACCCCTCTTATTACACCATATCCCCTCCCTATAACTCCTCCGATTACCCCATATAACCTCTCCCTATAACTCCCATTACCCCATATCCCCTCCCTATAACTCCTATTACCCCATATAATCTCTCCCTATAACTCCTATTACCCCATATAACCTCTCCCTATAACTCCTCCTATTACCCCATATAACCCCTCCCTATAACTCCTCCTATTACCCATATAACTGCTCCCTATAACTCCTCCTATTACCCCATATAACCGCTCCCTATAACCCCTTCTATTACCCCATATAACCGCTCCCTATAACTCCTATTACCCATATAACCGCTCCCTATAACTCCTCCTATTACCCCATATAACCCCTCCCTATAACTCCTCCTATTACCCCATATAACCGCTCCCTATTACCCCTTCTATTACCCCATATAACTGCTCCCTATAACCCCTTCTATTACCCCATATAACTGCTCCCTATAACTCCTCCTATTACCCCATATAACTGCTCCCTATAACTCCTATTGCCCCATATAACCGCTCCCTATAACTCCATCTATTACCCCATATAACCTCTCCCTATAACTCCTCCTATTACCCCATATAACCGCTCCCTATAACTCCTCCTATTACCCATATAACCGCTCCCTATAACTCCTCCTATTACCCCATATAACCGCTCCCTATAACCCCTTCTATTACCCCATATAACTGCTCCCTATAACTCCTCCTATTACCCCATATAACCTCTCCCTATAACTCCTCCTATTACCCCATATAACCGCTCCCTATTACCCCTTCTATTACCCCATATAACTGCTCCCTATAACCCCTTCTATTACCCCATATAACTGCTCCCTATAACTCCTCCTATTACCCCATATAACTGCTCCCTATAACTCCTATTGCCCCATATAACCGCTCCCTATAACTCCATCTATTACCCCATATAACCTCTCCCTATAACTCCTCCTATTACCCCATATAACCGCTCCCTATAACTCCTCCTATTACCCATATAACCGCTCCCTATAACTCCTCCTATTACCTCATATAACCGCTCCCTATAACCCCTTCTATTACCCCATATAACTGCTCCCTATAACTCCTCCTATTACCCCATATAACTGCTCCCTATAACTCCTCCTATTACCCCATATAACCCCTCCCTATAACTCCCGCTATTACCCCATATAACCGCTCCCTATAACCCCTTCTATTACCCCATATAACTTATCCCTATAACTCCTCCTATTACCCCATATAACCGCTCCCTATAACTCCCCCTATTACCCCATATAACTGCTCCCTATAACTCCTCCTATTGCCCCATACAGTATAACCGCTCCCAAGGCCACTGATATGAGAGAGCTGGGAAAGCTGTCGCTGGCCCTAATCAGTGAAAGAGTTAAAGTGAACCCATGGAAAACCTGATTTTTGTACATGTCTCCGGAGCGTCCCAACCCCGTAACGCTGATAGATTAACACTCATTTGTCTTGATATCTATTTCAGATGTGATCAGCGTGCATATTAATGGAACTCTTAATATTCCACTCACATCCTCACCCGCTCGCTATTTGGGTCCGAGCTGAGGGCGGTGGGTGCCGGGCGGTGGGTGCCGGACACAGTTTGTTTTTTATTATTATTATTAAAATCTTCTGAATATAGAAGCACCATACGGTATGCTGTAAGGCAAAGAGCTCAACTGCGGTCCTCAAGACCCCCACCCCCAACAGGTCAGGTTTTCAGGATATCCCAGCTTCCGCACAGGTGGCTCAATCAGTCCCAGCTTCAGCACAGGTGGCTCAATCAGTCCCAGCTTCAGCACAGGTGACCCAATCAGTCCCAGCTTCAGCACAGGTGACTCAATCAGTCCCAGCTTCAGCACAGGTGGCTCAATCTTTGACTGAGCCACTAGTTGAGCTGTCTGTGCTGAAGTAGGGATATCTAAAAAACCTGTCCTGTTGGGGGGTCTTGAGGACTGGAGTTGAGCCCCCTCTGTCCTAAGTAATAATACATGTTATGCATGAAATAAGCATCTCTTCCCAGCCATCTAAATAGTTTCTTGGGGATCCCATGGATATTTATAGGGCCAAATAGTTTCTTGTAGGGGGATCCCATGGATATTTATAGGGCCAAATAGTTTCTTGTAGGGGGATACCATGGATATTTATAGGGCCAATTAGTTTATCGTAGATTGGACCCAATTAATGTTTATAGAGACAAACCATTTCACGTAGAGGGATTCCAATCAAAGTTTTGGGGGTCACCGTCACGGGGAGACCAGAACTCTTTCACGGGATCAAGCACCAGACAGGACACAGAGATCAAATAAAAGTACATTTATTCTGTCCGGAGACAGCACACACACTACAGTATCACCAGGAGAGCTGTACTCACTCCACACAGGGGATACAGGGGGAATCCCAGAAGTTCTAGGTGCTCGGCGCCACCGAAATGGCTTCCCCGGCACAGCTGCCACTCCTGTGGGGGATGGGGAACTCCAGGCAGCGCTGGATACAAGTCACAGGCAGGCAAGTTTAAATCTCCCGCCCGGAATAGCAGGGAGCCTCGGTTTCGGGAGTCCCTGGCACAACCTCAGAGTACAGCGCGTGGTGCATCTCCACGCAGCCTCAGCCAGGTCTGGGGAGCTGAGGTCAGCTGCACCGTCTCTAGGTTATCGCCTCCATAGGAAATCATGGAGAATGGGGCGGCAACCAATCACAGCTCAAATGCTGTGTGTTGGACCAATCACAGCGTGAGGGCTCATCTGTGTTGGCCAATCCGGGCTGGGGGTGTGATGAGGAGGCCCAGGCAAGGAGGGCGGGCATTACAAACCAGCCAATGAGAACAGCGCCTACCTGTCCATGTTCTCAATGCTGACCTTTGATCTCTGGATGATTGGCGCCTCTCTGTCTGGGGCAGACAATGGCTCCCAGATAGGGTTGCCAGGTGTCCGGTATGGAACCGGACAGGCCGGTATTTGGTTCCTGTGTCCGGTATGGAACCGGACAGGCCGGTATTTGGTTCCTGTGTCCGGTATGGAACCGGACAGGCCGGTATTTGGTTCCTCTGTCCGGTATGGAACCGGACAGGCCGGTATTTGGTTCCTGTGTCCGGTATGGAACCGGACAGGCCGGTATTTGGTTCCCCTGTCAGGTAAAATATGAGAGATAATACCGGACATGGGATAGAGCAGGGCTGCTGCTGCTAGGGGGCTGGGCAGCTTCTGATTGGTTGCTGCTGTGTAATTCAGCCAATCAGGAGGTGGCAGGAGCCTGGGGGGTGGGGCCAAAGAGCGGAGGAAAAGCATCAGCAGAGAGGTGTGTGTGTGTGTGTGTGTGTGTGTGTGTGTGTGTGTGTGTGTGTGTGTGTGTGTGTGTGTGTGTGTGTGTGTGTGTGTGTGTGTGTGTGTGTGTGTGTCTCTCAGTGTCCTGCGTGTGTGTGTGTGTCTCAGTGTCCTGCGTGTGTGTGTGTCTCAGTGTCCTGTGTGTGTGTGTCTCAGTGTCCTGCGTGTGTGTGTGTCTCTCAGTGTCCTGCGTGTGTGTGTGTGTGTGTGCCTCTCAGTGTCCTGCGTGTGTGTGTGTGCCTCAGTGTCCTGCCTGTGTGTGTGTGTCTCAGTGTCCTGCCTGTGTGTGTGTGTCTCAGTGTCCTGCGTGTGTGTGTCTCAGTGTCCTGCGTGTGTCTCAGTGTCCTGCGTGTGTGTGTGTGTGTCTCTCAGTGTCCTGCGTGTGTGTGTGTGCCTCTCAGTGTCCTGCGTGTGTGTGTGTGCCTCAGTGTCCTGCGTGTGTGTGTCTGTGTCTCAGTGTCCTGCGTGTGTGTGTGTCTCTCAGTGTCCTGCGTGCGTGTGTGTGTGTGTCTCTCAGTGTCCTGCCTGTGTGTGTGTGTGTGTCTCAGTGTCCTGCCTGTGTGTGTCTCAGTGTGTGTCTGTCAATCAGTGTCCTGCCTGTGTGTGTGTGTGTCTCAGTGTGTGTGTGTCTGTCTATCTGTGTGTGTGTATCTCAGTGTGTGAGTGTATGTGTGTGTCTCAGTGTCCTGCCTGTGTGTGTCTCTCAGTGTGTGTGTCTGTCTATCTGTGTCCTGTGTGTGTGTATCTCAGTGTGTGAGTGTGTGTGTGTGTCTGTCATTCTGTCTGTGTCCTGTGTCCTGTGTCCTGTCTGTATATGTGTGTGCCTCAGTGTGTGTGTGTGTGTGTGTGTGTGTGTGTGTGAATGTCTCAGTGTGTGTGTGTGTATCTCAGTGTGAGTGTGTGTGTCTGTGTGTCTGTGTGTCTGTGTGTATGTCTCAGTGTGTGTGTGTCTGTGTGTATGTCTCAGTGTGTGTGTATATGTCTCAGTGTTTGTGTGTGCGTGTGTGCGTGTGTGCGTGTGTGCGTGGTGACAGACAGTACATACAGTACTGGCACCTTTGTTTAATTGCTCACTCACTCTCACTTTTCTTTTACTATACAAACAGTCTTACCATTTTCAAGATCTATTAAAAATAACCCCCATTGTAAATTCTCAGAAAGGCTCCATAACTCTTCCCTCATCCCAGCAGCATTGCAATCTCTGCAGCACTCTTACTTACTGATCTCAGCCCTCATCCCAGCAGCATTGCAATCTCTGCAGCACTCTTACATACAGATCTCAGCTCTCATCCCAGCAGCATTGCAATCTCTGCAGCACTCTTACTTACTGATCTCAGCCCTCATCCCAGCAGCATTGCAATCTCTGCAGCACTCTTACTTACTGATCTCAGCCCTCATCCCAGCAGCATTGCAATCTCTGCAGCACTCTTACTTACAGATCTCAGACCTCATCCCAGCAGCATTGCAATCTCTGCAGCACTCTTACTTACTGATCTCAGCTCTCATCCCAGCAGCATTGCAATCTCTGCAGCACTCTTACTTACAGATCTCAACTCTCATCCCAGCAGCATTGCAATCTCTGCAGCACTCTTACTTACATATCTCAGCCCTCATCCCAGCAGCATTGCAATCTCTGCAGCACCCGTACTTACAGATCACCCCCAAGAAGGCAGAGCAGGTTACTTATTCACTGGCATGATTCAATATGCAATTTAACGCTGGATTTTGTAAATTTGAAAGCTACTGTACTGATAATGACAGGGAGGTGGGGGAGGGGGGGAGGCAGTAACAGAGGATGAAGGGAAGGGGGTGAGAGGATGGGGGGGATGAGAGAGGATGAGAGGACAAGGGGGGTAGGAGGGTGAGAGGACAAGGGGGGGGGAGAGAGAGGATGAGGAGGGGTGCAACAATCTTGGAATGTGCGGGAGGAGCAGTAAGATCAGTATTGCTCGCCATGTGCAGTATGACTGCAGGTCAGTCATATATAAATGATCTGACCATTACGTCATTTGTTCTAAATTTCACTCCAAGCGTGCACCAATTTGCACCATTTCATATTCTATTTCCTAAAACATTCCTCGGAAAGGCGCTCCCTCCCAAGACCCCTCCCCAGATTTTTTACGAAATAGAATATAAATTGGTGCAAATTGGTGAAAACTTGGAGTGAAATTTAGAACAAATGACATAAGTCAGGTCATTTATAAATAACATTCTTCCCCACCAGCGATTCTCGCGCGTTGCACCTTTCACCATTGTGTCCAGTATTTTTGGACAAGCCACCTGGCAACTCTACTCTCCTTTATCACCAACCCCCTTGTGGAACCAGCTAACCCCAGATCCCTGGGTGTGTAGGCTGGGTAAGGGTATTACCGGCCTAGCATGCCCAGGGAACAAAGAAACATACAGTCTGTGTGCACAGATACACGTCACTGAAAACAATGGTTACACATATACATTCACATAATATATTTGTCCAGATGAGCCACCATAGGATGTATATACAGGGCAACCCTACATACTCACCCAGACGATAGGGCAATGGCTGTGCATCACCTTTATTAGAAGAGCCTCATTGCCCATATCGTCACAGTCCCATGATTCCCGGTGAACGTGGATCCCACGAAAGTTAGAGACAAGAACTTTCTCGACATTGCTCAGATTCCGCGTGTCTGCCGAACATTTTGGAAATGGTGAAAAATATTCATGAAACTTTCTTTCCTTTTGGAAGCAGAATATGAGGAGCTTGTGCTGTAAAAACTGCTGCAAGTACAGTACAGTACATTCCACATTGGAAATCAGCCTCCCAAAACCTCAAGTACTGGAATGTAATTATAAGCGCCGTGCGCCAGTTTAAAAATGTCCGTGGGGCGTCTGTCAATCACACTCCTATAATTGTATTGATGGAGCAGTGTGTCACCTTTTATAATGACTTCTCGATGTCCCTTCAGTGAAATCTCCCTGACTGACAGATGTTCGGCGGAGGTAAGATAGAGCGCGGGTTTTAATTGTGTAGATGCTCTGGGAGTTTGAATTGCAGATATTCCAGTTCAAAGCCATTTAAAGATAAATTCAGAAGCTTGTCAAGTTCAAAAGTAACGCCAGGCACGAAATGCTCGGTGAGTGGTAGGAAATGAGGAAACTGGAGTCCATACTGGCATTTGGATATCTTGTTAGCGGCGGCGTGAGGGCAGGGCCGGCTTCATGGCGTCCTGCGGATACTGAGGCGCTGCACTCTCCCCACACAATTAAACTGATTGTCGGGTGGGGGGGGGGAGAGGGAGCGCGGAGGACTCTGTAGCGCTCTTACCTTCTCCTGTGTGCACTCTCGCGGTCGGTATCCCTCCTCGTGGCGCCGAAACGGCAAATGGCGTCGCATTGCCATGACAACGGGACGCCGTGTGATGTCACGACGGCACGGTGCCCCGAGGAAAGACGCCGACAGGAAGAGATCGTGCAGGAGAAGGTAAGAGGCTCCGCACCCCTGCCCTGCACGGCGCCCTGCAATTTTCCTAGCCGGTCCTTTGTGAAGGAATGACGGAGATACGAAAGACTTCACGTGACGTGAAATAAGTGTTTTACCGCACAAACTAATTGTAAGTGGAACCCCTGTTTGTTTCTCCCCTTAATATTATTATTGTAGCCCTTCTTAACCGGCTCTAAAGGATGTCACATCCAATTAGGTATGTACATGTGAGGATTCGCCGTTCTGGTACTTCGGTCCCCTTAACCCTTACTCGCCCATCTATTCCCCGTGGCACTCAAGAATGGCAACATAGCAGGGGCACTTACGCGCGGCGCGCGGTTACTGCGTGGGTTCCCTCAGCCCTCCTCTGTTCCTCCGGCGGTGATGCGCGACGCATGCGCAGTGCTCGTTCTCTCCGCCGGTCTGTGGTCTCCGTCCCAAGGTCCCGCCCCCGCTCTGACAGGAGAACCTTGCACGGCTGTTCTCAGCGCTCCGCCTCCGTACCGCTGGGTCCCGCCTCTGGTCTCCGCACTGGCAATGGCACTGTGGCGCGCGATGACGGCGCGTGACCGGGTCGCCAAAGTAATGCGCGGGTTGCACGTGGCGCGGCACACACTCTGATGCGGTCGCAATTGGCTGTGCAATAGGACGTATCTGCGTGATCCAGCAGCCTATCAGGCCCGGCAGCACCACTTCCTGGTTGCCTCCCATTGGTGGGAGGTCCTTTAAATACACTCTCAGAACTCTCCTTCCTTCCAAGCATAACTCCTGTTTGTGTGACGCTGAACTCACTACCTTGTGCCTGTCTGCCTCCTTGCTGGCTGACCCTGCCTGGAACCTACTTTGTGAGTTTCTCTACGTTGACCCTGGATTGGATACGACGACTCTACTCTCTCCTGCACTGACCCTGGCTTTGGATTACGATGACGCTCCTCTCTCCTACTCTGACCCTGGCTTTGGCATTACGACTATTCTACCTTCTCCAACCCCGACTCTGGCTACGAACCCCGACGATCCGCTACTCTACACCCCTGGACCTGGCAAGTATCACATTAACGCTGTCTTCTATAACCCTGATCCGGCCTGCACGACTCTCCTACTCTCTAGACGCGCCCTCGCGGTTGTGGTCGGCCTTATATACCAATCCCTACCTCAGCCCCGCGGTCGCGCCTCATTTGTGGTGAGCTACGCGTTACAGTACACTGGCCATGCTCAGTCTCTCAGGCCTTTGCCGGGTGCTGGGTACAGTACAGTAGGTGCAGGCTGGGCTCAGTCTCTCAGGCCTTTGCCGGGTGCTGGGTAGGTGCCGGCCGTGCTCAGTCTCTCAGGCCTTTGCCGGGTGCTGGTCGGCCCGCTGCTATTTAGGGGAGGTGCAGGACATAGTTACCCATTGGATGTGGAAATAGCTTGCAGTGAGGTTAGGATGCGGTGAGAACCTGCTGGGAGCACAGGCTGCAGTATAGGCAACACTATGAGACCAGGACAATTGGCATCTCTCTCCCACAAATGTAGGTTTCTTGTTCCTCTAACAGGTGCTAGCTTAGAAGGGACACGTTACTAACTGGAAAACAATAAAACATGACAGGGCACTTCTTAATAGTTATTCCTAAACACACAAATCTGTGTACAGGACTCACAGTGAACACCCCAGTCAGAACTCTGGAGAACTTGCTTCTACAACATAAGGGACGGCTATATATAACCTCACATTGACATCATTTATACTACCACTGGGATGGGGGGGTGATATACCATTTATACAATATATCTACCCAGAGGCGCCAGCAGTGATGTGTTGGGGAGATTGTACGTGTGACCTCTGTCACCGTCTCCTCTGTTCCTTCTCACTGTGACTGTCTTATCTTTGCCATTGTTCCACTTTTCATTTTCAGAGCATAAATATTGATTATCATTTTGGGAAATAAGCTCCAGAGAGCTGTGCTCTTCCGTATAAAAGGTTTACAAATGGCTGGCATTAGGCTCAGTATAATTAATAACTAACACACACACGTGTATATATATATATATATATATATAAAAATATATTAAAAAAATATATATATATATATATATTGTGACAAACAGCTTACTCCGGGGCTCCGCCGTTTGTCCGGGACTGTTAGAACACGGTCTTTTAGGGTAGGTTAAATGATGAGGCGTCACGTACTGTTCCTTTAAACAGGCTATGCCTGGTTTATTCAGTCCCAGGCACTGAGACTGCCACAGTGCATACAACAGAAACACATCAAAACGAAAAGCTGCTCACCTGAGCGATAACTTAACTTAGATTTTCCCTAACTCAGGGTGGAAGTGGCTTTTCCACTTCCAACAACAAAACAAGGTACTTTTCAGTTTTAGACAAAAAGGAACAGAAACATTTAACCTGTTTGGGGAGAGGCTTTCCCCCTCTCTGCTTCCAGCAGCTGTCCTGTCTCCAGGCTCTTGGGGAGAGTGGAGAGGAAACAGGAAATCAGTCTTACATACCTGATTTCTAATTAGCATGACAGGTGACAGAAATCAGGCAGCAGACAAACTCTGGTCTGGATCTCTCATCCCTCAGTTCCAGCGCTTGCCAAACTGTGAGATGGAGTGCATGTATTATAAGGCTGCACTCCCAGGCCAAACAGGATAGAAACTGTTCAGTATCCTGGGAGCTCTATATATGGAATTTATTACCATCCCCTGGTTTCTGTCACATATCCTCCCCCCCAGCTCAGACCTCGAGGGATGAGCGACCATGGATATTAGGGAGTGCATCCTTGACAACCCGTCAGCATTGCCATGTTTGTGCCGTGACCTGTGTTCCACAGAAAATTTAAAGGGTTGTAGGCTTAGGAACCACCTGGTCACTCTAGCATTCTTTCCCTGTTTTGACACATCCAGGTGAGGGGTGCATGATCTGTGACCAACCGGAATTTTCTCCCCAACAGGTAGTATTTGAGCGTCTCTACAGTCCACTTTATTGTGAGACACTCTTTCTCGACTATGGAGTAATTTTTCTCCTGGGGATTTAGTTTCCTACTTAAATAAAGGATGGGGTGCTCCTCACCTTGAGACTCCTGGGAGAGTACCGCCCCCAGCCCTACCTCAGATGCGTCGGTTTGGACTACGAACTCTTTGGAGAAGTCAGGTGTGACCAAACACTGGTTGGGCACAGAGAGCTTCTTTCAAGCTTCTAAAGGCCTGTTCGGTTTCGGGGGACCACTTTACCATTAGCGGTCCTCTTGCTTTTGTGAGGTCGGTTAGTGGGGTTGCCTTAGTTGCAAAATTGGGAATAAACCTTCTATAGTACCCAATTAACCCCAAAAAGGTCCTTACTTGTTTTTTTGTAACTGGCCTTGGCCAATTTTGTATCGCCTCTACTTTGAGTGTTTGAGGTTTGAGTAAACCTCTGCCAATAGAATACCCCAGATACTTGGCCTCCTCCAGACCAATAGTGCATTTAGCAGGGTTAGCAGTTAGTCCAGCAGACCGAACTGCGTCGAGCACAGCTTGGACCTTTGGAAGGTGGGATTGCCAATCTTCACTATGGATTACCACATCATCCAGGTAGGCGGCAGCATACCGAGCATGTGGTTTTAAAATGTTATCCATCATTCTTTGGAATGTGGCGGGAGCTCCATGTAAGCCAAAAGGCAGCACCTTATACTGAAAGAGGCCGCCTGGGGTTGAGAAGGCTGTCTTTTCTTTTGCCCTTTCTGTGAGGGGAACCTGCCAGTACCCTTTTGTTAGGTCTAGGGTTGTGAGATATCGGGCTTTGCCCAGTCTCTTTACAAGTTCATCTACCCCGGGCATAGGATAAGTATCAAATTTTGACACCGCGTTTAGTTTCCGGTAGTCATTACAAAACCTTGTTGTACCATCTGGCTTTGGGACTAAGACTATTGGGCTGTTCCACCCACTTTGGGATTCCTCAATTACGCCTAGTTTTAGCATTTTTTTAACCTCTAAACTTATAGCCTCTCTTTTGGCCTCTGGGATTCGGTACGGTTTAAGGTTAACTCGGACCCCCAGTTCAGAGACTAGGTCATGTTCAATTATGCTAGTTCTACCTGGCTGTGTAGAGAAGACTTCTTTGTTTCTTCTCACTAAATTCTGAACCTCTCGTTTCTGATGAAAGGACAGGGTTTCAGCTATGCAAACCTCTGGGTCAGTTTCTCGATTCTCTGACTGACCTTGGGGTACTAGGGTTAACAAGACCTCTCTATCTTTCCAGGGCTTAAGTAGATTTATATGGTAAATTTGCTCAGGTTTCCTCCTACCTGGCTGTCTCACCTTATAATTTACTTCTCCCACTCTTTCCAAGACCTCATATGGCCCATGCCACTTAGCAAGGAATTTACTCTCTACTGTGAGAACCAGAACTAGCACCCTATCGCCTGGAAAAAAAAATCTGACCCTAGCACCCTTATTATACGTATTCCTCTGTGCTTCTTGAGCTTTTTCCATGTGTTCCCTCACTATAGGTAGGACTGCAGCTATGCGGTCCTGCATCTGGGCAACATGCTCTATTACGCTTCTGTAAGGGGTAACCTCGTGTTCACAAGTCTCTTTGGCTATATCCAGTAAGCCCCTTGGGTGTCGGCCATACAATAGTTCAAACGGGGAGAAGCCTGTGGATGATTGGGGAACTTCCCTAATGGCAAATAACAGGTATGGTAACAAACAATCCCAGTTTTTCCCATCCTTATCGACTGCCCGGCGTAACATGCTCTTTAAGGTTTTATTGAACCGTTCCACTAAACCATCTGTTTGTGGATGATAGACTGAGGTTCTGAGATGCTTGATTTTTAGGAGTTTACATAACTCTTTTGTTACTTGGGACATAAATGGTGTTCCTTGGTCAGATAAGATCTCTTTAGGAATTCCGACCCGGGAAAACAGAACTATTAACTCTTTTGCTATGTTTTTAGCAGAGGTGCTACGTAGGAGAACTGCCTCCGGATATCGGGTGGCATAATCTAATATTACCAATATATGTTGATGTCCCCTAGCGGACTTTATTAGGGGTCCTACTAGATCCATAGCAATCCGGTCAAATGGCACCTCTATTATGGGAAGGGGTACCAATGGGCTACGGTACGCTTTGAACGGGGCGGTGATCTGACATTCTGGGCATGAGGAGCAATAATTTGTAATTTCTGCCAGAACCCCAGGCCAATAGAAGCTTCGGAGAACCTTTTCTTTTGTCTTTTCCACCCCTAGGTGTTCCCCCAATGGATGACTATGTGCGAGGTGTAATACTACGTTACAGAATGTCCGTGGTACCAACAATTGTTTAGTTGTAACTGATTTCCTTTTATCAACCCGATATACTAGGTAATTCTCTACCTCGAAGTAGGGGTAAGCAAGTGACCTATCTGGTTGGCCAGGAGTACTATTCTGGTCCCGTATATTCCCCCTTGCTACTGCTAATGTGGGGTCTTCCCACTGGGCCTTCTTAAAACTCCCAGGACTGACCTCTAGGTCAGCGAGCGTCTTATCCTGTTCTGGGGTGGTAAGTGCCTGTTCAACATCTTGATTTGGGGTATTCCCTACCAAGGTAGCCATGGGGAAGGGAATTTTACAGCACTCCTCCTTTTTCCCCTTCTTATTTGGGCACTCGTCAACCTCTATTTCTGAAAAAGGGAAAGGATTTGTTTCTTCTGTTACTTCGTTATGGTCCGCTATCGAACTTTGGGTGCTATTCTGAGAGGAGGACCACATTTTTAGAAAATGGGGAAAGTCGGTTCCTATTAACACATCATGTGCCAGTTTGGGTACAATACCCACTTTGAAATCTAAAGAACCAAACTCTGTTTCAAAAAAACCCGTGGAATATTCGTGATTATCCCCATGTATACAACAAATTGCCACTCTTTGTAAACTGTTTACCTGTTTCTTCTTAATGGGCAACAGGTATTCGGACACTAGTGTGACCATGCTCCCAGAGTCAAGAAGTGCCCGAACCCTCTTACCATTAACCTTTACAAATGCCCACAGATGGTTATTCAAGGGGTCCTCTGGGCTAGGGCCCATACATTCGGACCACAGCGAATAAGGTTCAACGCTGTTGCATTGCATGGGTTCAGCATTTAGTGGGCAGACTTTCGCGGTGTGGCCCCTCTCATAACAATTTACACATTTAGGTACATAGTCTGTGTCCCACTTAGAGCCTTTTTTCGGCTCCCCATGTTGGCTGTTGCACTTAGTGTGCGAGCCACTGTTGCTGGTGCTGTGTGAAGGCGGTCGTCGCTCTTCAGCCCCCCTTAACCCTGGTACCCTTTTACCGTCTCTGGAAGAGTCCTGGAACCTTTGGTAGTGGGGTTGCTCCACGACTATGGGTTGCGGGTGCTCTTCTGCTGCATTGTACCTTTCTACGAGGGCCACAAGCTCGTCTGCATTGTGGGGGTCACTCTGACTGACCCAACGGCGTAGGGCAGAGGGAAGTTTCCTCAAGAACTGGTCCATGAGCAACCGTTCCACGATGTGGCTTGCTGAGTTGATCTCGGGTTATAGCCACTTCCGAGCGAGGTGGATGAGGTCATACATCTGGCTTCGGGTGGCTTTATCCATCGTGAAGGACCATGCGTGGAACCTTTGGGCACGAACAGCCGTGGTTACGCCGAGGCGGGCGAGGATCTCGAACTTCAATTTTGCATAGATGTTAGCTTCGGCTGGCTCTAGATCAAAGTAAGCCTTCTGGGATTCGCCGCTTAGGAAGGGTGCGATTAGACTGGCCCACTCAGCTTCTGGCCATCCCTCTCTCTGTGCCGTGCGTTCAAACGTGAGAAGATAGGTTTCCACATCATCCGAGGGCCCCATCTTCTGAAGGTAGTGGCTTGCCCTGATCATTTTCGGGACTGGGGCTGCCTCTGCCAGTGGAAGGTTACTGATAGTCCCCCTCAGGATCTCGAGTTCCTGCTGTAAGCCCTGAGCGAACCGTTGTTGCTCCTCTCTCAGCAAGCGGTTTGTCTCTTGCTGGTTTGCATTCGCCTCTTGCAGGGCTGCATTCGTCTGTTGCTGGTTTGCATTCGTCTGTTGCTGGTTTGCATTAGTCTCTTGCTGGGCTATTAACAGCTGTTGCTGGGTTGCACTCGCCTTTTGCAGGGCTGCATTCGTCTGTTGCTGGTTTGCATTCGCCTCTTGCAGGGCTGCATTCGTCTGTTGCTGGTTTGCATTCGTCTGTTGCTGGTTTGCATTAGTCTCTTGCTGGGCTATTAACAGCTGGTGCTGGGTTGCACTCGCCTTTTGCAGGGCTGCATTCGTCTGTTGCTGGTTTGCATTAGCCTCTTGCAGGGCTGCATTCGTCTGTTGCTGGTTTATAAACAGCTGTTGCTGGGTTTCATTCGCGTCTTTCTGGACAGCGACATTGCGTACCAGCGCACTCACCACGTCTTCCATCTTGTTTGGAGAGAAAAAAAAACTTTTTTTTTCTTTTTCTTTAAGTTCTTTAACCTGCAGACCTTTTAGTGTTCTGCCCGCATTCTCCACCATATGTGACAAATAGCTTACTCCGGGGCTCCGCCGTTTGTCCGGGACTGTTAGAACACGGTCTTTTAGGGTAGGTTAAATGATGAGGCGTCACGTACTGTTCCTTTAAACAGGCTATGCCTGGTTTATTCAGTCCCAGGCACTGAGACTGCCACAGTGCATACAACAGAAACACATCAAAACAAAAAGCTGCTCACCTGAGCGATAACTTCACTTAGATTTTCCCTAACTCAGGGTGGAAGTGGCTTTTCCACTTCCAACAACAAAACAAGGTACTTTTCAGTTTTAGACAAAAAGGAACAGAAACATTTAACCTGTTTGGGGAGAGGCTTTTCCCCTCTCTGCTTCCAGCAGCCGTCCTGTCTCCAGGCTCTTGGGGAGAGGGGAGAGGAAACAGGAAATCAGTCTTACATACCTGATTTCTAATTAGCATGACAGGTGACAGAAATCAGGCAGCAGACAAACTCTGGTTTGGGTCTCTCATGCCTCAGTTCCAGCGCTTGTCAAACTGTGGAATGGAGTGCATGTATTATGAGGCTGCACTCCCAGGCCAAACAGGATAGAAACTGTTCAGTATCCTGGGAGCTCTATATATGGAATTTATTACCATCCCCTGGTTTCTGTCACAATATATTTATATATATATATACATTTTTTTAAAATATATTTTTCTAAATTATTGTGTTAACATGAAGCATTACGACAATGCTATTTAATGCAAAATGGAAAGCAGCACAATTTAAACATTCGGTAACGTGTTTGTTATTTTTTACCGCTCGTGATACGCAACGCGTTTTGTGTGTTGCATTAATGGGAGCAACAAAGTCTGCAACATCCGTATAATAATAACGTATAATGCAAAGGCAAACACGATCTTATCTTGCAGTAAACGGGCAATGGATGGAAGGGAAGTAAACATAATTATGCCCCCTTACAAAGCAATAGTAAGACCACACCTTGAGTATGGAGTACAATTTTGGGCACCACTCCTTAGAAAATACATTATGGAACTAGAGAGAGTGCAGAGAAGAGCCACCAAATTAATAAAGGGGATGGACAATCTAACAACTGAGGAGAGGCTAGCTAAATTAGATTTATTTACATTAGAAAAGAGGCATCTATGAGGGGATATGATAACTATATACAAATATATTCAGGGACAATACAAGGAGCTTTCAAAAGAACTATTCATCCCACGGGTAGTACAAAGGACTCGGGTCATCCCTTAAGGTTGGAGGAAAGGAGATTTCTCCAGCAACAAAGGAAAGGGTTCTTTACAGTAAGGGCAGTTAAAATGGGGAATTCATTACCCATGGAGACTGTGATGGCAGATACAATAGATTTGTTCCAAAAAAGGTTGGACATCTTTTTAGAAAGGAAAGGTATACAGGGATATACCAAATAAGTATACATGGGAAGGATGTTGATCCAGGGATTAATCCGATTGCCAATTCTTGAAGTCAGGAAGGAATTTATTTTCCCCTTATGAGATATCATTGGATATCTTGGGTTTTTTGTTTGCCTTCCTCTGGATCAATAAGTAAGTATAGATATAGGATTAAGTATCTGTTGTCTAAATTTAGCATGGGTTGAACTTGATGGACGTACGTCTTTTTTCAACATCATCTAATATGTAACAATGTAACTATGTATGTATGATGCGCCTTTTCCGAGTTTCAACTCCGATTTCACTTAGAAATGTGTCCCGAAGTTCAACGGGTGTATCACAACTGAGGCAGCATGGGAGGAAGTACGGGGTTACCATTTTCTATTTAGGAACGGTGTATTGGTAATGGTTTTATCTCCTCTTGACAAACAGTCGTTTTTTTTTAACATGTTTATTATCCAATTTTGAGATATTATGTCACTCGTGTAAATTGATTTTTTTTTACTAGTTGCGTGACTTTTTAATTAACGGTTTGATAATAGTTTATAATCAGAAATGGTGTGCAGACTTTTGTATGTGTGTATCTATATTTATACTGCGCAATCCAGTTACACAGCGCGTCACGGCAGTAATACGCATGACATGATATTATAATACATAATGGGAATAAGTGCTTCATACAGTACATAAAAATTAAATTAGGAGAAGGATTCCCTGCCTCGAAGAGCTTACAATCTAAGTCAGGGGTGGCCAACTCCAGTCCTCAAGGTCCACCAACAGATCGTCTACAGGATACCCCTGTTTCATCACCGGTGGCTCAATCAGTGGCTCACTGTTTGACTGAGGGATATCCCTAATACCTGGTCTGTTGGTGACTCTTGAGGACTGGAGTTGGCCACCCCTGATCTAAACAGTACATTGGGAGAACTTCCAGAGAGCCTCGTCACATTTTGATTGGCGTTCTTCTCCCATCTTTTTTTTTTCCAAGGTTCGACTTGGTCATCAGAATTTCCAACCTGCCCATCCTTTCATATGTATTACATATGTAGTTATTTACAAGACAGTTCTTGCAACAATTCAGATTGTAAGTGAGCTGTGGCTCCTTTTCTCCTGACATAGAGTTACAGCAGGTCTATCAAACCCGTACACAGTTTCATCTACTTAGAAATAATTAGATATTACAGAACTGTTTTCCTGAGCTCTTCTTGGGCAATCTTCTGTATTTTTCTTTTTTTTTTCTTCCCCCTGCCGTGGTTATCTCTATTTCCTCTGTCTGATTTACTGCTGCTTGCTTCATAAAAATGACAATTTTCTCTAAAGATTTGTCAGTATGAGAAGATTATAGTTTTGTCAATAACAGACACAGTAGGCTAGGCTGGAAATATCATACAAGGTGGATTGTGAAAGAGCAAATCCTGGTTATATAGGCTGGATTTAAAGAGTCCATCCAACCTCACATTAAAGGAAACTAATGGCATTCAAGTGTTTAATGGGTTAATTCGAGGTGATTAACACCCTTTTTCTTTATTTAGAGATTTTTTAAATCCATTTAAGTTCCATATGTTTAGTCCTAAAGAGCTTATTAGCAGTTTCTTGGGAAAAGTTATATGATCTGTATAAAAATGTCCAGACCGAAATGTGTATTCGACCCCCAATCAACTAATTTGTGTATTCAAATGTTTACACAATTGGTGGATTCCACTACCCAAGGCCAATGTAAAGATGAACAATAGCGTGGAGCACTCCAGTTTATCAAGAGATGACAAGGTGACAATCCCTTCTCTTTCATCTATTTGCAACATTGGGGCCTCAAGTTCAATAGTAGTGCCGCAGGAGGAAGCCACAACCTCCATATTAATGAACAATTGGTTAACTGAGGAAGAAGTTCATAAGCGACTTGAAAAAATTAAAGTAAATAAGGCACCTGGCCCCGATGGCATACATCCAAGAGTTCTCAAGGAGTTAAGCTCAGTAATAGCCAAACCATTATATTTAATATTCAAGGACTCCATTTCCAGAGACTCAGTACCACAAGATTGGCGTAAAAGCAGATATGGTGCCTATATTTAAAAAGGGAGCTAGATCACACCGGGAAATTACAGACCTTTAAGCCTGACTTCAATAGTAGGGAAACTACTTGAAGGTTTAATACGGGATAATATTCAGGAATACCTAATGGAAAACAAAATTATTAGTAATAGTCAGCCTGGATTTATGAAGGATAGATCTTGCCAAACTAACCTTATTTGTTTCTTTGAGGAGGTAAGTAGGAATTTAGACCAGGGTAATGCAGTTGATGTGGTCTACTTAGATTTTGCAAAGGCTTTTGATACGGTTTCACACAAGAGGTTGGTGTACAAAATAAAGCAAATTGGACTCAGTAATAATATATGCACCTGGATTGAAAACTGGTTAAAGGACAGACAACAGAGGGTTGTCATAAATGGAACTTTTTCAGGTTGGGCTAATGTCGTGAGTGGAGTACCTACCGGAGACTCTCACATCCACCACCAGTTTAAGTTCTTTCAAAACTAAGGCTGTCTCACATTTAATCTGGTCTGTAACTGTTACATAAGCCTATAATATGTATTATTTGTCATATTAACTATGTCCAGGACATACTTGAAAACGAGAGGTAACTCTCAATGTACAGGTAAACCCCGTTATAGCGCAGTCCTCGGGATCCACCCCGAGACCACCGCGTTAGTAACGGGGTCGCGCTAATTTTTTTTTTTAAAATGGCGCCGAGCGCCTGATCGGGAGGGAGTGAGGAGGGAAGGAAGGAAGAGGTGGCCGGAAGCCCTACACATCCCCTAGCAACGGCTGGGCAACCTGCTCCTTACCTCCCACCACTGCATCTATTTCCTCCCCCCCAGGCCCCCACACTTACCGGCCCACAAACGTGTATCCAGTCTATCATAATGTCTATTTTGTCCGTGACCAATAAAGAATTGAATAGAAGAAAAACGCGACGCTGCTACAGGGTCAGTCACGTGTGTCAGAGGAGCTGGGTCACGTCCTCAGCCGCGTGGAGGCCCACACACCTACCGGCCCTCCGCGGCATAGCCCATGCGGCCCTCTGAGTCACAGCCTGCTCCTCACTCACCCCCCCTCCTCCCAACACCCCCCCCTCGTCCCGACACCCCCCTCCTCCTCCCAACCCCCCCCCCTCCTCCCGACACCCCCCTCCTCCCAACACCCCCCTCCTCCCGACACCCCCCCCCCCTCCTCCTGATGCCAGCTCCGCTCCGATCTCAGCAGCCGACACCAAAGGTAGGGAGGGGGAGTGGGAGGTGTGGTGTAGTGTGCTGTGAGAGTGCGTTGTGAGAGCGTTATGCTGTGAGAGTGTGCTGTGAGTGCTGTGTGAGCTGAGTGCTTTGAGAGCTGTGTGCTGTGAGAGCTGTGTCCTGTGTGAGAGTGTGTGCTGTGAGAGTGTGTTCAGTGAGAGTGTGTGCAGTGGTGCAGTGAGTGAGTGCAGGGAGTGTGTGCAGTGTAGAGTGTGTGCAGTGTAGAGTGTGTGCTGGGAGTGTGTGCAGTGTAGAGTGTGTGCAGTGGTGCAGTGAGAGTGAGTGCTGGGAGTGTGTGCAGTGTGCTGTGAGCAGTGAGCAGTGTGTGCAGTGAGCAGTGTGAGCAGTGTGTGCTGTGAGAGTGTGTGCTGTGAGAGTGTGTGCTGTGAGTGTGTGCTGTGAGTGTGTGCTGTGAGAGTGTGTGCAGTGAGCAGTGTGTGCAGTGAGCAGTGTGTGCAGTGTGCAGTGCGAGCAGTGTGTGCAGTGAGCAGTGTGTGCAGTGAGAGTGTGAGCAGTGAGAGTGTGTGCAGTGAGAGTGTGTGCAGTGAGCAGTGTGTGCAGTGAGCAGTGTGTGCAGTGTGTGCAGTGTGCAAAAAATTTTTTTAAATTAAAAATGTATTTATTTATTTTAAACGGGAGCCACGGGAAAACCGCGTTATAACGGGTCGCGCTATAACGGGGTTTACCTGTATTACTTCCTGGTAAAACATTTTATAAATAAATAAAATAAATCGGTACTGGGACCCCTGC
Source organism: Ascaphus truei (assembly GCF_040206685.1). Lineage (NCBI taxonomy): Eukaryota > Metazoa > Chordata > Amphibia > Anura > Ascaphidae > Ascaphus > Ascaphus truei. The sequence continues at coordinate 58,499,299 of NC_134492.1, read as the reverse complement.
TTTTTAACTTGTTTATTAATGACCTTGAGGTTGGGATCGAGAGCAAAGTCTCCATCTTTGCTGATGATACTAAATTGTGTAAGGTAATAGAATCAGAGCAGGATGTAATTTCTCTTCAGAAGGACTTGGAGTGACTGGAAACCTGGGCAGGTAAATGGCAGATGAGGTTTAATACAGATAAATGTAAGGATTTGGGATACAAGAATAAAAAGGCGACTTACGAATTAAATGGAGATATATTGGGGGAATCCTTGATGGAGAAGGATTTAGGAGTGCTTGTAGACAGCAGGCTTAGCAATAGTGCCCAATGTCATGCAGTAGCTGCAAAGGCAAACAAGATCTTATTTTGCATCAAACGGGCAATGGATGGAAGGGACGTAAACATAATTATGCCCCTTTACAAAGCATTAGTAAGACCACACCTTGAATACGGAGTACAATTTTGGGCACCAATCCTAAGAAAAGACATTCTGGCACTAGAGAGAGTGCAGAGAAGAGCCACCAAATTAATAAAGGGGATGGACAATTTAACTTTTATGAGGAGAGGCAAGCTAAATTAGATTTATTTACATTAGAAAAGAGGCGTCTAAGAGGGGATATGATAACTATATACAGATATATTCGGGGACAATACAAGGAGCTTTCAAAAGAACTATTCATCCCACGGGCAGTACAAAGGACTCGGGGCCATCCCTTAGGCTTAGTCCCCAGTGCGTTCTGTGACACGCGCGCCTGCCGGGGGGAGGGCGGCTCGTGCACAGCGCTAACCGCGATCTGCGGTCTCCAGGAGAGAGGGAAGCTTGCAACGGAAGGGGCGTGGTCATTACATCACGCGGCTAGTTCGCACTCATTGGGTGAAGCGCCGGTGGGGGCGTGGCCACGCCTCCGTCGCAAGGTTTGAATTCAATTTGATTGAGTTGTAAAAAACCTTGCAGCACGGCGCGACTGCACCTTCTGCGTGACGGTGTGTACTGGGCCCAGCCCCATTGAGGGGCGGTGCTTACACGCACAGCGCACGCCGCGCCGTGCGCACAGGCTGTTACTGGGACCGCAGCCTTAAGGTTGGAGGAAAGGAGATTTCACCAGCAACAAAGGAAAGGGTTCTTTACAGTAAGGGCAGTTACAGTGTGGAATTCATTACCCATGGAGACTGTGATGGCAGATACAATAGATTTGTTCAAAAAAAGGTTGGACATCTTTTTAGAAAGGAAAGGTATACAGGGATATACCAAATAAGTATTCATGGGAAGGATGTTGATCCAGGGATTAATCCGATTGCCCGTTCTTGGAGTCAGGAAGGAATTATTTTTCCCCTTAATGGGGTTTTTTGTTTGCCTTCCTCTGGATCAATAAGTAAGTACGGATATAGGATAAAGTATCTGTTGTCTAAATTTAGCATAGGTTGAACTTGATGGACCTACATCTTTTTTCAACCTCATCTACTATGTAACTATGTGTAACTATGTAACTATGTAACTATGTGTAACTATGTGTAACTATGTAACTGTGTAACTGTGTAACTGTGTAACTATGTAAATGCCACAAACATTGGCAGACCAATCATTTTAGTTTCTTCTCCTACCTCATAGGCACACCTTATTCTCTCCATAATCCCACTGAGATGGCCACACTTCTACACTTATATGCTGTGATTATACCGCTTATATCTGACCGGTTGGTGGCCCTTGAGGACTGGAGTTGACCACCTCTGCTCTAGAGATTGAAACTAAGTCTCGCCTGACAATGACTAATAACCTCTACCTTTGCCCTTGTTGGCTTACAGTATTTTGGAGTGACTCTGGGTTAGGACTGTTCTTATCCAAAACCCTCCTTCATGCTCCCAGTTTTAACCCATCCTCCCTTAAAAAGAGGCAGTCCAAGTGGCACTTTATATGTTTTAATATACGGCGCCTTTGATTACATTTATTGTAACTAATTACTTAAGCTGCCAATCGAGTCATTCTCCCGCGATCAGCAAAGATCCGGCTACCCGGGGTTCACTTAATGGCCGCCTTCCACTTTCAATCAATCTTTCAGTCAGCGTAACTCAGCAGCTAAATTGTTTTCTTATATTACTAAGGTAGCATTGTATATTGTTACAGTTTGCAGCTCAAACTGCTGGGAACATTGGCAACAATGATCACAAACAGGAAAGTGTTGCAAATAACTTGCATTGCTGGGGAAATGTGCTAAAGCCTGATATAGAGCTCAAAGGATGCTGATTTATTTTAAAAGTCACATCTATGTTACTGCTTGCGCTGCTTCTTTACAAAATAAGGGTCATGCGTCTAAATGTTAGTAGTTATTAGAAGTATTGTAACTCAGATCTGGCCCTAGCCTAGCAACAGATTTGAAACCATGGGGAGATATTTTTTTTTTTCAGAACAGGGTTACAGTCCAAGGGCGAGAAGTCCAAACCAGCACGGAATTCGGGTTTTAACACTCCCAAACACATGAGTCTCCACCAGAACTCTTCACTGTCTGCTCACAATATACTGCAATGATCAGGCTATCATGAGAAATTAGCCAATCCTTGGCACACATGTACAGTATGTATAGCTCTATTTTATTATAACTCCATCCAGGTACACAGCGCGTCACAGCAGTAATACACGCGACATAATAATATAACACATAATGGGAATAAGCGCTTCAGACATAAAACAATAGGAAAAGGAGTCCCTGCCCCGAAGAGCTTACAATCTAAGCGTTAAGTAGGAAGAACGTACAGAGACAGTAGGAGGGTGGGTAAGTGCTTCTGCAGGGGGCCACGGTCGATGTATGAAGTGTATAGCATCAGCCACGGAGCTGCTCATATGCTGCGTTACAGAGGTGGGCTTTATTATGGGTCTTTAACGTGGATAGAGAGGGTGCCAGTATGATATTGAGGGGAAGGGCATTCCAGAGGTGTGGGGCAGTGAGTGAGAAAGGTGTTTGATGGGAGAGGGCTTTAGATACAATAGGGGTATAGAGAAGACATCCTTGAGCAGAATGGGAAATTAGGGGTGAGATGTAAGGAGGGGCAGAGGGCCCTCTTTTGTAGCCCTCTTTTGTAGCCTTAAAAGAGAGGAGGATATGTTTGTCAGTAATGTGGGATTTACTAGGAAGCCAGGAGAGGGATTTCAGCAGGGGAGACGCTGAGACAGATCTAGGAAAGAGCAGAGTGATTCTGGCAGCAGCGTTTAGGATAGATTGTAGGGGAGACAGGTGAGAGGCAGGAAGGCCGGACAGCAGGAGGTTACTATAGTTGAAACGGGAGAGAATGAGGGCCTGAGTCAGAGTTTATCAGTAGAGCGACAGTCACAGATGACTGGCTAACATCTTGTCTTCATAACAGACCTCTGATGAACTGCAAGAGAGGTACAGTACGTATAAACCTGAGAGATCTTTTAGTACGTACTGATTCAGTTACTTGCTACCAACTTGGACTTTCCTCTACTTAAACTGGCTGTTACTATCTGTGTACATCTCTCTCCCTCACTCTATCTGTCATGCGTCTTTCTATGTACCAGTAAATGAGTCTTCAATGTTATGTCTCGATTAACCGGGCTTCAAATTATTCAGCCTGAAGGTCACTCTCCCAGACAGAAGATATTGTAATGTTTGCAAAACCTTATTATCATTCGTACATTTGCCCCCGAAGACAGTCTGGGGAGAAGGAGAAGCCTAGAAATGCAATTATAGGCTAAACATGAAAATAACATTTATTTACAAAAATCATTTCTGGAAAAAGATCAACACGCTATTTGCACAACTTTCCACCCTTTCAGAACTGGGGTAATAGGAGGAGTTATTGGGAGAGGTTAAATGGGGCAATAGGAGGGGTTATAGGGAGCGGTTATATGGGGTAATAGGAGGAGTTATAGGGAGAGGTTATATGGGGTAATAGGAGGAGTTATAGGGAGCGGTTATATGGGGTAATAGGAGGAGTTATAAGGACGGGATATATGGGGTAACAGGAGGAGTTATAGGGACAGGTTATATGGGATAATAGGAGGAGTTATAGGGAGAGGTTCTATGAGGTAATAGGAGGAGTTATAGGGAGAAGTTATATGGGGTAATAGGAGCAGTTATAGGGAGAGGTTATATGCGGTAATAGGAGGAGTTATAGGGAACGGTTATATGGAGTATAGGAGGAGTTATAGGGAGCGGTTATATGGGATAATAGGAGTTATAGGGAGCGATTATATGGGGTAATAGGAGGAGTTATACAGAGTGGTTATATGGGGTAATAGGAGGAGTTATAGGGAGGGTTTATATGGGGTAATAGTAGGAGTTATAGACAGCGGTTATATGGAGCAATATGAGGAGTTATAGGGACCTATTATATGGGGTAATAGGAGTTATAGGGAGCAATTATATGGGGTAATAGGAGGAGTTATAGAGAGTGGTGATATGGGCTAATAGGAGGAGTTATAGGGAGCGGTTATATGGGGTAATAGGAGGAGTTATAGAGAGCGATTATATGGAGCAATATGAGGAGTATAGGGACCTGTTATATGGGGTTATAGGAGGAATTTAAAGGTGGAGGTTATATGGTGCAATAGGAGGAATTATAGGGAGAATGGAGGGATTAAAAATAGCAAATGAAAGGGGTGTATATACTGTATAACAAGAGTGCTCAGTAAAGCTGCCCTGTTAAAAGAAACGGACCTGCAAGAATTACTGGAGAAAGCAGTTTGGAATTGTTTTAAGGTTCCATCAACAACGGTGGTTATTTTGAGTGTAAAAGTCGGGCTCCTGCCCCTTTAAGGCTCTGGCGCGTGTGATTCTCAGGCCTTTGAGAGCCTTTTGCAGAAAAGTGAAACATTATGAGGGTTTTTTCATGTGGAGCCGTCATAATCTGATTTTCCTCAGACACTGGAGGAGCTTGATATATGGGTATCTCTTTCTGAAATTGGTTTACACGGATAGGCAAAGGAGATTTATTTTCACAGAATATAATATTGTTTCAGAATCACAGGCCCGACACTAAAACATTTAGGATTATATGCAAAACGCTGGCACTCAGATTTGTCTATTCCTCTTGCCGCTCCCCACCGGAAACAGACTGATTATTTATTCCTGGGATATAAAAATAAAGCAACGGCATCATGTGCGAGCGGAGGCCGCAGGGGGCGAGCGGAGGCCACGGGGGGCGAGCGGAGGCCACGGGGGGCGAGCGGAGGCAGCGGGGGGCGAGCGGAGGCCGTGGGGGGCGAGCGGAGGCCACAAGGTGCAAGCAAGGGGCAGTGGAGGGCGAGTGGAGTGCCGGGGGGCGAGTGTGGGAAGCAGGGGGGCGAGTGCAAGCCGCAGGGGGTCAATGCGGCCGCAGGGGGTGAGCGGAGGCCACAGGGGGCGAGCGAGGGGCAGCGGAGGGCAGGCACGGGTCACGTGACTTGAGCCCTTTCTCACCTGGAAATAAATGCGTAATAATGACTAGGGATGGGTGAATTTTTGGGGGCGAATTTGGATCGGCAGCGGATCGCCGGTTCTTTTGGGCCGCGGATTTCACCGGATCAATTTCAAAAAGGGCGATTCGCGGTTTGCGGATTTTTAATTATTATTACCAATACACTCTGCGGATTCCGCAACCCGCGGATCTATTAGATTTGTAGAATCCGCCGAAACCGCCAACGGATTGTATCCAATGGCGGTTTCTGATAAATCCGCGCAGATTAAAACCGACCAAATCGTTGGCGGATTTTACACCGTGAAACGGATTTTTGGGAGAAAATGCGAGACGGGTTTGCCCATCTCTAATAAGGACGTTAAGACATTGTGCGGGGTCTCTCCGGAGATGGAGATATTGCCTCCGTGTGTTCCAAAGTATACAGATTCAAATCAGTTTCACTAAATGGTCTATCTATCAATCTATCAATCAATCTAGCTATCTATCTATCTGCGTATCTATCTATCTGCATATCTATCTATCTGCATATCTATCTATCTATCTATCTATCTATCTATCTATCTATCTATCTATCTATCTATCTATCTATCTATCTATCTATCTATCTATCTATCTATCTATCTATCTATCTATCTATCTATCTGCATATCTATCTATCTGCATATCTATCTATCTGCATATCTATCTATCTATCTATCTATCTATCTATCTATCTATCTATCTATCTATCTATCTATCTATCTATCTATCTATCTATCTATCTATCTATCTATCTATCTATCTATCTATCTATCTATCTATCTATCTATCTATCTATCTGCATATCTATCTATCTATCTGCATATCTATCTATCTATCTATCTATCTATCTATCTATCTATCTATCTATCTATCTATCTATCTATCTATCTATCTATCTATCTATCTATCTATCTATCTATCTATCTATCTGCATATCTATCTATCTATCTGCATATCTATCTATCTATCTGCATATCTATCTATCTATCTGCATATCTATCTATCTATCTGCATATCTATCTATCTATCTGCATATCTATCTATCTATCTGCATATCTATCTATCTATCTGCATATCTATCTATCTATCTGCATATCTATCTATCTATCTGCATATCTATCTATCTATCTGCATATCTATCTATCTATCTGCATATCTATCTATCTATCTGCATATCTATCTATCTATCTGCATATCTATCTATCTATCTGCATATCTATCTATCTATCTGCATATCTATCTATCTATCTGCATATCTATCTATCTATCTGCATATCTATCTATCTATCTGCATATCTATCTATCTATCTGCATATCTATCTATCTATCTGCATATCTATCTATCTATCTGCATATCTATCTATCTATCTATCTATCTATCTATCTGCATATCTATCTATCTATCTGCATATCTATCTATCTATCTGCATATCTATCTATCTATCTGCATATCTATCTATCTATCTGCATATCTATCTATCTATCTGCATATCTATCTATCTATCTGCATATCTATCTATCTATCTATCTGCATATCTATCTATCTATCTGCATATCTATCTATCTATCTGCATATCTATCTATCTATCTGCATATCTATCTATCTATCTGCATATCTGCATATCTATCTGCATATCTGCATATCTATCTGCATATCTGCATATCTATCTGCATATCTGCATATCTATCTGCATATCTATCTGCATATCTATCTGCATATCTATCTGCATATCTATCTGCATATCTATCTGCATATCTATCTGCATATCTATCTGCATATCTATCTATCTGTCACTGCTTCCTCTGAGTATCTGTCTTTGTATCTCTCATGGGGCGCTTGGTGTGGAAATGAAGGAGCAGTGGTGCAGAACTCTGCTCCCCTGATGCTATCATACTTCGGACTTATTCATTAAACTGCAATAGTGCCGACTTTGACACTTTTGCACTGAAACTCCAATTGAAGTTAATGTGAGCTTCAGTGCGATAGTGTCCCGATTGGCACTATTGCAGTTTGATGACTAACCTCCTTAGACTGCTGTGTTTGTGACTTCCTGCATGTCAGATAGATACTGACTCCCTGCGTCTCTCCGGCTCCTCTTACACAAGGTAAAGATACACTGCACTGACCCAGCACCAGTCTTAGGCCGTGTCCATAGATGGACAGGCCGTGCTGAGGCGTGCGGACGCTCCGCGCTGAGCCCCTGCATCCTCAATGAGGATGCCTTGAGAGGGGGCTCACGCGAGCGTCCGCAGGCGTGCGGAGGAGTTGGAGGTTTCAGCCGAGCGCCAAGCTGTTTTTCAGCGCGCTGTCGGCTGAAACCCTCCAATGAGAGTGGGGCTGCGTCAACGTCACAGCGCCGTGACGTCGGCGCCGTGACGTCAACGTCGGTGCGTCGCGGGCGATTGGCCCAGCGACGTCACTGCCCCGCCTCCCTACAGTCTCCCCCCACCTCCGATCGCGGACGCTGGCTCGCCTGTATGGGCATGAAATCGCCCAGCTTCTGCAGGCGAGCCTCAGCGTCCGCTCGCCTCAGCATGGCTCCCCCCCTCTATGGCCCGCGCCTTAGGCCTCGGCCAAGCTTCCCGCTGGCGTGCTGAGGCGCGCTGAGGCTCAGGGAAAGCGGGTGCTTTCCCTGGCCTTGAGGGTGCTTTCCCTGCGCGCCGTCAGGGTGCGGGCCGGGGGCGGGCGCGTCACTGGCCGGGGGCGGGCCAGTGACGTCACGGAGCTGGTTCGCCCTCATTGGACGAATCGCTCACGTGACCGGCCCTGCGCTCCGGCAAGAGGGGAAATTTTACATTTCCCTAAGACCTGCGCTTGCGGAAGCGCAGGTGAGCCCCTACTAAAGCCGCTCTAATTGCGGCTGTAGGGGCTCAGTGCTGAGCGGAAGCGCGCCTCAGCGCGCCTCCGCCAGCAAGCAACAACCATGGACGAGGCCTTAGGCTGCGGCCAGGGTGAGTGAGAGTGCGCTGGCGCTCCTTCTGCTCAGGTGATTTGTGTCCTGCTGGTTGCGTACGTAGGGGGTGTGTCGGGGGGTGCAGCCATGACATCACGGAGCTGGGTCACCCTCATCGGGCGAACCGCGAGGCGAACCAGCTCACGTGACACGCCTGCGAGCAGCAGAAACAAATTCACTTGTCTCTGCAAGCAGCTGAGCGCCGCTCATGGGCACGTGCACGCGTGCACTCATGCTGGACAAACACATTGTAGCAGTGTGTTTGATCGCGCTGAGTGCAAGCGCGCGTGCCTGCTCCGCATCACCCTGGCCCAGCCTTAGGCTACGGCATCAGTCTTTACTGCTGCATGCTCGCCTGGCAGCTAGTGCACGGGGGAAAGCCGCGATCTGCGGTCTGTGCTTGAGCTGTAGGAGAAGAGCAGGAGATCGCGACAGGGGGGGGCATGGCGGGGGTGCGGCCATGACGTCACGCGGCTGGTTCGCCCTCATTGGCTGAACCACCGCTGTGACGTGGCCAATGCTCGGCCGCTGCGCCAAAAATCTTGTTTTTTGGCCAAGGCGATCGCACATCACGGCTTGTGTGTGCACACACGCCGACTGGGGCCTGCCCCATGGAGGGCAGTGCCTTGTGTGCAGCGCCCACGCCGTCGCGCGCAGCCATGGCCACTGGGGACCTAGCCTTACGGGGACTGATAACGGCTCAGAAACTGCGTGCATTGTAATGGCTCGTCAGATAGTTCTGTGGCGTCTCCATGTGTAGGACAGCAGTGTCCTGTGGAGGAGATGAGCAGAATAAACATGTCATGGGAATTCTTCTCCTCTCCTTCAGTGCTACGCACTACCCTGCCAATCATTATATCTCTCTCTCTCTCTGCTCAGCGCTGTCTCCTCTCTGCTTTATATCTCAGCTCTCTCTCTCTGCTCAGCGCTGTCTCCTCTCTGCTTTGTATCTCAGCTCTCTCTCTCTCTGCTCAGCGCTGTCTCCTTTCTGCTTTATATCATCTCTCTCTCTCTCTGCTCAGCGCTGTCTCCTTTCTGCTTTATATCATCTCTCTCTCTGCTCAGTGCTGTCTCCTTTCTGCTTTATATCATCTCTCTCTCTCTCTGCTCAGCGCTGTCTCCTTTCTGCTTTATATCATCTCTCTCTCTCTGCTCAGTGCTGTCTCCTCTATGCTTTATATCATCTCTCTCTCTCACTGCTCAGCGCTGTCTCCGTTCTGCAATATCTCAGCTATCTCTCTGCTCAGCGCTGTCTCCTTTCTGCTTTGTATCTCAGCTCTGTCTCTCACTGCTCAGTGCTGTCTCCTTTCTGCTTTATATCTCAGCTCTCTCACTGCTCAGCGCTGTCTCCTTTCTGCTTTATATCATCTCTCTCTCATTGCTCAGCGCTGTCTCCTTTCTGCAATATCTCAGCTCTCTCTCTGCTCAGCGCTGTCTCCTTTCTGCTTTATATCTCAGCTCTCTCTCTCTGCTCAGCGCTGTCTCCTTTCTGCTTTATATCTCAGCTTTCTCTCTGCTCAGCGCTGTCTCCTTTCTGCAATATCTCAGCTCTCTCTCACTGCTCAGCGCTGTCTCCTTTCTGCTTTATATCTCAGCTCTCTCACTGCTCAGCGCTGTCTCCTTTCTGCTTTATATCATCTCTCTCTCACTGCTCAGCGCTGTCTCCTTTCTGCAATATCTCAGCTCTCTCTCTGCTCAGCGCTGTCTCCTTTCTGCTTTCTATCTCAGCTCTCTCTCTGCTCAGCGCTGTCTCCTTTCTGCTTTGTATCTCAGCTCTCTCTCTGCTCACCGCTGTCTCCTTTCTGCTTTATATCTGAGCTCTCTCTCACTGCTCAGTGCTGTCTCCTTTCTGCTTTATATCTCATCTCTCTCACTGCTCAGCGCTGTCTCCTTTCTGCTTTATATCATCTCTCTCTCACTGCTCAGCGCTGTCTCCTTTCTGCAATATCTCAGCTCTCTCTCTGCTCAGCGCTGTCTCCTTTCTGCTTTATATCTCAGCTCTCTCTCTGCTCAACGCTGTCTCCTTTCTGCTTTACAGTATATCTCAGCTCTCTCTCTGCTCAGCGCTGTCTCCTTTCTGCTTTATATCTCAGCTCTCTCTCTGCTCAGCGCTGTCTCCTTTCTGCTTTATATCTCAGCTCTCTCTCTGCTCAGCGCTGTCTCCTTTCTGCTTTATATCTCAGCTCTCTCTCTCTCTGCTCAGTGCTGTCTCCTTTCTGCTTTATATCATCTCTCTCTCTCTCTCTGCTCAGCGCTGTCTCCTCTCTGCTTTATATCTCAGCTCTCTCACTGCTCAGTGCTGTCTCCTTTCTGCTTTATATCTCAGCTCTCTCTCTGCTCAGCGCTGTCTCCTTTCTGCAATATCTCAGCTCTCTCTCTCTGCTCAGCGCTGTCTCCTTTCTGCTTTGTATCTCAGCTCTCTCTCACTGCTCAGCGCTGTCTCCTTTCTGCTTTATATCTCAGCTCTCTCTCTCTCTGCTCAGCGCTGTCTCCTTTCTGCTTTATATTTCAGCTCTCTCTCTCTGCTCAGTGCTGTCTCCTTTCTGCTTTATATCTCAGCTCTCTCTCTCTGCTCAGCGCTGTCTCCTTTCTGCTTTATATCTTAGCTCTCTCTCTCTGCTCAGTGCTGTCTCTTTTCTGCTTTATATCTCAGCTCTCTCTCTCTCTGCTCAGTGCTGTCTCCTTTCTGCTTTATATCTCAGCTCTCTCTCTGCTCAGTGCTGTCTCCTTTCTGCTTTATATCTCAGCTCTCTCTCTGCTCAGCGCTGTCTCCTTTCTGCTTTATATCTCAGCTCTCTCTCTCTCTGCTCAGTGCTGTCTCCTTTCTGCTTTATATCATCTCTCTCTCTCTCTCTCTGCTTAGCGCTGTCTCCTCTCTGCTTTATATCTCAGCTCTCTCACTGCTCAGTGCTGTCTCCTTTCTGCTTTATATCTCAGCTCTCTCTCTGCTCAGCGCTGTCTCCTTTCTGCAATATCTCAGCTCTCTCTCTCTGCTCAGCGCTGTCTGCTTTCTGCTTTGTATCTCAGCTCTCTCTCACTGCTCAGCGCTGTCTCCTTTCTGCTTTATATCTCAGCTCTCTCTCTCTGCTCAGCGCTGTCTCCTTTCTGCTTTGTATCTCAGCTCTCTCTCTGCTCAGCGCTGTCTCCTTTCTGCTTTATATCTCAGCTCTCTCTCTGCTCAACGCTGTCTCCTTTCTGCTTTACAGTATATCTCAGCTCTCTCTCTGCTCAGCGCTGTCTCCTTTCTGCTTTATATCTCAGCTCCCTCTCTGCTCAGCGCTGTCTCCTTTCTGCTTTATATCTCAGCTCTCTCTCTGCTCAGCGCTGTCTCCTTTCTGCTTTACAGTATATCTCAGCTCTCTCTCTGCTCAGCGCTGTCTCCTTTCTGCTTTATATCTTAGCTCCCTCTCTGCTCAGCGCTGTCTCCTTTCTGCTTTATATCTCAGCTCTCTCTCTGCTCAACGCTGTCTCCTTTCTGCTTTACAGTATATCTCAGCTCTCTCTCTGCTCAGCGCTGTCTCCTTTCTGCTTTATATCTCAGCTCTCTCTCTGCTCAGCGCTGTCTCCTTTCTGCTTTATATCTCAGCTCTCTCTCTGCTCAGCGCTGTCTCCTTTCTGCTTTATATCTCAGCTCTCTCTCTCTCTGCTCAGTGCTGTCTCCTTTCTGCTTTATATCATCTCTCTCTCTCTGCTCAGCGCTGTCTCCTCTCTGCTTTATATCTCAGCTCTCTCACTGCTCAGTGCTGTCTCCTTTCTGCTTTATATCTCAGCTCTCTCTCTGCTCAGTGCTGTCTCCTTTCTGCAATATCTCAGCTCTCTCTCTCTGCTCAGCGCTGTCTCCTTTCTGCTTTGTATCTCAGCTCTCTCTCACTGCTCAGCGCTGTCTCCTTTCTGCTTTATATCTCAGCTCTCTCTCTCTCTGCTCAGCGCTGTCTCCTTTCTGCTTTATATTTCAGCTCTCTCTCTCTGCTCAGTGCTGTCTCCTTTCTGCTTTTTATCTCAGCTCTCTCTCTCTGCTCAGCGCTGTCTCCTTTCTGCTTTATATCTTAGCTCTCTCTCTCTGCTCAGTGCTGTCTCCTTTCTGCTTTATATCTCAGCTCTCTCTCTCTCTGCTCAGTGCTGTCTCCTTTCTGCTTTATATCTCAGCTCTCTCTCTGCTCAGTGCTGTCTCCTTTCTGCTTTATATCTCAGCTCTCTCTCTGCTCAGCGCTGTCTCCTTTCTGCTTTATATCTCAGCTCTCTCTCTCTCTGCTCAGTGCTGTCTCCTTTCTGCTTTATATCATCTCTCTCTCTCTCTGCTCAGCGCTGTCTCCTCTCTGCTTTATATCTCAGCTCTCTCACTGCTCAGTGCTGTCTCCTTTCTGCTTTATATCTCAGCTCTCTCTCTGCTCAGCGCTGTCTCCTTTCTGCAATATCTCAGCTCTCTCTCTCTGCTCAGCGCTGTCTCCTTTCTGCTTTGTATCTCAGCTCTCTCTCACTGCTCAGCGCTGTCTCCTTTCTGCTTTATATCTCAGCTCTCTCTCTCTGCTCAGCGCTGTCTCCTTTCTGCTTTGTATCTCAGCTCTCTCTCTGCTCAGCGCTGTCTCCTTTCTGCTTTATATCTCAGCTCTCTCTCTGCTCAACGCTGTCTCCTTTCTGCTTTACAGTATATCTCAGCTCTCTCTCTGCTCAGCGCTGTCTCCTTTCTGCTTTATATCTCAGCTCTCTCTCTGCTCAGCGCTGTCTCCTTTCTGCATTATATCTGAGCTCTCTCTCTCTGCTCAGTGCTGTCTCCTTTCTGCTTTATATCTCAGCTCTCTCTCTCTCTGCTCAGTGCTGTCTCCTTTCTGCTTTATATCTCAGCTCTCTCTCTCTCTGCTCAGTGCTGTCTCCTTTCTGCTTTATATCTCAGCTCTCTCTCTGCTCAGCGCTGTCTCCTTTCTGCTTTATATCTCAGCTCTCTCTCTCTCTGCTCAGTGCTGTTTCCTTTCTGCTTTATATCATCTCTCTCTGCTTAGCGCTGTCTCCTCTCTGCTTTATATCTCAGCTGTCTCACTGCTCAGTGCTGTCTCCTTTCTGCTTTATATCTCAGCTCTCTCTCTGCTCAGCGCTGTCTCCTTTCTGCAATATCTCAGCTCTCTCTCTCTGCTCAGCGCTGTCTCCTTTCTGCTTTGTATCTCAGCTCTCTCTCACTGCTCAGCGCTGTCTCCTTTCTGCTTTATATCTCAGCTCTCTCTCTCTGCTCAGCGCTGTCTCCTTTCTGCTTTGTATCTCAGCTCTCTCTCTGCTCAGCGCTGTCTCCTTTCTGCTTTATATCTCAGCTCTCTCTCTGCTCAACGCTGTCTCCTTTCTGCTTTACAGTATATCTCAGCTCTCTCTCTGCTCAGCGCTGTCTCCTTTCTGCTTTATATCTCAGCTCTCTCTCTGCTCAGCGCTGTCTACTTTCTGCTTTATATCTCAGCTCTCTCTCTCTCTGCTCAGTGTTGTCTCCTTTCTGCTTTATATCATCTCTCTCTCTCTCTGCTCAGCGCTGTCTCCTCTCTGCTTTATATCTCAGCTCTCTCACTGCTCAGTGCTGTCTCCTTTCTGCTTTATATCTCAGCTCTCTCTCTGCTCAGCACTGTCTCCTTTCTGCAATATCTCAGCTCTCTCTCTCTGCTCAGCGCTGTCTCCTTTCTGCTTTGTATCTCAGCTCTCTCTCACTGCTCAGCGCTGTCTCCTTTCTGCTTTATATCTCAGCTCTCTCTCTCTGCTCAGCGCTGTCTCCTTTCTGCTTTATATTTCAGCTCTCTCTCTCTGCTCAGTGCTGTCTCCTTTCTGCTTTATATCTCAGCTCTCTCTCTGCTCAGCGCTGTCTCCTTTCTGCTTTATATCTGAGCTCTCTCTCTCTCTGCTCAGTGCTGTCTCCTTTCTGCTTTATATCTCAGCTCTCTCTCTCTCTGCTCAGTGCTGTCTCCTTTCTGCTTTATATCTCAGCTCTCTCTCTGCTCAGCGCTGTCTCCTTTCTGCTTTATATCTCAGCTCTCTCTCTTTCTGCTCAGTGCTGTCTCCTTTCTGCTTTATATCATCTCCCTCTCTCTCTCTCTGCTCAGCGCTGTCTCCTTTCTGCTTTATATCATCTCCCTCTCTCTCTCTCTGCTCAGCGCTGTCTCCTCTCTGCTTTATATCTCAGCTCTCTCTCTGCTCAGTGCTGTCTCCTTTCTGCTTTATATCTCAGCTCTCTCTCTCTCTGCTCAGTGCTGTCTCCTTTCTGCTTTATATCATCTCCCTCTCTCTCTCTCTGCTCAGCGCTGTCTCCTTTCTGCTTTATATCTCAGCTCTCTCTCTCTCTGCTCAGTGCTGTCTCCTTTCTGCTTTATATCATCTCCCTCTCTCTCTCTCTGCTCAGCGCTGTCTCCTTTCTGCTTTATATCATCTCCCTCTCTCTCTCTCTGCTCAGCGCTGTCTCCTTTCTGCTTTATATCTCAGCTCTCTCTCTCTGCTCAGCGCTGTCACCTTTCTGCTTTATATTTCAGCTCTCTCTCTCTGCTCAGTGCTGTCTCCTTTCTGCTTTATATCTCAGCTCTCTCTCTGCTCAGCGCTGTCTCCTTTCTGCTTTATATCTGAGCTCTCTCTCTCTCTGCTCAGTGCTGTCTCCTTTCTGCTTTATATCTCAGCTCTCTCTCTCTCTGCTCAGTGCTGTCTCCTTTCTGCTTTATATCTCAGCTCTCTCTCTGCTCAGCGCTGTCTCCTTTCTGCTTTATATCTCAGCTCTCTCTCTCTCTGCTCAGTGCTGTCTCCTTTCTGCTTTATATCATCTCCCTCTCTCTCTCTCTGCTCAGCGCTGTCTCCTTTCTGCTTTATATCATCTCCCTCTCTCTCTCTCTGCTCAGCGCTGTCTCCTCTCTGCTTTATATCTCAGCTCTCTCTCTGCTCAGTGCTGTCTCCTTTCTGCTTTATATCTCAGCTCTCTCTCTCTCTGCTCAGTGCTGTCTCCTTTCTGCTTTATATCATCTCCCTCTCTCTCTCTCTGCTCAGCGCTGTCTCCTTTCTGCTTTATATCATCTCCCTCTCTCTCTCTCTGCTCAGCGCTGTCTCCTCTCTGCTTTATATCTCAGCTCTCTCACTGCTCAGTGCTGTCTCCTTTCTGCTTTATATCTCAGCTCTCTCTCTGCTCAACGCTGTCTCCTTTCTGCTTTACAGTATATCTCAGCTCTCTCTCTGCTCAGCGCTGTCTCCTTTCTGCTTTATATCTCAGCTCTCTCTCTCTGCTCAGCGCTGTCTCCTTTCTGCTTTATATCTCAGCTCTCTCTCTCTCTGCTCAGTGCTGTCTCCTTTCTGCTTTATATCATCTCTCTCTCTCTCTCTGCTCAGCGCTGTCTCCTCTCTGCTTTATATCTCAGCTCTCTCACTGCTCAGTGCTGTCTCCTTTCTGCTTTATATCTCAGCTCTCTCTCTGCTCAGCGCTGTCTCCTTTCTGCTTTATATCTCAGCTCTCTCTCTCTCTGCTCAGTGCTGTCTCCTTTCTGCTTTATATCATCTCCCTCTCTCTCTCTCTGCTCAGCGCTGTCTCCTCTCTGCTTTATATCTCAGCTCTCTCACTGCTCAGTGCTGTCTCCTTTCTGCTTTATATCTCAGCTCTCTCTCTGCTCAACGCTGTCTCCTTTCTGCTTTACAGTATATCTCAGCTCTCTCTCTGCTCAGCGCTGTCTCCTTTCTGCTTTATATCTCAGCTCTCTCTCTGCTCAGCGCTGTCTCCTTTCTGCTTTATATCTCAGCTCTCTCTCTGCTCAGCGCTGTCTCCTTTCTGCTTTATATCTCAGCTCTCTCTCTCTCTGCTCAGTGCTGTCTCCTTTCTGCTTTATATCATCTCTCTCTCTCTCTGCTCAGCGCTGTCTCCTCTCTGCTTTATATCTCAGCTCTCTCACTGCTCAGTGCTGTCTCCTTTCTGCTTTATATCTCAGCTCTCTCTCTGCTCAGCGCTGTCTCCTTTCTGCAATATCTCAGCTCTCTCTCTCTGCTCAGCGCTGTCTCCTTTCTGCTTTGTATCTCAGCTCTCTCTCACTGCTCAGCGCTGTCTCCTTTCTGCTTTATATCTCAGCTCTCTCTCTCTCTGCTCAGCGCTGTCTCCTTTCTGCTTTATATTTCAGCTCTCTCTCTCTGCTCAGTGCTGTCTCCTTTCTGCTTTATATCTCAGCTCTCTCTCTCTGCTCAGCGCTGTCTCCTTTCTGCTTTATATCTGAGCTCTCTCTCTCTGCTCAGTGCTGTCTCCTTTCTGCTTTATATCTCAGCTCTCTCTCTGCTCAGCGCTGTCTCCTTTCTGCTTTATATCTCAGCTCTCTCTCTGCTCAGCGCTGTCTCCTTTCTGCTTTATATCTCAGCTCTCTCTCTCTCTGCTCAGTGCTGTCTCCTTTCTGCTTTATATCATCTCTCTCTCTCTCTCTGCTCAGCGCTGTCTCCTCTCTGCTTTATATCTCAGCTCTCTCACTGCTCAGTGCTGTCTTCTTTCTGCTTTATATCTCAGCTCTCTCTCTGCTCAGCGCTGTCTCCTTTCTGCAATATCTCAGCTCTCTCTCTCTGCTCAGCGCTGTCTCCTTTCTGCTTTGTATCTCAGCTCTCTCTCACTGCTCAGCGCTGTCTCCTTTCTGCTTTATATCTCAGCTCTCTCTCTCTCTGCTCAGCGCTGTCTCCTTTCTGCTTTATATCTCAGCTCTCTCTCTCTGCTCAGCGCTGCCTCCTTTCTGCTTTATATCTGAGCTCTCTCTCTCTGCTCAGTGCTGTCTCCTTTCTGCTTTATATCTCAGCTCTCTCTCTCTGCTCAGTGCTGTCTCCTTTCTGCTTTATATCTCAGCTCTCTCTCTCTCTGCTCAGTGCTGTCTCCTTTCTGCTTTATATCTCAGCTCTCTCTCTGCTCAGCGCTGTCTCCTTTCTGCTTTATATCTCAGCTCTCTCTCTCTCT
This sequence comes from Ascaphus truei, assembly GCF_040206685.1. Lineage (NCBI taxonomy): Eukaryota > Metazoa > Chordata > Amphibia > Anura > Ascaphidae > Ascaphus > Ascaphus truei. The sequence continues at coordinate 58,482,015 of NC_134492.1, read as the reverse complement.
GCTCAGTGCTGTCTCCTTTCTGCTTTATATCATCTCTCTCTCTCTCTCTCTGCTCAGCGCTGTCTCCTCTCTGCTTTATATCTCAGCTCTCTCACTGCTCAGTGCTGTCTCCTTTCTGCTTTATATCTCAGCTCTCTCTCTGCTCAGCGCTGTCTCCTTTCTGCAATATCTCAGCTCTCTCTCTCTGCTCAGCGCTGTCTCCTTTCTGCTTTGTATCTCAGCTCTCTCTCACTGCTCAGCACTGTCTCCTTTCTGCTTTATATCTCAGCTCTCTCTCTCTGCTCAGCGCTGTCTCCTTTCTGCTTTGTATCTCAGCTCTCTCTCTGCTCAGCGCTGTCTCCTTTCTGCTTTATATCTCAGCTCTCTCTCTGCTCAACGCTGTCTCCTTTCTGCTTTACAGTATATCTCAGCTCTCTCTCTGCTCAGCGCTGTCTCCTTTCTGCTTTATATCTCAGCTCTCTCTCTGCTCAGCGCTGTCTCCTTTCTGCTTTATATCTCAGCTCTCTCTCTGCTCAGCGCTGTCTCCTTTATATCTCAGCTCTCTCTCTCTCTGCTCAGTGCTGTCTCCTTTCTGCTTTATATCATCTCTCTCTCTCTCTCTGCTCAGCGCTGTCTCCTCTCTGCTTTATATCTCAGCTCTCTCACTGCTCAGTGCTGTCTCCTTTCTGCTTTATATCTCAGCTCTCTCTCTGCTCAGCGCTGTCTCCTTTCTGCAATATCTCAGCTCTCTCTCTCTGCTCAGCGCTGTCTCCTTTCTGCTTTGTATCTCAGCTCTCTCTCACTGCTCAGCGCTGTCTCCTTTCTGCTTTATATCTGAGCTCTCTCTCTCTGCTCAGCGCTGTCTCCTTTCTGCTTTATATTTCAGCTCTCTCTCTCTGCTCAGTGCTGTCTCCTTTCTGCTTTATATCTCAGCTCTCTCTTTCTGCTCAGCGCTGTCTCCTTTCTGCTTTATATCTCAGCTCTCTCTCACTGCTCAGCGCTGTCTCCTTTCTGCTTTATATCTCAGCTCTCTCTCTGCTCAACGCTGTCTCCTTTCTGCTTTACAGTATATCTCAGCTCTCTCTCTGCTCAGCGCTGTCTCCTTTCTGCTTTATATCTCAGCTCTCTCTCTGCTCAGCGCTGTCTCCTTTCTGCTTTATATCTCAGCTCTCTCTCTGCTCAGCGCTGTCTCCTTTCTGCTTTATATCTCAGCTCTCTCTCTCTGCTCAGCGCTGTCTCCTTTCTGCTTTATATCTCAGCTCTCTCTCTGCTCAGCGCTGTCTCCTTTCTGCATTATATCTGAGCTCTCTCTCTCTGCTCAGTGCTGTCTCCTTTCTGCTTTATATCTCAGCTCTCTCTCTCTCTGCTCAGTGCTGTCTCCTTTCTGCTTTATATCTCAGCTCTCTCTCTCTCTGCTCAGTGCTGTCTCCTTTCTGCTTTATATCTCAGCTCTCTCTCTGCTCAGCGCTGTCTCCTTTCTGCTTTATATCTCAGCTCTCTCTCTCTCTGCTCAGTGCTGTCTCCTTTCTGCTTTATATCATCTCTCTCTCTCTCTCTCTGCTCAGCGCTGTCTCCTCTCTGCTTTATATCTCAGCTCTCTCACTGCTCAGTGCTGTCTCCTTTCTGCTTTATATCTCAGCTCTCTCTCTGCTCAGCGCTCTCCTTTCTGCAATATCTCAGCTCTCTCTCTCTGCTCAGCGCTGTCTCCTTTCTGCTTTATATCTCAGCTCTCTCTCACTGCTCAGCGCTGTCTCCTTTCTGCTTTATATCTCAGCTCTCTCTCTCTGCTCAGCGCTGTCTCCTTTCTGCTTTGTATCTCAGCTCTCTCTCTGCTCAGCGCTGTCTCCTTTCTGCTTTATATCTCAGCTCTCTCTCTGCTCAACGCTGTCTCCTTTCTGCTTTACAGTATATCTCAGCTCTCTCTCTGCTCAGCGCTGTCTCCTTTCTGCTTTATATCTCAGCTCTCTCTCTGCTCAGCGCTGTCTCCTTTCTGCTTTATATCTCAGCTCTCTCTCTGCTCAGCGCTGTCTCCTTTCTGCTTTATATCTCAGCTCTCTCTCTGCTCAACGCTGTCTCCTTTCTGCTTTACAGTATATCTCAGCTCTCTCTCTGCTCAGCGCTGTCTCCTTTCTGCTTTATATCTCAGCTCTCTCTCTGCTCAGCGCTGTCTCCTTTCTGCTTTATATCTCAGCTCTCTCTCTCTCTGCTCAGTGCTGTCTCCTTTCTGCTTTATATCATCTCTCTCTCTCTCTCTCTCTGCTCAGCGCTGTCTCCTCTCTGCTTTATATCTCAGCTCTCTCACTGCTCAGTGCTGTCTCCTTTCTGCTTTATATCTCAGCTCTCTCTCTGCTCAGCGCTGTCTCCTTTCTGCAATATCTCAGCTCTCTCTCTCTGCTCAGCGCTGTCTCCTTTCTGCTTTGTATCTCAGCTCTCTCTCACTGCTCAGCGCTGTCTCCTTTCTGCTTTATATCTCAGCTCTCTCTCTCTGCTCAGCGCTGTCTCCTTTCTGCTTTATATTTCAGCTCTCTCTCTGCTCAGTGCTGTCTCCTTTCTGCTTTATATCTCAGCTCTCTCTCTGCTCAGCGCTGTCTCCTTTCTGCTTTATATCTGAGCTCTCTCTCTCTGCTCAGTGCTGTCTCCTTTCTGCTTTATATCTCAGCTCTCTCTCTCTCTGCTCAGTGCTGTCTCCTTTCTGCTTTATATCTCAGCTCTCTCTCTCTCTGCTCAGTGCTGTCTCCTTTCTGCTTTATATCTCAGCTCTCTCTCTGCTCAGCGCTGTCTCCTTTCTGCTTTATATCTCATCTCTCTCTCTCTCTGCTCAGTGCTGTCTCCTTTCTGCTTTATATCATCTCTCTCTCTCTCTCTGCTCAGCGCTGTCTCCTCTCTGCTTTATATCTCAGCTCTCTCACTGCTCAGCGCTGTCTCCTTTCTGCTTTATATCTCAGCTCTCTCTCTGCTCAACGCTGTGTCCTTTCTGCTTTACAGTATATCTCAGCTCTCTCTCTGCTCAGCGCTGTCTCCTTTCTGCTTTATATCTCAGCTCTCTCTCTGCTCAGCGCTGTCTCCTTTCTGCTTTATATCTCAGCTCTCTCTCTGCTAAGCGCTGTCTCCTTTCTGCTTTATATCTTAGCTCTCTCTCTCTCTGCTCAGTGCTGTCTCCTTTCTGCTTTATATCATCTCTCTCTCTCTCTCTCTGCTCAGCGCTGTCTCCTCTCTGCTTTATATCTCAGCTCTCTCACTGCTCAGTGCTGTCTCCTTTCTGCTTTATATCTCAGCTCTCTCTCTGCTCAGCGCTGTCTCCTTTCTGCAATATCTCAGCTCTCTCTCTCTGCTCAGCGCTGTCTCCTTTCTGCTTTGTATCTCAGCTCTCTCTCACTGCTCAGCGCTGTCTCCTTTCTGCTTTATATCTCAGCTCTCTCTCTCTCTGCTCAGCGCTGTCTCCTTTCTGCTTTATATTTCAGCTCTCTCTCTCTGCTCAGTGCTGTCTCCTTTCTGCTTTATATCTCAGCTCTCTCTCTCTGCTCAGCGCTGTCTCCTTTCTGCTTTGTATCTCAGCTCTCTCTCTGCTCAGCGCTGTCTCCTTTCTGCTTTATATCTCAGCTCTCTCTCTGCTCAACGCTGTCTCCTTTCTGCTTTACAGTATATCTCAGCTCTCTCTCTGCTCAGCGCTGTCTCCTTTCTGCTTTATATCTCAGCTCTCTCTCTGCTCAGCGCTGTCTCCTTTCTGCTTTATATCTCAGCTCTCTCTCTGCTCAGCGCTGTCTCCTTTATATCTCAGCTCTCTCTCTCTCTGCTCAGTGCTGTCTCCTTTCTGCTTTATATCATCTCTCTCTCTCTCTCTGCTCAGCGCTGTCTCCTCTCTGCTTTATATCTCAGCTCTCTCACTGCTCAGTGCTGTCTCCTTTCTGCTTTATATCTCAGCTCTCTCTCTGCTCAGCGCTGTCTCCTTTCTGCAATATCTCAGCTCTCTCTCTCTGCTCAGCGCTGTCTCCTTTCTGCTTTGTATCTCAGCTCTCTCTCACTGCTCAGCGCTGTCTCCTTTCTGCTTTATATCTGAGCTCTCTCTCTCTGCTCAGCGCTGTCTCCTTTCTGCTTTATATTTCAGCTCTCTCTCTCTGCTCAGTGCTGTCTCCTTTCTGCTTTATATCTCAGCTCTCTCTTTCTGCTCAGCGCTGTCTCCTTTCTGCTTTATATCTCAGCTCTCTCTCACTGCTCAGCGCTGTCTCCTTTCTGCTTTATATCTCAGCTCTCTCTCTGCTCAACGCTGTCTCCTTTCTGCTTTACAGTATATCTCAGCTCTCTCTCTGCTCAGCGCTGTCTCCTTTCTGCTTTATATCTCAGCTCTCTCTCTGCTCAGCGCTGTCTCCTTTCTGCTTTATATCTCAGCTCTCTCTCTGCTCAGCGCTGTCTCCTTTCTGCTTTATATCTCAGCTCTCTCTCTCTGCTCAGCGCTGTCTCCTTTCTGCTTTATATCTCAGCTCTCTCTCTGCTCAGCGCTGTCTCCTTTCTGCATTATATCTGAGCTCTCTCTCTCTGCTCAGTGCTGTCTCCTTTCTGCTTTATATCTCAGCTCTCTCTCTCTCTGCTCAGTGCTGTCTCCTTTCTGCTTTATATCTCAGCTCTCTCTCTCTCTGCTCAGTGCTGTCTCCTTTCTGCTTTATATCTCAGCTCTCTCTCTGCTCAGCGCTGTCTCCTTTCTGCTTTATATCTCAGCTCTCTCTCTCTCTGCTCAGTGCTGTCTCCTTTCTGCTTTATATCATCTCTCTCTCTCTCTCTCTGCTCAGCGCTGTCTCCTCTCTGCTTTATATCTCAGCTCTCTCACTGCTCAGTGCTGTCTCCTTTCTGCTTTATATCTCAGCTCTCTCTCTGCTCAGCGCTCTCCTTTCTGCAATATCTCAGCTCTCTCTCTCTGCTCAGCGCTGTCTCCTTTCTGCTTTATATCTCAGCTCTCTCTCACTGCTCAGCGCTGTCTCCTTTCTGCTTTATATCTCAGCTCTCTCTCTCTGCTCAGCGCTGTCTCCTTTCTGCTTTGTATCTCAGCTCTCTCTCTGCTCAGCGCTGTCTCCTTTCTGCTTTATATCTCAGCTCTCTCTCTGCTCAACGCTGTCTCCTTTCTGCTTTACAGTATATCTCAGCTCTCTCTCTGCTCAGCGCTGTCTCCTTTCTGCTTTATATCTCAGCTCTCTCTCTGCTCAGCGCTGTCTCCTTTCTGCTTTATATCTCAGCTCTCTCTCTGCTCAGCGCTGTCTCCTTTCTGCTTTATATCTCAGCTCTCTCTCTGCTCAACGCTGTCTCCTTTCTGCTTTACAGTATATCTCAGCTCTCTCTCTGCTCAGCGCTGTCTCCTTTCTGCTTTATATCTCAGCTCTCTCTCTGCTCAGCGCTGTCTCCTTTCTGCTTTATATCTCAGCTCTCTCTCTCTCTGCTCAGTGCTGTCTCCTTTCTGCTTTATATCATCTCTCTCTCTCTCTCTCTCTGCTCAGCGCTGTCTCCTCTCTGCTTTATATCTCAGCTCTCTCACTGCTCAGTGCTGTCTCCTTTCTGCTTTATATCTCAGCTCTCTCTCTGCTCAGCGCTGTCTCCTTTCTGCAATATCTCAGCTCTCTCTCTCTGCTCAGCGCTGTCTCCTTTCTGCTTTGTATCTCAGCTCTCTCTCACTGCTCAGCGCTGTCTCCTTTCTGCTTTATATCTCAGCTCTCTCTCTCTGCTCAGCGCTGTCTCCTTTCTGCTTTATATTTCAGCTCTCTCTCTGCTCAGTGCTGTCTCCTTTCTGCTTTATATCTCAGCTCTCTCTCTGCTCAGCGCTGTCTCCTTTCTGCTTTATATCTGAGCTCTCTCTCTCTGCTCAGTGCTGTCTCCTTTCTGCTTTATATCTCAGCTCTCTCTCTCTCTGCTCAGTGCTGTCTCCTTTCTGCTTTATATCTCAGCTCTCTCTCTCTCTGCTCAGTGCTGTCTCCTTTCTGCTTTATATCTCAGCTCTCTCTCTGCTCAGCGCTGTCTCCTTTCTGCTTTATATCTCATCTCTCTCTCTCTCTGCTCAGTGCTGTCTCCTTTCTGCTTTATATCATCTCTCTCTCTCTCTCTGCTCAGCGCTGTCTCCTCTCTGCTTTATATCTCAGCTCTCTCACTGCTCAGCGCTGTCTCCTTTCTGCTTTATATCTCAGCTCTCTCTCTGCTCAACGCTGTGTCCTTTCTGCTTTACAGTATATCTCAGCTCTCTCTCTGCTCAGCGCTGTCTCCTTTCTGCTTTATATCTCAGCTCTCTCTCTGCTCAGCGCTGTCTCCTTTCTGCTTTATATCTCAGCTCTCTCTCTGCTCAGCGCTGTCTCCTTTCTGCTTTATATCTTAGCTCTCTCTCTCTCTGCTCAGTGCTGTCTCCTTTCTGCTTTATATCATCTCTCTCTCTCTCTCTCTGCTCAGCGCTGTCTCCTCTCTGCTTTATATCTCAGCTCTCTCACTGCTCAGTGCTGTCTCCTTTCTGCTTTATATCTCAGCTCTCTCTCTGCTCAGCGCTGTCTCCTTTCTGCAATATCTCAGCTCTCTCTCTCTGCTCAGCGCTGTCTCCTTTCTGCTTTGTATCTCAGCTCTCTCTCACTGCTCAGCGCTGTCTCCTTTCTGCTTTATATCTCAGCTCTCTCTCTCTCTGCTCAGCGCTGTCTCCTTTCTGCTTTATATTTCAGCTCTCTCTCTCTGCTCAGTGCTGTCTCCTTTCTGCTTTATATCTCAGCTCTCTCTCTCTGCTCAGCGCTGTCTCCTTTCTGCTTTATATCTGAGCTCTCTCTCTCTGCTCAGTGCTGTCTCCTTTCTGCTTTATATCTCAGCTCTCTCTCTCCTCAGTGCTGTCTCCTTTCTGCTTTATATCTCAGCTCTCTCTCTGCTCAGCGCTGTCTCCTTTCTGCTTTATATCTCAGCTCTCTCTCTCTGCTCAGCGCTGTCTCCTTTCTGCTTTATATCTCAGCTCTCTCTCTGCTCAGCGCTGTCTCCTTTCTGCATTATATCTGAGCTCTCTCTCTCTGCTCAGTGCTGTCTCCTTTCTGCTTTATATCTCAGCTCTCTCTCTCTCTGCTCAGTGCTGTCTCCTTTCTGCTTTATATCTCAGCTCTCTCTCTCTCTGCTCAGTGCTGTCTCCTTTCTGCTTTATATCTCAGCTCTCTCTCTGCTCAGCGCTGTCTCCTTTCTGCTTTATATCTCAGCTCTCTCTCTCTCTGCTCAGTGCTGTCTCCTTTCTGCTTTATATCATCTCTCTCTCTCTCTCTCTGCTCAGCGCTGTCTCCTCTCTGCTTTATATCTCAGCTCTCTCACTGCTCAGTGCTGTCTCCTTTCTGCTTTATATCTCAGCTCTCTCTCTGCTCAGCGCTCTCCTTTCTGCAATATCTCAGCTCTCTCTCTCTGCTCAGCGCTGTCTCCTTTCTGCTTTATATCTCAGCTCTCTCTCACTGCTCAGCGCTGTCTCCTTTCTGCTTTATATCTCAGCTCTCTCTCTCTGCTCAGCGCTGTCTCCTTTCTGCTTTGTATCTCAGCTCTCTCTCTGCTCAGCGCTGTCTCCTTTCTGCTTTATATCTCAGCTCTCTCTCTGCTCAACGCTGTCTCCTTTCTGCTTTACAGTATATCTCAGCTCTCTCTCTGCTCAGCGCTGTCTCCTTTCTGCTTTATATCTCAGCTCTCTCTCTGCTCAGCGCTGTCTCCTTTCTGCTTTATATCTCAGCTCTCTCTCTGCTCAGCGCTGTCTCCTTTCTGCTTTATATCTCAGCTCTCTCTCTGCTCAACGCTGTCTCCTTTCTGCTTTACAGTATATCTCAGCTCTCTCTCTGCTCAGCGCTGTCTCCTTTCTGCTTTATATCTCAGCTCTCTCTCTGCTCAGCGCTGTCTCCTTTCTGCTTTATATCTCAGCTCTCTCTCTCTCTGCTCAGTGCTGTCTCCTTTCTGCTTTATATCATCTCTCTCTCTCTCTCTCTCTGCTCAGCGCTGTCTCCTCTCTGCTTTATATCTCAGCTCTCTCACTGCTCAGTGCTGTCTCCTTTCTGCTTTATATCTCAGCTCTCTCTCTGCTCAGCGCTGTCTCCTTTCTGCAATATCTCAGCTCTCTCTCTCTGCTCAGCGCTGTCTCCTTTCTGCTTTGTATCTCAGCTCTCTCTCACTGCTCAGCGCTGTCTCCTTTCTGCTTTATATCTCAGCTCTCTCTCTCTGCTCAGCGCTGTCTCCTTTCTGCTTTATATTTCAGCTCTCTCTCTGCTCAGTGCTGTCTCCTTTCTGCTTTATATCTCAGCTCTCTCTCTGCTCAGCGCTGTCTCCTTTCTGCTTTATATCTGAGCTCTCTCTCTCTGCTCAGTGCTGTCTCCTTTCTGCTTTATATCTCAGCTCTCTCTCTCTCTGCTCAGTGCTGTCTCCTTTCTGCTTTATATCTCAGCTCTCTCTCTCTCTGCTCAGTGCTGTCTCCTTTCTGCTTTATATCTCAGCTCTCTCTCTGCTCAGCGCTGTCTCCTTTCTGCTTTATATCTCATCTCTCTCTCTCTCTGCTCAGTGCTGTCTCCTTTCTGCTTTATATCATCTCTCTCTCTCTCTCTGCTCAGCGCTGTCTCCTCTCTGCTTTATATCTCAGCTCTCTCACTGCTCAGCGCTGTCTCCTTTCTGCTTTATATCTCAGCTCTCTCTCTGCTCAACGCTGTGTCCTTTCTGCTTTACAGTATATCTCAGCTCTCTCTCTGCTCAGCGCTGTCTCCTTTCTGCTTTATATCTCAGCTCTCTCTCTGCTCAGCGCTGTCTCCTTTCTGCTTTATATCTCAGCTCTCTCTCTGCTCAGCGCTGTCTCCTTTCTGCTTTATATCTTAGCTCTCTCTCTCTCTGCTCAGTGCTGTCTCCTTTCTGCTTTATATCATCTCTCTCTCTCTCTCTCTGCTCAGCGCTGTCTCCTCTCTGCTTTATATCTCAGCTCTCTCACTGCTCAGTGCTGTCTCCTTTCTGCTTTATATCTCAGCTCTCTCTCTGCTCAGCGCTGTCTCCTTTCTGCAATATCTCAGCTCTCTCTCTCTGCTCAGCGCTGTCTCCTTTCTGCTTTGTATCTCAGCTCTCTCTCACTGCTCAGCGCTGTCTCCTTTCTGCTTTATATCTCAGCTCTCTCTCTCTCTGCTCAGCGCTGTCTCCTTTCTGCTTTATATTTCAGCTCTCTCTCTCTGCTCAGTGCTGTCTCCTTTCTGCTTTATATCTCAGCTCTCTCTCTCTGCTCAGCGCTGTCTCCTTTCTGCTTTATATCTGAGCTCTCTCTCTCTGCTCAGTGCTGTCTCCTTTCTGCTTTATATCTCAGCTCTCTCTCTCCTCAGTGCTGTCTCCTTTCTGCTTTATATCTCAGCTCTCTCTCTCTCTGCTCAGTGCTGTCTCCTTTCTGCTTTATATCTCAGCTCTCTCTCTGCTCAGCGCTGTCTCCTTTCTGCTTTATATCTCAGCTCTCTCTCTCTCTGCTCAGTGCTGTCTCCTTTCTGCTTTATATCATCTCTCTCTCTCTCTCTCTGCTCAGCGCTGTCTCCTCTCTGCTTTATATCTCAGCTCTCTCACTGCTCAGTGCTGTCTCCTTTCTGCTTTATATCTCAGCTCTCTCTCTGCTCAGCGCTGTCTCCTTTCTGCAATATCTCAGCTCTCTTTCTCTGCTCAGCGCTGTCTCCTTTCTGCTTTGTATCTCAGCTCTCTCTCACTGCTCAGCGCTGTCTCCTTTCTGCTTTATATCTCAGCTCTCTCTCTCTGCTCAGCGCTGTCTCCTTTCTGCTTTGTATCTCAGCTCTCTCTCTGCTCAGCGCTGTCTCCTTTCTGCTTTATATCTCAGCTCTCTCTCTGCTCAACGCTGTCTCCTTTCTGCTTTACAGTATATCTCAGCTCTCTCGCTGCTCAGCGCTGTCTCCTTTCTGCTTTATATCTCAGCTCTCTCTCTGCTCAGCGCTGTCTCCTTTCTGCTTTATATCTCAGCTCTCTCTCTGCTCAGCGCTGTCTCCTTTCTGCTTTATATCTCAGCTCTCTCTCTCTCTGCTCAGTGCTGTCTCCTTTCTGCTTTATATCATCTCTCTCTCTCTCTCTGCTCAGCGCTGTCTCCTCTCTGCTTTATATCTCAGCTCTCTCACTGCTCAGTGCTGTCTCCTTTCTGCTTTATATCTCAGCTCTCTCTCTGCTCAGCGCTGTCTCCTTTCTGTAATATCTCAGCTCTCTCTCTCTGCTCAGCGCTGTCTCCTTTCTGCTTTGTATCTCAGCTCTCTCTCACTGCTCAGCGCTGTCTCCTTTCTGCTTTATATCTCAGCTCTCTCTCTCTGCTCAGCGCTGTCTCCTTTCTGCTTTATATCTCAGCTCTCTCTCTGCTCAGCGCTGTCTCCTTTCTGCAATATCTCAGCTCTCTCTCTCTGCTCAGCGCTGTCTCCTTTCTGCTTTGTATCTCAGCTCTCTCTCACTGCTCAGCGCTGTCTCCTTTCTGCTTTATATCTCAGCTCTCTCTCTCTCTGCTCAGCGCTGTCTCCTTTCTGCTTTATATTTCAGCTCTCTCTCTCTGCTCAGTGCTGTCTCCTTTCTGCTTTATATCTCAGCTCTCTCTCTCTGCTCAGCGCTGTCTCCTTTCTGCTTTATATCTGAGCTCTCTCTCTCTGCTCAGTGCTGTCTCCTTTCTGCTTTATATCTCAGCTCTCTCTCTCTGCTCAGTGCTGTCTCCTTTCTGCTTTATATCTCAGCTCTCTCTCTCTCTGCTCAGTGCTGTCTCCTTTCTGCTTTATATCTCAGCTCTCTCTCTGCTCAGCGCTGTCTCCTTTCTGCTTTATATCTCAGCTCTCTCTCTCTCTGCTCAGTGCTGTCTCCTTTCTGCTTTATATCATCTCTCTCTCTCTCTCTCTGCTCAGCGCTGTCTCCTCTCTGCTTTATATCTCAGCTCTCTCACTGCTCAGTGCTGTCTCCTTTCTGCTTTATATCTCAGCTCTCTCTCTTCTCAGCGCTGTCTCCTTTCTGCAATATCTCAGCTCTCTCTCTCTGCTCAGCGCTGTCTCCTTTCTGCTTTGTATCTCAGCTCTCTCTCACTGCTCAGCGCTGTCTCCTTTCTGCTTTATATCTCAGCTCTCTCTCTCTGCTCAGCGCTGTCTCCTTTCTGCTTTGTATCTCAGCTCTCTCTCTGCTCAGCGCTGTCTCCTTTCTGCTTTATATCTCAGCTCTCTCTCTGCTCAACGCTGTCTCCTTTCTGCTTTACAGTATATCTCAGCTCTCTCGCTGCTCAGCGCTGTCTCCTTTCTGCTTTATATCTCAGCTCTCTCTCTGCTCAGCGCTGTCTCCTTTCTGCTTTATATCTCAGCTCTCTCTCTGCTCAGCGCTGTCTCCTTTCTGCTTTATATCTCAGCTCTCTCTCTCTCTCTGCTCAGTGCTGTCTCCTTTCTGCTTTATATCATCTCTCTCTCTCTCTGCTCAGCGCTGTCTCCTCTCTGCTTTATATCTCAGCTCTCTCACTGCTCAGTGCTGTCTCCTTTCTGCTTTATATCTCAGCTCTCTCTCTGCTCAGCGCTGTCTCCTTTCTGCAATATCTCAGCTCTCTCTCTCTGCTCAGCACTGTCTCCTTTCTGCTTTGTATCTCAGCTCTCTCTCACTGCTCAGCGCTGTCTCCTTTCTGCTTTATATCTCAGCTCTCTCTCTCTGCTCAGCGCTGTCTCCTTTCTGCTTTATATTTCAGCTCTCTCTCTCTGCTCAGTGCTGTCTCCTTTCTGCTTTATATCTCAGCTCTCTCTCTCTGCTCAGCGCTGTCTACTTTCTGCTTTATATCTCAGCTCTCTCTCTCTGCTCAGCGCTGTCTCCTTTCTGCTTTATATCTCAGCTCTCTCTCTGCTCAACGCTGTCTCCTTTCTGCTTTACAGTATATCTCAGCTCTCTCTCTGCTCAGCGCTGTCTCCTTTCTGCTTTATATCTCAGCTCTCTCTCTGCTCAGCGCTGTCTCCTTTCTGCATTATATCTGAGCTCTCTCTCTCTGCTCAGTGCTGTCTCCTTTCTGCTTTATATCTCAGCTCTCTCTCTCTCTGCTCAGTGCTGTCTCCTTTCTGCTTTATATCTCAGCTCTCTCTCTCTCTGCTCAGTGCTGTCTCCTTTCTGCTTTATATCTCAGCTCTCTCTCTGCTCAGCGCTGTCTCCTTTCTGCTTTATATCTCAGCTCTCTCTCTCTCTGCTCAGTGCTGTCTCCTTTCTGCTTTATATCATCTCTCTCTCTCTCTCTCTCTCTCTGCTCAGCGCTGTCTCCTCTCTGTTTTATATCTCAGCTCTCTCACTGCTCAGTGCTGTCTCCTTTCTGCTTTATATCTCAGCTCTCTCTCTGCTCAGCGCTGTCTCCTTTCTGCAATATCTCAGCTCTCTCTCTCTGCTCAGCGCTGTCTCCTTTCTGCTTTGTATCTCAGCTCTCTCTCACTGATCAGCGCTGTCTCCTTTCTGCTTTATATCTCAGCTCTCTCTCTCTGCTCAGCGCTGTCTCCTTTCTGCTTTATATCTCAGCTCTCTCTCTGCTCAGCGCTGTCTCCTTTCTGCTTTATATCTCAGCTCTCTCTCTGCTCAGCGCTGTCTCCTTTCTGCTTTATATCTCAGCTCTCTCTCTCTCTGCTCAGTGCTGTCTCCTTTCTGCTTTATATCATCTCTCTCTCTCTCTCTGCTCAGCGCTGTCTCCTCTCTGCTTTATATCTCAGCTCTCTCACTGCTCAGTGCTGTCTCCTTTCTGCTTTATATCTCAGCTCTCTCTCTGCTCAGCGCTGTCTCCTTTCTGCAATATCTCAGCTCTCTCTCTCTGCTCAGCGCTGTCTCCTTTCTGCTTTATATCTCAGCTCTCTCTCTCTGCTCAGCGCTGTCTCCTTTCTGCTTTATATTTCAGCTCTCTCTCTCTGCTCAGTGCTGTCTCATTTCTGCTTTATATCTCAGCTCTCTCTCTCTGCTCAGCGCTGTCTCCTTTCTGCTTTATATCTGAGCTCTCTCTCTCTGCTCAGTGCTGTCTCCTTTCTGCTTTATATCTCAGCTCTCTCTCTCTCTGCTCAGTGCTGTCTCCTTTCTGCTTTATATCTCAGCTCTCTCTCTCTCTGCTCAGTGCTGTCTCCTTTCTGCTTTATATCTCAGCTCTCTCTCTGCTCAGCGCTGTCTCCTTTCTGCTTTATATCTCAGCTCTCTCTCTCTCTGCTCAGTGCTGTCTCCTTTCTGCTTTATATCATCTCTCTCTCTCTCTCTCTGCTCAGCGCTGTCTCCTCTCTGCTTTATATCTCAGCTCTCTCACTGCTCAGTGCTGTCTCCTTTCTGCTTTATATCTCAGCTCTCTCTCTGCTCAGCGCTGTCTCCTTTCTGCAATATCTCAGCTCTCTCTCTCTGCTCAGCGCTGTCTCCTTTCTGCTTTGTATCTCAGCTCTCTCTCACTGCTCAGCGCTGTCTCCTTTCTGCTTTATATCTCAGCTCTCTCTCTCTGCTCAGCGCTGTCTCCTTTCTGCTTTGTATCTCAGCTCTCTCTCTGCTCAGCGCTGTCTCCTTTCTGCTTTATATCTCAGCTCTCTCTCTGCTCAACGCTGTCTCCTTTCTGCTTTACAGTATATCTCAGCTCTCTCTCTGCTCAGCGCTGTCTCCTTTCTGCTTTATATCTCAGCTCTCTCTCTGCTCAGCGCTGTCTCCTTTCTGCTTTATATCTCAGCTCTCTCTCTGCTCAGCGCTGTCTCCTTTCTGCTTTATATCTCAGCTCTCTCTCTGCTCAACGCTGTCTCCTTTCTGCTTTACAGTATATCTCAGCTCTCTCTCTGCTCAGCGCTGTCTCCTTTCTGCTTTATATCTCAGCTCTCTCACTGCTCAGTGCTGTCTCCTTTCTGCTTTATATCTCAGCTCTCTCTCTGCTCAGCGCTGTCTCCTTTCTGCAATATCTCAGCTCTCTCTCTCTGCTCAGCGCTGTCTCCTTTCTGCTTTGTATCTCAGCTCTCTCTCACTGCTCAGCGCTGTCTCCTTTCTGCTTTATATCTCAGCTATCTCTCTCTCTGCTCAGCGCTGTCTCCTTTCTGCTTTATATTTCAGCTCTCTCTCTCTGCTCAGTGCTGTCTCCTTTCTGCTTTATATCTCAGCTCTCTCTCTCTGCTCAGCGCTGTCTCCTTTCTGCTTTATATCTGAGCTCTCTCTCTCTGCTCAGTGCTGTCTCCTTTCTGCTTTATATCTCAGCTCTCTCTCTCTCTGCTCAGTGCTGTCTCCTTTCTGCTTTATATCTCAGCTCTCTCTCTCTCTGCTCAGTGCTGTCTCCTTTCTGCTTTATATCATCTCTCTCTCTCTCTCTCTGCTCAGCGCTGTCTCCTCTCTGCTTTATATCTCAGCTCTCTCACTGCTCAGTGCTGTCTCCTTTCTGCTTTATATCTCAGCTCTCTCTCTGCTCAGCGCTGTCTCCTTTCTGCAATATCTCAGCTCTCTCTCTCTGCTCAGCGCTGTCTCCTTTCTGCTTTGTATCTCAGCTCTCTCTCACTGCTCAGCGCTGTCTCCTTTCTGCTTTATATCTCAGCTCTCTCTCTCTGCTCAGCGCTGTCTCCTTTCTGCTTTATATTTCAGCTCTCTCTCTCTGCTCAGTGCTGTCTCCTTTCTGCTTTATATCTCAGCTCTCTCTCTCTCTGCTCAGTGCTGTCTCCTTTCTGCTTTATATCTCAGCTCTCTCTCTCTCTGCTCAGTGCTGTCTCCTTTCTGCTTTATATCTCAGCTCTCTCTCTCTGCTCAGCGCTGTCTCCTTTCTGCTTTATATCTCAGCTCTCTCTCTCTGCTCAGCGCTGTCTCCTTTCTGCTTTATATCTCAGCTCTTTCTCTCTGCCCTGGGCCGTCTCCTCTATGCCCTTAAATCGCAGCTCTCTCTGTCCTGGGCCGTCTCCTCTCTGCCCTTATATCTCAGCTCTCTCTGCCCTAGGCCGTCTCCTCTCTGCCCTGGGCCGTCTCCTCTCTGCCCTGGGCCGTCTCCTCTCTGCCCTTATATCTCAGTTATCTCTGCCCTAGGCCGTCTCCTCTCTGCCCTGGGCCGTCTCCTCTCTGCCCTGGGCCGTCTCCTCTCTGCCCTGGGCCGTCTCCTCTCTGCCCTGGGCCGTCTCCTCTCTGCCCTTATATCTCACCTCTCTATCTGTCCTGGGCCGTCTTTCTGTCCTGATACAGTATCACACTTCTGCTCCTTCTCTCCTTAAATCTAGAGGATTGATTTTATTAATTAAATTCAAGTGACTGCAAATGTTGCCCTGGAACTTTTTGTAACTAGATGTTCAGGGTGGGTTCCCCTTATCTCTGCATCACCTCCCCCTTACCTTTATCCTGTTTCACAACTGTCCCTGAAGGGGTTGTGTTATAAACACTGCTCTCCCTTTGTCTTTGCTCTAAATCAGCCCGGTCGCTTTACAAAGCGTAGCTTTTGTGATATCTACGAATCTCCTGTTCATGGGATTAGCGGGAGGCATAAACAGACTCTTACTTTTGTGGCTTTTAATACGCCAGCTGGGAATTGTCCTTTTAAAGCTCACTTGCTGCATCTCACACCACAAGATCCCTCCCAGCTGCCCGCTCCTAAAACCTCCATGAAGTGACTTGTGAGTTATAGCCGAGGTTTCATTAGCCGCACACTGGGGGCCGCTTGCTTGGTGGTTGAAGTTTTATTGACTGAGAGTGTAGCAGAGATTACACCTCTATCTAGCAAAAGGGCTTTAATTATTAATAGGTTACAAGTGGGGAAACAGGCAAAACCACCAAGTTGGAAACCAGCCTTTAAAGACAGCGAGCCTCCTAGGGCCCAGGACCGGCCCTACCTCTAGCAGGAAGGGGGGGGGGGCCAAAGCGGCATGCTGGCAGCGTCGCCCCTCCTCCGGCGGCGTGACGTCAATACATCACAGCGACATGAGCCACCTGTGCTGACGCTGGGAATGATGGAGCCACCTGTGCTGAAGCAGGGACTGACTGAACCACCTGTGCTGAAGCTGGGATATCCTGAAATCCTGACCTGTTGGGGGAGGTTTGAAGACTGAGGTTAACAACCCGTGGCTTAACCCCTTCTCACCCAGAGAGGGGCCAGCGACACAGAGAAAGGGATTTAATGACGAGGCCAGCAAACTCCCCTTATGCACCGGGGAAGATTTATTTACATGCAGTTAAATAAAATCCTACTGTAATTGTATTACCAGGCTCCTAATGCAATTTCACGGCTATTATCCCATAAATGGTTGTATCACTCCTGTTCTGTTTATATACAAGCAGTTTCTTTTACGAGCCACGTAAAATTCCATTTGTTCCATTTGCGCACGACCAGTTTCGGAGACGTTTAAAACTGGCCATAAATATCTTCTCTGGGATGTTCCCAGCACGTTCTGTGTTTCAAAACCCACTTAGCCGCCAGTGGGATACGGACCCGTTAGAGGATACATGAATTTTTTGGTGAGAGGTCTCCTTCCTGGGTGGGCTAGTGCTAGGGAAGGGGCCCGATGTAGTCAACACAACAGATATCTTCAAATAAAGTTGGAGTCAAGGAGATTTCTCCAGCAACAAAGGAAAGGGTACTTTACAGTCAGGGCAGTTACAGTGTGGGATTCATTACCCAGGGAGACTGTGATGGCAGATACAATAGATCTGTTCAAAAAGGAAAGGTATACAGGGATATACCAATAAGTATACATGGGAAGGATGTTGATCCAGGGATTAATCCAATTGCCAATTCTTGGAGTCAGGAAGGAATTTATTTTTCCCCTTATGAGATATCATTGGATGGTATGACACTGGGGTTTGTGTTTGCCTTCCTCTGGATCAATATACTGTAAGTACAAATATAGGATAAAGTATCTGTCGTCTACATTTAGCATGGGTTGAACTTGATGGACGGATGTCTTTTTTCAACCTCATCCTCTATGTAACTATGTAACTATGTAAGTATGTAACTATGTAACTGTGTAACTAAGTAACTGTGTAACTATGTAACTATGTAACTATGTAACTATGTAAGTATGTAACTATGTAAGTATGTAACTATGTAACTGTGTAACTATGTAACTGTGTAACTATCTAACTGTGTAACTATGTAACTATGTAACTGTGTAACTATGTAACTATGTAACTGTGTAACTATGTAACTATGTAACTATGTAACTGTGTAACTATGTAACTATGTAACTATGTAACTGTGTAACTATGTAACTATGTAACACATTTCCCTATCTGGTGTAACACCTCACATCCGATCAGATCTTTGGCTTTCTCTTATATATAGGATTTAGCCTGATGTCAGTCCCAAGCATGTGGGAATACCCTTAGGCTGCGCTTATAGTGCCGGCGACGGCGATGCAACATTGCGACAAAATAAATGTATTGCCGCCGTCGCGTGCGCTTATAGTAGACGCGACGGAGCGACGGCTTGGCTGCGATCGCTGGAAGTCAAGTCAATTTGATTTTTCCAGCAACCGCAGCGTGACGTCAGCGTCACGCCGCTTTCGCCGGCGACGGCACTTTGAGCGCAGCCTTACTGTAAGCCCCTACCACCTCTGCTGGGAGGCTACTCCATGAACCCACCACCATTTCCGTGAAGAAATACTTATTGACATTTCCCCTGAGCAGACTGATCTTGTTCTGACTATTCTCTCTCTAGAACATGATTCCTTCTTGTACTTTGTTAAATCCCGTAATGTGTAGGAGAGAAGAAATCGGGTCTCTTGCCTCGTGCGACTATAACCCTTAAAGCTGTGCGTGTTCTATCGCTCTGCGTGTTATTATATCTCTCTGCGTGTTATTATATCTCTCTGCGTGTTCTATCTCTCTGTGTGTTATTATATCTCTCTGCGTGTTATTATATCTCTGCGTGTTATTATATCTCTCTGCGTGTTATTATATCTCTCTGCGTGTTCTATCTCTCTGTGTGTTATTATATCTCTCTGCGTGTTATTATATCTCTCTGCGTGTTCTATCTCTCTGTGTGTTATTATATCTCTCTGCGTGTTATTATATCTCTCTGTGTGTTATTATATCTCTCTGCGTGTTATTATATCTCTCTGCGTGTTCTATCTCTCTGCGTGTTATTATATCACTTTGTGTTATTATATCTCTCTGCGTGTTCTATCTCTCTGTATGTTATTATATCTCTCTGTGTGTTCTATCTCTCTGCGTGTTATTATATCGCTCTCTGTGTTATTATATCTCTGCGTGTTATTATATCTCTCTGTGTGTTCTATCTCTCTGCGTGTTATTATATCTTTCTGTGTGTTATTATATCTCTCTGCGTGTTATTATATCTCTCTGCGTGTTCTATCTCTCTGCGTGTTATTATATCACTGTGTGTTATTATATCTCTCTGCGTGTTCTATCGCTCTGTGTGTTATTATATCTCTCTGCGTGTTATTATATCTCTCTGTGTGTTATTATATCTCTCTGCGTGTTATTATATCTCTCTGCGTGTTCTATCGCTCTGCGTGTTATTATATCTCTGCGTGTTCTATCGCTCTGTGTGTTATTATATCGCTGCGTGTTATTATATCTCTCTGCGTGTTCTATCTCTCTGTGTGTTATAATATCTCTGCGTGTTATTATATCTCTGCGCGTTATTATATCACTCTGCATGTTATTATATCTCTCTGCATGTTATTATATCACTCTGCGAGTTATTATATCTCTCTGCATGTTATTATATCTCTCTGCGCGTTATTATATCTCTCTGCGCGTTATTTTATCTCTCTGCGCGTTATTATATCTCTCTGCGTATTATTATAACTCTCTGCGTGTTATTATATCTCTCTGCATGTTATTATATCTCTCTGCGCGTTATTACTGTATATCTCTCTGTGTGTTATTATATCTCTGTGTGTTATTATAACTCTCTGCATGTTATTATATCTCTGCGTGTTATTAAATTGCTCTGCGTGTTATTATATCTCTCTGTGTGTTATTATATCTCTCTGCATGTTATTATATCTCTCTGCATGTTATTATATCTCTCTGTGTGTTATTATATCTCTCTGTGTGTTATTATATCTCTCTGCATGTTATTATATCTCTCTGTGTGTTATTATATCTCTCTGTGTGTTATTATATCTCTCTGTGTGTTATTATATCTCTCTGCGTGTTATTATATCTCCCTGCGTGTTATTATATCTCTCTGCGTGTTATTATATCTCTCTGCGTGTTATTATATCTCCCTGCGTGTTATTATATCTCTCTGCATGTTATTATATCTCTCTGCGTGCTATTATATCTCTCTGCGTGTTATTATATCTCTCTGCGTGTTATTATATCTCCCTGCATGTTATTATATCTCTCTGCGCGTTATTATATCTCTCTGCGTGTTATTATATCTCTCTGCGTATTATTATAACTCTCTGCGTGTTATTATATCTCTCTGCATGTTATTATATCTCTCTGCGTGTTATTATATCTCTCTGTGTGTTATTATATCTCTGTGCATGTTATTATATCTCTCTGTGTGTTATTATATCTCTCTGTGTGTTATTATATATCTCTGCATGTTATTATATCTCTCTGCGTGTTATTATATCTCTGTGCATGTTATTATATCTCTCTGCGTGTTATTATATCTGTCTGCATGTTATTATATCTCTCTGTGTGTTATTATATCTCTCTGTGTGTTATTATATATCTCTGCATGTTATTATATCTCTCTGCGTGTTTTTATATCTCTCTGCATGTTATTATATCTCTCTGGGTGTTATTATATCTCTCTGCGTGTTATTATATCTCTCTGCATGTTATTATATCTCTGTGTGTTATTATATCTCTCTGTGTGTTATTATATCTCTCTGTGTGTTATTATATCTCTCTGCGTGTTATTATCTCTCTCTGCGTGTTATTATATCTCTCTGCGTGTTATTATATCTCTCTGTGTGTTATTATATCTCTCTGCGTGTTATTATATCTCTGCGTGTTATTATATCTCTCTGTGTGTTATTATATCTCTCTGCGTGTTATTATATCTCTCTGCGTGTTATTATATCTCTCTGTGTGTTATTATATCTCTCTGCGTGTTATTATATCTCTCTGTGTGTTATTATATCTCTCTGCGTGTTATTATATCTCTCTCTGCGTGTTATTATATCTCTCTGCGTGTTATTATATTTCTCTGCGTGTTATTATATCTCTCTGCGTGTTATTATATCTCTCTGCGTGTTATTATATCTCTGCGTGTTATTATATCTCTCTGCGTGTTATTATATCTCTCTGCGTGTTATTATATCTCTGCATGTTATTATATCTCCCTGCATGTTATATCTAGGGTTGCCAGTTGGCTTGTCCAAAAATACTGGACACAATTGTAAAAGATGGGGCCCCCCACCCCAATACATATAGAAAATACCCCCATCTCCCCAATCAAATTCAGACTTCCCTTGAGGATAGTGTCGGGTCATGCCCGGTGGGTGTGGGGAGTGCTGGCAGCTATGGAGGGGGCATTGGTTACTAAGGGGGGTGGTAGCTGCGTGAGGGATGGTACCTGTGGAGTGGGGGCGATAGCTGCAGGGGTGGGGCTGGTGGTAGCTGTGGAGGGGGGCGGTAGCTGCGGAGGGGGGGAGCTGTAGCTGCAGAGGGGGGGGCGGTGGATGCTGGGGGGGGCTGTGGATGCAGGGGGGGCCGTCAGCAGGCCGGTCAGAGCAGCTGAGTGATATAATGACATGCAGAGGTGTCTGATGCTGACACGCGCCGGCCCTCCCTCTCTCGCCGGCCGTTCATCAGAAGCTGAGCCCAGCTAACATCCGGCGCTGACATCAGAGGACCCGGCACGTGTCAGCATCACAGCAACTCGGCGTGGGACAGACAGTGAGGGAGAGGCCTGCAGGTGGGGGAGAGCCGGGCATGGCGGCAACTGCTCAGACCGGCCGCCGGCCCCGCCACGTTCGGAGAGAGATAATACTGGACACATGTCCGATATTATCTGTCATTTTATACTGGACGCCGGGGCAAAATACCTGGCTGTCCGGTTCAAAACCGGACACCGGGCAACTATATCACTCTGAATGTTATTATATCTCTCTGCGCATTATTATATTGCTCTACGTGTTATAATAAATAATATGCAGAGCGATATAATAGCACGCAGAGATATAATAACATGCAGAGATATAATAACATGCAGAGAGATATAATAACATGCAGAGATATAATAGCACGCAGAGATATAATAGCACGCAGAGATATAATAACATGCAGAGATATAATAACATGCAGAGAGATATAATAACATGCAGAGATATAATAACATGCAGAGATATAATAACATGCAGAGAGATATAATAACATGCAGAGATATAATAACATGCAGAGAGATATAATAGCACGCAGAGATATAATAACATGCAGAGATATAATAACATGCAGAGAGATATAATAGCACGCAGAGATATAATAACATGCAGAGATATAATAACATGCAGAGAGATATAATAACATGCAGAGATATAACAACATGCAGAGATATAATAGCACGCAGAGATATAATAACATGCAGAGATATAATAACATGCAGAGAGATATAATAACACACAGAGATATAATAGCACGCAGAGATATAATAGCACGCAGAGATATATAATAACATGCAGAGATATAATAACATGCAGAGAGATATAATAACATGCAGAGATATAATAGCACGCAGAGATATATAATAACATGCAGAGATATAATAGCACGCAGAGAGATATAATAACATGCAGAGATATAATAGCATGCAGAGATATAATAACACACATAGAGATATAATAACATGCAGAGATATAATAGCACGCAGAGATATAATAGCACACATAGAGATATAATAACATGCAGAGATATAATAACATGCAGAGATATAATAACATGCAGAGATATAATAACATGCAGAGATATAATAGCACGCAGAGATATAATAACATGCAGAGATATAATAACATGCAGAGATATATAATAACAAGCAGAGATATAATAACATGCAGAGATATATAATAACACGCAGAGATATATAATAACATGCAGAGATATAATAGCACGCAGAGATATAATAACATGCAGAGATATAATAGCATGCAGAGAGATAATAGCACGCAGAGAGATATAATAACACGCAGAGAGATATAATAACATGCAGAGATATAATAGCATGCAGAGAGATATAATAACACGCAGAGAGATATAATAACATGCAGAGATATAATAGCACGCAGAGATATAATAACATGCAGAGATATAATAGCACGCAGAGAGATATAATAACATGCAGAGATATAATAACATGCAGAGATATAATAACATGCAGAGATATAATAGCACGCAGAGAGATATAATAACACGCAGAGATATAATAACACGCAGAGATATAATAGCAGGCAGAGATATAATAACACGCAGAGATATTATAACACGCAGAGATATAATAACATGCAGAGATATAATAACATGCAGAGATATAATAACATGCAGAGATATAATAACACGCAGAGATATAATAACATGAAGAGATATAATAGCACGCAGAGAGATATAATAACACGCAGAGATATAATAACATGCAGAGATATAATAACATGCAGAGATATAATAGCACGCAGAAAGATATAATAACACGCAGAGATATAATAACACGCAGAGATATAATAGCAGGCAGAGATATAATAACACGCAGAGATATTATAACACGCAGAGATATAATAACATGCAGAGATATAATAACACGCAGAGATATAATAACATGCAGAGATATAATAACACGCAGAGATATAATAACATGCAGAGATACAATAACACGCAGAGATATAATAACATGCAGAGATATAATAGCACGCAGAGATATAATAACACGCAGATATAATAACATGCAGAGATATAATAACATGCAGAGATATAATAGCCCGCAGAGATATAATAACATGCAGAGATATAATGGCACGCAGAGCGATATAATAACATTCTGCATGTTATTACCGTATATCTCTGCGTGTTATTATATCGATCTGCGTGTTATTATGTCGATGTTCGTGTTATTAGATCTGCGTGTTATTAGATCTGCGTGTTATTATAGCATTCTGCATGGTACTGTATTACACAGTTACACATTAGATGAGGTTGAAAAAAGACATATGTCCGCCAAGTTCAGCCTATGCTACATTTTGATGACAGATACTATGGGGGGTTATGCACTAAGCAGTGATAAGTGCTTTTAAGTGAGATAAAAAGCCATTACAGTATAGCGTGATATTGCCAGCTGTGAGATTCACAAAACAGTGATAAGTCTTTTAAGTGAGATAAATGCCTTTATAGCGTGATACTGTCTGCTGTGAGATTCACAAAGCAGTGATAAGTGCTTTTAAGTGGGAAAAAATGCCAGTATAGCACAATACTGCAGTGTTATCACTGCTTTGTGAATCTCACAGCAGGCAGTATCACGCTATAAAGGCATTTATCTCACTTAAAAGCACTTATCACTGCTTTGTGCATAGCACCCAGAAAACCCACTTATCACTGCTTTGTGCATAGCACCCAGAAAACCCACTTATCACTGCTTAGTGCATAGCACCCAGAAAACCCACTTATCACTGCTTAGTGCATGACCCCCATTGTCCTATATCCATACTTACCGTATCATAGTTCTGTGCGTGTTATTACACCGCTCCGTATGTAGTTATTTCGCAGCGAGCCGGCAGGGTTGCGGTTAAAAATCCTCCTAAGTCCACCTGTTTCTTTCCTCTGTATTTCTTTTTTTTTTTTATAGAATTACAGCAAAAAGCATTTTTATCTGACATTTCCAGTGATTACATTTTGAGAAATCACTTGGCATATTGGGTAAGACTCAGTGGGGTGGTCCTGCGTTATAAGGCGATGCATCATGTTAGCTTAACTCGTATTTCAGATCCGCTGGTCGGATATTATTGCGTTAGGGAGGATTGCTGAGACGGTTACATCCGATTTCACTGCCAAGAGATCATGCAGACGTCTGCCCCCAGCAATAAATATAACTCGGGAAGTTTTCTGTGGGAGCTGTAAGTTTCTCAGTGCTTACTTACATGCTGAGCTGTATAACAATGCTGAGTATCTCTATACACCTCCACCCCCTGATAATGATAATGCTGCGCTCTATAGCGATCTTGAGTATCTATAGGCTGATAATAAACATACTGCACTGTATAATGATGCTGAGTAACTATACACAGATAATGAATATGTTGCACTATATAATTATGCTGAGTATCTCTTCACACTGATAATGAACATGCCATGTTGTATAATTATGTCAAGTATCTATATACTGATAATGAACATGCTGCGCTGTATAATGATGATGAATATCTAAACACTGATAATGAACATGCAGCACTGTATTATAGTATGGAGTATCTCTACACACTTCCACCCCACTAATGAACACACACCATGCTGTGTAATGGTGCTTAGTATCTCTGTACACTTTCTGCTCCCTGAAAATGAACACGCTGCAATGTAAAATAATGCCGAGCATCTCTGTAGATGTACAGTCAATGATAAACATGCTGCTCTGTAGAATGATGTTGAGTATCCCTATGCACTTGCACTCTCTTAAAATGACAATCCTTCACTGTATAATGGTACAGAGTATCTCCACTCATACCTTTAACCCCTGCCCTGCCAATCGAGCTTGCATCTCATTTCTCTGTAGTGAGAAGTGAACTGAATGCTTTGTAATGAATATATTACAAAATGGGGGTATTCCTCACAAAACGATTTGTTCTGCCAGCGTGGCAGTGCCACGTCGATCTGGGCATCAGTTAAACGATTAAATCCGCATAATGAAGAGGGCACTGAATGTAGATGTTCCCATTAAAGCCTATATTGAATGAGCAGTGCTTTATTTAAGGGAGCAGATGCTCCACCTAAAAATTATTCCACCCCCTAGGTGGGAAGCAGGGGGTCTCCGGAGCTGAACCCCATTCATTTGCACTTTGGGGACCCCCTGCTCCCCGAGATACTCACCTCTGCAGTGGGGCCGGTAGCAGTTCGGCTGGGTTAAATGTCCCGGTCACGCAGGCCAAAAAGAAGCCGCAAGGTATGACATCGCAGCTTCCTATTGGGCCGCGTGACGTGGGACATTTAAAGCCACCATTTCGATAGCCCATCCGGAGCTGCTACCGGCACCCCCTACAGAGGTCTGTACCTCGGGAAGCAAGGGATCAACAGTTGCTTCAATCCTATTTAAAAAAGCACCCCAAAACCCTCAAACAAGTCGCGCTAAGTCTGGCCACTAACTAGTAAAAGAAAAAGCCCCTGAATTGGCTGTAAAATGCCTTATGGCCTTAGAGTGGCGGCCGCATTTATCCTAAAGCGGCCGTATCGGCGCAACTCTGATTACCGCGGGCAGATGCAGTATTTATTTATTTATCCCGGAATATGCTCCGGTATTGTAGCGCTCGTAATATTGAATGCATGAACGTGAATGCGGTATGAGTGCGGTGAAGTGCGGTGAAGTGCGGTGAAGTGCGTGGCATTCGGAAAATATCCCCGAAAAAATTCGGAGATGTTGGAGAATAAAAGCGGCCGCGGCAGTATACTGTAGCATCACTTAGTTATATAGGCAGAAGAGTTTAGTTTATCATGATAAACGTCCAAGAGAGAGGAGCGAATCGTTCATCATCTGATGCAAGTTCAAATCAATTTGGATGTCTTCATCACACAGCCCCCTGGCCGTCCCTCCTCATAACATACTCCTAACAATGGTACCCTGGCATACTGGACCGGTTCCTCAGGATGTGTAAAGACTGGGTTTTGTTTAGTAGCCAGGGCCGCTGACGGGGGGGGGGGGGGGGAGAGCCAGGACAAGTCCCGGGCCTGGTGGCTGTGGGAGGCCTGACCTCTGGTTGAACCCAACTTCCTTGCCCAGCTGCCGGTCCTCTTGTTGCCGTTATGTGTATACCGGTATTACCTCTCTGGGCGTGTGTGTGTATACCGGTATTACCTCTCTGGGCGTGTATGTGTATACCGGTATTACCTCTCTGGGAGTGTATGTGTATACCGGTATTACCTCTCTGGGCGTGTATGTGTATACCGGTATTACCTCTCTGGGCGTGTATGTGTATACCGGTATTACCTCTCTGGGCGTGTACGTGTATACCGGTATTACCTCTCTGGGCGTGTATGTGTATATACCGGTATTACCTCTCTGGGCGTGTATGTGTATACCGGTATTACCTCTCTGGGCGTGTATGTGTATACCGGTATTACCTCTCTGGGTGTGTATGTGTATACCAGTATTACCTCTCTGGGTGTGTATGTGTATACCGGTATTACCTCTCTGGGCATGTGTATACCGGTATTACCTCTCTGGGCGTGTATGTGTATACTGGTATTACCTCTCTGGGCGTGTATGTGTATACCGGTATTACCTCTCTGGGCGTGTATGTGTATACTGGTATTACCTCTCTGGGCGTGTATGTGTATACCGGTATTACCTCTCTGAGCGTGTATGTGTATACCGGTATTACCTCTCTGGGCGTGTATGTGTATACCGGTATTACCTCTCTGGGCGTGTATGTGTATACCGGTATTACCTCTCTGGGCGTGTATGTGTATACTGGTATTACCTCTCTGGGCGTGTATGTGTATACCGGTATTACCTCTCTGGGCGTGTATGTGTATACCGGTATTACCTCTCTGGGCGTGTATGTGTATACCGGTATTACCTCTCTGGGCGTGTATGTGTATACAGGTATTACCTCTCTGGGCGTGTATGTGTATAGCAGTATTACCTCTCTGGGCGTGTATGTGTATACCGGTATTACCTCTCTGGGTGTGTATGTGTATACCGGTATTACCTCTCTGGGCGTGTATGTGTATACCGCTATTACATCTCTGGACGTGTATGTGTATACCGGTATTACCTCTCTGGGCGTGTGTGTGTATACCGGTATTACCTCTCTGGGCGTGTATGTGTATACCGGTATTACCTCTCTGGGCGTGTATGTGTATACCGGTATTACCTCTCTGGGCGTGTACACTACCGACACACTTTATTAAAGTGTGGCCGGTACCGCAAGCCGTGATATTTCCCGGCTTGCTTGTGGCTGCCCCTCGGCGTGCCGCGCGTCATAGACGCGCGGTCACGCGTCTTCGGGAGCCTGCGCCCCCTGCACGCGCGTCCAGGGCTCCCCGAGGGAGCCCTGGTGTCCCGCGATCTGCGGGACGGCGGCAGGGGGTTCCGGGGGACCCGGCGGACCCGGTAGCGGTAGGGAGAGAGCCCCGATCGGAGGGCGCTCTTCCGCTGCTTCGGCGCGCGCCCGTCACACTCGGGCGCGCGCCAGGCTACTGCTGCGGCCAAGAACGGGCAAATGCTCGAATAAACTTGGCCGCAGCAGTATATGTATACCGGTATTACCTCTCTGGGTGTGTATGTGTATACCGTTATTTTACCTCTCTGGGCGTGTATGTGTATACCGGTATTACTTCTCTGGGCGTGTATGTGTATACCGGTATTACCTCTCTGGGCGTGTATATGTATACCGGTATTACCTCTCTGGGCGTGTATGTGTATCCCGGTATTACCTCTCTGGGCGTGTATGTGTATACCGGTATTACCTCTCTGGGCGTGTATGTGTATACCGGTATTACTTCTCTGGGCGTGTATGTGTATACCGGTATTACCTCTCTGGGCGTGTATATGTATACCGGTATTACCTCTCTGGGCGTGTATGTGTATTCCGGTATTACCTCTCTGGGCGTGTAGCTGTATACCGGTATTACCTCTCTGGGCGTGTATGTGTATACCGGTATTACCTCTCTGGGCGTGTATGTGTATACCGGTATTACTTCTCTGGGCGTGTATGTGTATACCGGTATTACCTCTCTGGGCGTGTATATGTATACCGGTATTACCTCTCTGGGCGTGTATGTGTATTCCGGTATTACCTCTCTGGGCGTGTAGCTGTATACCGGTATTACCTCTCTGGGCGTGTGTGTGTATACCGGTATTACCTCTCTGGGCGTGTATGTGTATACCGGTATTACCTCTCTGGGCGTGTATGTGTATACCGGTATTACCTCTCTGGGCGTGTATGTGTATACCGGTATTACCTCTCTGGGTGTGTATGTGTATACCAGTATTACCTCTCTGGGTGTGTATGTGTATACCGGTATTACCTCTCTGGGCATGTGTATACCGGTATTACCTCTCTGGGCGTGTATGTGTATACTGGTATTACCTCTCTGGGCGTGTATGTGTATACCGGTATTACCTCTCTGGGCGTGTATGTGTATACTGGTATTACCTCTCTGGGCGTGTATGTGTATACCGGTATTACCTCTCTGAGCGTGTATGTGTATACCGGTATTACCTCTCTGGGCGTGTATGTGTATACCGGTATTACCTCTCTGGGCGTGTATGTGTATACCGGTATTACCTCTCTGGGCGTGTATGTGTATACTGGTATTACCTCTCTGGGCGTGTATGTGTATACCGGTATTACCTCTCTGGGCGTGTATGTGTATACTGGTATTACCTCTCTGGGCGTGTATGTGTATACCGGTATTACCTCTCTGGGCGTGTATGTGTATACAGGTATTACCTCTCTGGGCGTGTATGTGTATAGCAGTATTACCTCTCTGGGCGTGTATGTGTATACCGGTATTACCTCTCTGGGTGTGTATGTGTATACCGGTATTACCTCTCTGGGCGTGTATGTGTATACCGCTATTACATCTCTGGACGTGTATGTGTATACCGGTATTACCTCTCTGGGCGTGTGTGTGTATACCGGTATTACCTCTCTGGGCGTGTATGTGTATACCGGTATTACCTCTCTGGGCGTGTATGTGTATACCGGTATTACCTCTCTGGGCGTGTACACTACCGACACACTTTATTAAAGTGTGGCCGGTACCGCAAGCCGGGATATTTCCCGGCTTGCTTGTGGCTGCCCCTCGGCGTGCCGCGCGTCATAGACGCGCGGTCACGCGTCTTCGGGAGCCTGCGCCCCCTGCACGCGCGTCCAGGGCTCCCCGAGGGAGCCCTGGTGTCCCGCGATCTGCGGGACGGCGGCAGGGGGTTCCGGGGGACCCGGCGGACCCGGTAGCGGTAGGGAGAGCGCCCCGATCGGAGGGCACTCTTCCGCTGCTTCGGCGCGCGCCCGTCACACTCGGGCGCGCGCCAGGCTACTGCTGCGGCCAAGAACGGGCAAATGCTCGAATAAACTTGGCCGCAGCAGTATATGTATACCGGTATTACCTCTCTGGGTGTGTATGTGTATACCGTTATTTTACCTCTCTGGGCGTGTATGTGTATACCGGTATTACTTCTCTGGGCGTGTATGTGTATACCGGTATTACCTCTCTGGGCGTGTATATGTATACCGGTATTACCTCTCTGGGCGTGTATGTGTATCCCGGTATTACCTCTCTGGGCGTGTATGTGTATACCGGTATTACCTCTCTGGGCGTGTATGTGTATACCGGTATTACTTCTCTGGGCGTGTATGTGTATACCGGTATTACCTCTCTGGGCGTGTATATGTATACCGGTATTACCTCTCTGGGCGTGTATGTGTATTCCGGTATTACCTCTCTGGGCGTGTAGCTGTATACCGGTATTACCTCTCTGGGCGTGTATGTGTATACCGGTATTACCTCTCTGGGCGTGTCTGTGTATACCGGTATTACCTCTCTGGGCGTGTATGTGTATACCGGTATTACCTCTCTGGGCGTGTATGTGTATACCGGTATTACCTCTCTGGGCGTGTATGTGTATACCGGTATTACCTCTCTGGGCGTGTCTGTGTATACCGGTATTACCTCTCTGGGCGTGTACGTGTATACCGGTATTACCTCTCTGGGTGTGTATGGGTATACCGGTATTACCTCTCTGGGCGTGTATGTGTATACCGGTATTACCTCTCTGGGTGTGTATGTGTATACCGGTATTACCTCTCTGGGCGTGTATGTGTATACTGGTATTACCTCTCTGGGTGTGTATGTGTATACCGGTATTACCTCTCTGGGTTTGTATGTGTATACCGGTATTACCTCTCTGGGTGTGTATGTGTATACCGGTATTACCTCTCTGGGCGTGTATGTGTATACCGGTATTACCTCTCTGGGTGTGTATGTGTATACCGGTATTACCTCTCTGGGCGTGTATGTGTATACTGGTATTACCTCTCTGGGTGTGTATGTGTATACCGGTATTACCTCTCTGGGTGTGTATGTGTATACCGGTATTACCTCTCTGGGCGTGTATCTGTATATCGGTATTACCTCTCTGGGCGTGTATGTGTATACCGGTATTACCTCTCTGGGCGTGTATCTGTATATCGGTATTACCTCTCGGGGCGTGTATGTGTATACCGGTATTACCTCTCTGGGCGTGTATGTGTATACCGGTATTACCTCTCTGGGCGTGTATCTGTATATCGGTATTACCTCTCTGGGCGTGTATGTGTATACCGGTATTACCTCTCTGAGCGTGTATGTGTATAGCGGTATTACCTCTCTGGGTGTGTATGTGTATACCGGTATTACCTCTCTGGGTGTGTATGTGTATACCGGTATTACCTCTCTGGGTGTGTATGTGTATACCGGTATTACCTCTCTGGGCGTGTATGTGTATACCGGTATTACCTCTCTGGGCGTGTATGTGTATACCGGTATTACCTCTCTGGGTGTGTATATGTATACCGGTATTACCTCTCTGGGCGTGTATGTGTATAGCGGTATTACCTCTCTGGGTGTGTATGTGTATACCGGTATTATCTCTCTGGGAGTGTACGTGTATACCGGTATTACCTCTCTGGGCGTGTATGTATATACTGGTATTACCTCTCTGGGCGTGTATGTGTATACCGGTATTATCTCTCTGGGAGTGTACGTGTATACCGGTATTACCTCTCTGGGCGTGTATGTGTATACCGGTATTACCTCTCTGGGCGTGTATGTGGATACCGGTATTACCTCTCTGGGTGTGTATGTGTATACCGGTATTACCTCTCTGGGTGTGTATGTGTATACCGGTATTACCTCTCTGGGCGAGTATGTGTATACTGGTATTACCTCTCTGGGTGTGTATGTGTATACTGGTATTACCTCTCTGGGCGTGTATGTGTATACCGGTATTACCTCTCTGGGCGTGTATGTGTATAGCGGTATTACCTCTCTGGGTGTGTATGTGTATACCGGTATTATCTCTCTGGGAGTGTACGTGTATACCGGTATTACCTCTCTGGGCGTGTATGTATATACTGGTATTACCTCTCTGGGCGTGTATGTGTATACCGGTATTATCTCTCTGGGAGTGTACGTGTATACCGGTATTACCTCTCTGGGCGTGTATGTGTATACCGGTATTACCTCTCTGGGCGTGTATGTGGATACCGGTATTACCTCTCTGGGTGTGTATGTGTATACCGGTATTACCTCTCTGGGTGTGTATGTCTATACCGGTATTACCTCTCTGGGTGTGTATGGGTATACCGGTATTACCTCTCTGGGCGAGTATGTGTATACTGGTATTACCTCTCTGGGTGTGTATGTGTATACTGGTATTACCTCTCTGGGCGTGTATGTGTATACCGGTATTACCTCTCTGGGTGTGTATGTGTATACAGGTATTACCTCTCTGGGCGTGTATGTGTATACCGGTATTACCTCTCTGGGTGTGTATGTGTATACCGGTATTACCTCTCTGGGCGTGTATGTGTATACCGGTATTACCTCTCTGGGTGTGTATGTATACACCGGTATTACCTCTCTGGGTGTGTATGTGTATACCGGTATTACCTCTCTGGGTGTGTATGTGTATACCGGTATTACCTCTCTGGGTGTGTATGTATACACCGGTATTACCTCTCTGGGTGTGTATGTGTATACCGGTATTACCTCTCTGGGTGTGTATGTGTATACTGGTATTACCTCTCTGGGCGTGTATGTATACACCGGTATTACCTCTCTGGGTGTGTATAAGTATACCGGTATTACCTCTCTGGGTGTGTATATGTACACCGGTGGCTGAATTAGTGGCTCACTCAAAGACTCCAGTCCTCAAGGGCCACCAACAGGCCAGGTTTAAAGGATATCCCTGCTTCAACAGAGGTGGCTCAATCAACAGCTCCAGTCCTCATGGGCCATCAACAGGCCGGGTTTTAAGGATATCCCTTCTTAAGCACAGGTGGCTCTGATTGAGCCACCTGTGCTGAAGCAGGGATATCCTTAAAACTGTGACCTGTTGTTGGCGCTTGAGGCCTGGAGTCGGCTGCCCCTGCACTCTTTCTGACCCAGCAAAGATTTCCCCTGCACACGCGTGCGGGTTCCCCAGACCTTATCGCCCACCTGTTCTGCCTGCGCAGGGACCCTCGGGCCGCCTGTAAGAATGAGTGATACTGTCGGACCGGCGTCCTCGTTATGGATCAGTATTTCTGCCACTGTAGGCGGACAGCTTGCGTCTCTTGAAGAACAAGGCACATGTCTCTTTGTTTCCCCTCGGCCGCCTGGGGGTGTTCAAAGTCCCATTTATGCGGCGGTCTGCTTCCTTCACTTACAGGAGCTCGGAGGCTGGTCACAAAGCGGAGGCGGGGGCTTTATTTACAATGCACCGCGTGGCTGTCGGATAGAGCAGCAGCTCATTGTCCTACTTATCTGCTGTGAGTTTGGGAGCTTTAAAGATGGAGGAAACTCCCATCAATGAGGGGTGTAGGTTTAGCACACATATAGCTGCATTTCTACATCATGTTATGAGCACAAATACACACACACATATGCACACAATCACACTCATACCCATGCGCACACACGCACACATACCCAGGCACACATGCGCGCACACATACCCAAGCACGCACGTGCGCACAAATACCCAGGCATGCACGCGCACACACACATACCCAGGCACACATGCACACACACACATACCCAGGCACACATGCACACACACACATACCCAGGCACACATGCACACACACACATACCCAGGCATGCACATGCACGCACACATACCCAGGCACACATGCACACACATACCCAGGCATGCACATGCGCGCACACATACCCAGGCATGCACATGCGCGCACACATACCCAGGCATGCACACACACACATACCCAGGCACACATGCACACACACACATACCCAGGCACACATGCACACACACACACATACCCAGGCATGCACATGCACACAGACATACCCAGGCACACATGCACACACATACCCAGGCATGCACGCGCGCACACATACCCAGGCATGCACACACACACACACACACACACACACACACACACACACACACACACACACACACACACACACACACACACACACACACACACACACACACACACACACACACACACATACCCAGGCACACATGCACACACACACATACCCAGGCATGCACATGCACACAGACATACCCAGGCACACATGCGCGCACACATACCCAGGCATGCACGCGCGCACACATACCCAGGCACACATGCATACACACACATACCCAGGCATGCACATACACATACCCAGGCACACATGCACACACACAGATACCCAGGCACACATGCACACACACATACCCAGCCATGCACATTCACACACACATACCCAGGCATGCGCATGCACACACACATACCCAGGCATGCACATGAACACACACGCTCACACATACCCAGGCATGCACATGCACACACACATACCCAGGCATGCACATGAACACACACGCTCACACATACCCAGGCATGCACATGCATACACGCACACATACCCAGGCACACATACATACCCAGGCACACATGCACACACACATACCCAGGCATGCACACACATACCCAGGCAGGCACATGCACACATACCCAGGCATGCACATGCACACACTCCTACCCAGGCATACGCACATGCACATATCCAGGCACAAACGCACATACATACCCAGGCATGCACATGCATAAACGCACACACACACATACCCAGCCATGCACATGCATACACGCACACACATACCCAGGCATACACTTGCACACCCGCGCACACAAAAACATATGCAGGCATGCACATGCACACACACATACCCAGCCATGCACACGCGCACACACACACACACACACACACACACACATACTCAGGCACGCATGCATACACACATACCCAGGCACACATGCACATATCCAGGCACACAAACATACATACCCAGACATGTATACACATATACCCAGGCACACACACATATACTCAGACACGCACACATACCCAAGCAAACACACATACCCTGGTGGAGACCCACACCCATCCCAGACACACATACCCAGGCACACACATACATACACACACATACCCAGGCACGCACACACATACATACCCAGGCACACACACACACACACACACACACACACATGCACACACACACGCACACACATGCACACACACACAGACGCACACACACACACACACACACACACACACACACGCACACACATGCACACACACACAGACGCACACACAGGCACAAAGAGATACACACATACCCTGGCACACACATGCCCTGGCACACACACATACCCAAGCACACATGAACACGCACATACTCAGGCACACACATATACCAAGGCATACACGCACACAGATACACACATATACCCAGGCACACAAACTCGTATGCAGACATACACACACACACACACACCCAGGCACGCATACATACCCAGGCACACACATGCCCAGGTGCACACACATACAGTACCCACATACTCAGGCAAACACACACCCAGGAACGTGCGCACACACACCCAGAAACACACACACATACCCAGGCACACACACATAGATATATAAAACATATATATTAAAGATGGGCAGGTTTTACGGGTTCGACATCCATACTTTGAGCTCTTTGAGAGCGAGATCACAACCTATTGATTCACACACACACGGTTCATGGCCTATTGATTAACGTAACTCGTGTGATATAGAGATGTATCTATTTATCTCTCTTTCTTTCTCTCTCTCCCTTTTTTCTCTCAATCACTTTCTCATCCCTCCATACTTTTCTCCCTCTCCCTCCCTCTCTACCAACCACCAGTCTCTGTCCATTTGTTTCTCTCTCTCCCCATCATCTACTACATGTTGCTGTCTGCTCGTCTCTCTGTCTGTCCACGTCATTTGCCCTCTATAGATTCCCCCCTATCAGCTCCATATACCCTATTTATTCTCTCAAGGAAACGCTGTCCTCATGAATTTCAAAGTAACTCTGCATTATTTCTCGCAATGAAACGTCCCCTCTTCTCTTTCTGAAGTTTGTTCAAAGCAATCCGGAAATCAACAGTAAGGGACTTTCTTCCGAAGACAAAAGTAACCCTCCTCCTCCTCCTCCTCATCGCGCCGGCTGTAGTGTCTGCCAGCGCTGGATGCCTCAGTTCCGGCTCGCTTTTGAAGGCAAGGTTACCTTCCCTAGTCTGAGCGCTGAGCAAATTCCTTGTAGAACGGTGATTCATTTCCATGGCTGTGATGTTCGGGCTGTTGGCGTTGCTATGAAAGGATGGATATTCAGTGCCGGCGTGCTGCTGTGCGCACTGGAATTCACATTCCTATCCCCGCTACCAGGCAACACTGCATCTAAATAATATTGGACCCGGTGGTTGGAGGGGGGGTCAATAACTCCAATGGTGCTTTGCAAACAAATGTCAGAAATGTTATATCTCTACTTCATTTTTTTTTACAATTGGTCACATTGCTACAAAATCTCACCGGTTTAACCGGGTTATGGTGAGAAAACATGGGTCAAAATGCCTCTCCACAAGACATTGGGAGTGGTTATATGGGGTAATAGGAGGAGATATAAGGAGCGGTTATATGGGGTAATAGGAGGAGATATAAGGAGTGGTTATATGGGGTAATAGGAGGAGTTATAGGGAGTGGTTATATGGGGTAATAGGAGGAGTTATAGGGAGCGGTTATATGGGGTAATAGGAGGAGTTATAGGGAGCGGTTATATGGGGTA
The DNA here is from genome assembly GCF_040206685.1 of Ascaphus truei. Lineage (NCBI taxonomy): Eukaryota > Metazoa > Chordata > Amphibia > Anura > Ascaphidae > Ascaphus > Ascaphus truei. The sequence goes on along the minus strand of NC_134492.1, from coordinate 58,446,128 downwards.
ATAGGAGGAGTTATAGGGAGGGGTTATATGGGGTAATAGGAGGAGATATAGAGAGTGGTTATATGGGGTAATAGGAGGAGTTATAGGGAGCGGTTTTATGGGGTAATAGGAGGAGTAATAGGGAGCAGTTATATGTGGTAATAGGAGGAGTTATAGGGAGCAGTTATATTGGTAACAGGACGAGTTATATGGAGCAATAGGAGGAGTTATATGGAGCAATAGGAGGAGTTATAGGGAGTGGTTTTGTATATAACCCAGATGAGTTTACAGGGAGATAAGGTGACTTGCCCAAGGTCTCAAGGAGCTGACACTGGGAATTGCGCCAGGTTCCCCTGCTCCAAACTCAGTATCTTTGCTCTCAGCATCAGTGTCTTTACTCACTGAGCTGCTCCTTCGGCCGGGCAGCTGGACCTTTTGGGCGGTGGATCTTTTGGGTGGGTGGTCAGGATGAGAGAGGCACATCACTAGGCGCCAGCCTTTTAAATAATCTCTCCCTCGTCATCCTCCTCCCCCGTGGCATCACTCCCACCGGCCAAGGATCCTGCTCCCCTTTCTTTTTATTAATAACAGTGCTGCTTTTATAAAACACCTCTTCATTTTCACCGGGGCTAAAAAATGGCTCCGTGATCCCTTGGACCAGGGGTGCGCAAGCAGGGGGGTTTTTTTTTTGGAGGGGGGGGGGGGGCGCGGGCGGTTGCAGAGGTCCCGCGCTCTTAACCAAGGCATTTAAATTAAATGCTGGGGGACCGCGCGAGGCCTCTGCAACCTCTACTTACCGAGATTCAGTCGGCTTCAGGACGCGTGACCATGGCAACGCAGCGTCAAATAACGCAGCGGGTCATGTGATGTGACATCACATGCTGCATTTGACACTGCACTGAGGTAAGGGGGGGGGCGCGAAAACTGAAGAGTGTGAGGGGGGGTGGGGGTGCAGCACGAAAAGTTTGTGCACCCCTGCCTTGGGCCATGGCCCCTCCTGCACTTGCGATCACGTGACCATCAAGCAGTCACATGATCGCTCCGTCACTGATGACGGAAGGAAAAAGAAGATGTCCTCTTCTTCCTGTTTGACTGAGTTACGAGATCGCCTCTCCAAAAATGAGCAGGAACTTGATGACATAACAAGAGGCGTAACTGGTGGGTCCGACGCCATATCATAGTAGCTATGTCCATGGGATTAGTTTCCGTTATTAATGCTTCACTTCCTGCACTGCTGTGTATAACCAATAGTGATGTCATTATGACAAAGAGGAAGACCAAGGAAAGGGAGCTATGGATCCAGGTAGAGAAAGCTTTGCTTGGAAGCAGCGCTACGTTTCTTGGGTACAGTATGTAAGAACAGTTTCTTACGCCTGATGCAGAATGTTAGATTTAGGCCACATCAAATATGGAGGATTTGGGGCAAATCAAAGGGGAATAGAATGGTGTAGAGACGCAAAATGTGATACATCTCATTATATCTCCCCCCAACTCCTCCTACTGACTCTCCCCAAGGTGCATGCTGGGGCAGAGACGCAGAATGTGATACATCTCATTATAATCTGTGCACCATGTAACTCCCCCCAACTACTCCTACTGACTCTCCCCAAGGTGCAAGCTGGGACAGAGACGCAGAATGTGATACATCTCATTATAATCTGTGCCCCATGTAACTCCTCCCAACTCCTCCTACTGACTCTCCCCAAGGTGCAAGCTGGGGCAGAGACGCAGAATGTGATACATCTCATTATAATCTGTGCAACATGTAACTCCCCCCAACTCCTCCTACTGACTCTCCCCAAGGTGCAAGCTGGGGCAGAGACGCAGAATGTGATACATCTCATTATAATCTGTGCACCATGTAACTCCCCCCAACTCCTCCTACTGACTCTCCCCAAGGTGCAAGCTGGGACAGAGATGCAGAATGTGATACATCTCATTATAATCTGTGCACCATGTAACTCCCCCCAACTCCTCCTACTGACTCTCCCCAAGGTGCAAGCTGGGACAGAGACTTAGAATGTGATACATCTCATTATAATCTGTGCCCCATGTAACTCCCCCCAACTCCTCCTACTGACTCTCCCCAAGGTGGAAGCTGGGGCAGAGACGCAGAATGTGATACATCTCATTATAATCTGTGCACCATGTAACTCCTCCCAACTCCTCCTACTGACTCTCCCCAAACTGCAAGCTGGGGCAGAGATGCAGAATGTGATACATCTCATTATAATCTGTGCACCATGTAACTCCTCCCAACTCCTCCTACTGACTCTCCCCAAACTGCAAGCTGGGGCAGAGACGCAGAATGTGATACATCTCATTATAATCTGTGCACCATGTAACTCCTCCTACTAACTCTCATCAAGGTGCAAGCTGGGGCAGAGACGCAGAATGTGATACATCTCATTATAATCTGTGCACCATGTAACTCCTCCCCAACTCCTCCTACTGACTCTCCCCAAGGTGCAAGCTGGGGCAGAGACGCAGAATGTGATACATCTCATTATAATCTGTGCACCATGTAACTCCTCCCCAACTCCTCCTACTGACTCTCCCCAAGGTGCATGCTGGGACAGAGACGCAGAATGTGATACATCTCATTATAATCTGTGCACCATGTAACTCCCCCCAACTCCTCCTACTGACTCTCCCCACGGTGCGAGCTGGAACAGAGACGCAGAATGTGACACATCTCATTATAATCTGTGCACCATGTAACTCCTCCCAACTCCTCCTACTGACTCTCCCCAAGGTGCGAGCTGGAACAGAGACGCAGAATGTGACACATCTCATTATAATCTGTGCACCATGTAACTCCTCCCCAACTCCTCCTACTGACTCTCCCCAAGGTGCATGCTGGGACAGAGACGCAGAATGTGATACATCTCATTATAATCTGTGCACCATGTAACTCCCCCCCAACTCCTCCTACTGACTCCCCACGGTGCAAGCTGGGACAGACGCACAATGTGATACATCTCATTATAATCTGTGCCCCATGTAACTCCCCCCCAACTCCTCCTGCTGACTCTCCCCAAGGTGCAAACTGGGGCAGAGACGCAGAATGTGATACATCTCATTATAATCTGTGCCCCATATAACTCCCCCCAACTCCTCCTACTGACTCTCCCCAAGGTGCAAGCTGGGGCAGAGACGCAGAATGTGATACATCTCATTATAATCTGTGCACCATGTAACTCCCCCCAACTCCTCCTACTGACTCTCCCCACGGTGCAAGCTGGGGCAGAGACGCAGAATGTGATACATCTCATTATAATCTGTGCACCATGTAACTCCCCCCAACTCCTCCTACTGACTCTCCCCAAGGTGCATGCTGGGGCAGAGACACAGAATGTGATACATCTCCTTATAATCTGTGCACCATGTAACTCCTCCCCCAACTCCTCCTACTGACTCTCCCCAAGGTGCATGCTGGGGCAGAGAGGCGCAGAATGTGATACATCTCATTATAATCTGTGCCCCATGTAACTCCCCCCCAACTCCTCCTACTGACTCTCCCCAAGGTGCATGCTGGGGCAGAGACGCAGAATGTGATACATCTCATTATAATCTGTGCACCATGTAACTCCCCCCAACTCCTCCTACTGACTCTCCCCAAGGTGCAAGCTGGGGCAGAGACGTAGAATGTGATACATCTCATTATAATCTGTGCCCCATGTAACTCCCCCCAACTCCTCCTACTGACTCTCCCCACGGTGCAAGCTGGGGCAGAGACGCAGAATGTGATACATCTCATTATAACCTGTGCACCATGTAACTCCCCCCCAAATCCTCCTACTGACTCTCCCCAAGGTGCATGCTGGGGCAGAGACGCAGAATGTGATACATCTCATTATAATCTGTGCACCATGTAACTCCCCCCAACTACTCCTACTGACTCTCCCCAAGGTGCATGCTGGGACAGAGACGCAGAATGTGATACATCTCATTATAATCTGTGCGCCATGTAACTCCCCCCCAACTCCTCCTACTGACTCTCCCCAAGGTGCAAGCTGGGGCAGAGACGCAGAATGTGATACATCTCATTATAATCTGTGCACCATGTAACTCTCCCCAACTCCTCCTACTGACTCTCCCCAAGGTGCAAGCTGGGACAGAGACGCAGAATGTGATACATCTCATTATAATCTGTGCACCATGTAACTCCCCCAACGCCTCCTACTGACTCTCCCCAAGGGGCAAGCTGGGGCAGAGACGCAGAATGTGATACATCTCATTATAATCTGTGCCCCATGTAACTCCCCCCCAACTCCTCCTACTGACTCTCCCCAAGGTGCAAGCTGGGGCAGAGACGCAGAATGTGATACATCTCATTATAATCTGTGCACCATGTAACTCTCCCCAACTCCTCCTACTGACTCTCCCCAAGGTGCAAGCTGGGACAGAGACGCAGAATGTGATACATCTCATTATAATCTGTGCACCATGTAACTCCCCCAACGCCTCCTACTGACTCTCCCCAAGGGGCAAGCTGGGGCAGAGACGCAGAATGTGATACATCTCATTATAATCTGTGCCCCATGTAATTCCTCCCCAACTCCTCCTACTGACTCTCCCCAAGGTGCAAGCTGGGACAGAGACGCAGAATGTGATACATCTCATTATAATCTGTGCCCCATGTAACTCCCCCCAACTCCTCCAACTGACTCTCCCCACGGTGCAAGCTGGGGCAGAGACGCAGAATGTGATACATCTCATTATAACCTGTGCACCATGTAACTCCCCCCCAACTCCTCCTACTGACTCTCCCCAAAGTGCCAGCTGGGGCAGAGACGCAGAATGTGATACATCTCATTATAATCTGTGCCCCATGTAACTCCCCCCCAACTCCTCCTACTGACTCTCCCCAAGGTGCAAGCTGGGGCAGAGACGCAGAATGTGATACATCTCATTATAATCTGTGCACCATGTAACTCCCCATAACTCCTCCTACTGACTCTCCCCAAGGTGCAAGCTGGGGCAGAGACGCAGAATGTGATACATCTCATTATAATCTGTGACCCATGTAACTCCCCCCCAACTCCTCCTGCTGACTCTCCCCAAGGTGCAAGCTGGGGCAGAGACGCAGAATGTGATACATCTCATTATAATCTGTGCACCATGTAACTCTCCCCAACTCCTCCTACTGACTCTCCCCAAGGTGCAAGCTGGGACAGAGACGCAGAATGTGATACATCTCATTATAATCTGTGCACCATGTAACTCCCCCAACGCCTCCTACTGACTCTCCCCAAGGGGCAAGCTGGGGCAGAGACGCAGAATGTGATACATCTCATTATAATCTGTGCCCCATGTAATTCCTCCCCAACTCCTCCTACTGACTCTCCCCAAGGTGCAAGCTGGGGCAGAGACGCAGAATGTGATACATCTCATTATAATCTGTGCAACATGTAACTCCCCCCAACTCCTCCTACTGACTCTCCCCACGGTGCGAGCTGGGACAGAGACGCAGAATGTGATACATCTCATTATAATCTGTGCACCATGTAACTCCCCCCAACTCCTCCTACTGACTCTCCCCAAGGTGCAAGCTGGGGCAGAGACGCAGAATGTGATACATCTCATTATAATCTGTGACCCATGTAACTCCCCCCCAACTCCTCCTGCTGACTCTCCCCAAGGTGCAAGCTGGGGCAGAGACGCAGAATGTGATACATCTCATTATAATCTGTGCACCATGTAACTCTCCCCAACTCCTCCTACTGACTCTCCCCAAGGTGCAAGCTGGGACAGAGACGCAGAATGTGATACATCTCATTATAATCTGTGCACCATGTAACTCCCCCAACGCCTCCTACTGACTCTCCCCAAGGGGCAAGCTGGGGCAGAGACGCAGAATGTGATACATCTCATTATAATCTGTGCCCCATGTAATTCCTCCCCAACTCCTCCTACTGACTCTCCCCAAGGTGCAAGCTGGGGCAGAGACGCAGAATGTGATACATCTCATTATAATCTGTGCAACATGTAACTCCCCCCAACTCCTCCTACTGACTCTCCCCACGGTGCGAGCTGGGACAGAGACGCAGAATGTGATACATCTCATTATAATCTGTGCACCATGTAACTCCCCCCAACTCCTCCTACTGACTCTCCCCAAGGTGCATGCTGGGACAGAGACGCAGAATGTGATACATCTCATTATAATCTGTGCACCATGTAACTCCCCCCAACTCCTCCTACTGACTCTCCCCAAGGTGCGAGCTGGAACAGAGATGCAGAATGTGACACATCTCATTATAATCTGTGCACCATGTAACTCCTCCCCAACTCCTCCTACTGACTCTCCCCAAGGTGCATGCTGGGACAGAGACGCAGAATGTGATACATCTCATTATAATCTGTGCACCATGTAACTCCCCCCCAACTCCTCCTACTGACTCTCCCCACGGTGCAAGCTGGGACAGACGCACAATGTGATACATCTCATTATAATCTGTGACCCATGTAACTCCCCCCCAACTCCTCCTGCTGACTCTCCCCAAGGTGCAAACTGGGGCAGAGACGCAGAATGTGATACATCTCATTATAATCTGTGCCCCATATAACTCCCCCCAACTCCTCCTACTGACTCTCCCCAAGGTGGAAGCTGGGGCAGAGATGCAGAATGTGATACATCTCATTATAATCTGTGCACCATGTAACTCCCCCCAACTCCTCCTACTGACTCTCCCCACGGTGCAAGCTGGGGCAGAGACGCAGAATGTGATACATCTCATTATAATCTGTGCACCATGTAACTCCCCCCAACTCCTCCTACTGACTCTCCCCAAGGTGCATGCTGGGGCAGAGACACAGAATGTGATACATCTCATTATAATCTGTGCACCATTTAACTCCTCCCCCAACTCCTCCTACTGACTCTCCCCAAGGTGCATGCTGGGGCAGAGAGGCGCAGAATGTGATACATCTCATTATAATCTGTGCCCCATGTAACTCCCCCCCAACTCCTCCTACTGACTCTCCCCAAGGTGCATGCTGGGGCAGAGACGCAGAATGTGATACATCTCATTATAATCTGTGCACCATGTAACTCCCCCCAACTCCTCCTACTGACTCTCCCCAAGGTGCAAGCTGGGGCAGAGACGTAGAATGTGATACATATCATTATAATCTGTGCCCCATGTAACTCCCCCCAACTCCTCCTACTGACTCTCCCCACGGTGCAAGCTGGGGCAGAGACGCAGAATGTGATACATCTCATTATAACCTGTGCACCATGTAACTCCCCCCCAACTCCTCCTACTGACTCTCCCCAAGGTGCATGCTGGGGCAGAGACGCAGAATGTGTTACATCTCATTATAATCTGTGCACCATGTAACTCCCCCCAACTACTCCTACTGACTCTCCCCAAGGTGCATGCTGGGACAGAGACGCAGAATGTGATACATCTCATTATAATCTGTGCGCCATGTAACTCCCCCCCAACTCCTCCTACTGACTCTCCCCAAGGTGCAAGCTGGGGCAGAGACGCAGAATGTGATACATCTCATTATAATCTGTGCACCATGTAACTCTCCCCAACTCCTCCTACTGACTCTCCCCAAGGTGCAAGCTGGGACAGAGACGCAGAATGTGACACATCTCATTATAATCTGTGCACCATGTAACTCCCCCAACTCCTCCTGCTGACTCTCCCCAAGGGGCAAGCTGGGGCAGAGACGCAGAATGTGATACATCTCATTATAATCTGTGCCCCATGTAACTCCTCCCCAACTCCTCCTACTGACTCTCCCCAAGGTGCAAGCTGGGGCAGAGACGCAGAATGTGATACATCTCATTATAATCTGTGCCCCATGTAACTCCTCCCCAACTCCTCCTACTGACTCTCCCCAAGGTGCAAGCTGGGGCAGAGACGCAGAATGTGATACATCTCATTATAATCTGTGCCCCATGTAACTCCCCCCCAACTCCTCCTACTGACTCTCCCCAAAGTGCCAGCTGGGGCAGAGACGCAGAATGTGATACATCTCATTATAATCTGTGCCCCATGTAACTCCCCCCCAACTCCTCCTACTGACTCTCCCCAAGGTGCAAGCTGGGGCAGAGACGCAGAATGTGATACATCTCATTATAATCTGTGCACCATGTAACTCCCCATAACTCCTCCTACTGACTCTCCCCAAGGTGCAAGCTGGGGCAGAGACGCAGAATGTGATACATCTCATTATAATCTGTGCACCATGTAACTCCCCCCAACGCCTCCTACTGACTCTCCCCAAGGGGCAAGCTGGGGCAGAGACGCAGAATGTGATACATCTCATTATAATCTGTGACCCATGTAACTCCCCCCCAACTCCTCCTGCTGACTCTCCCCAAGGTGCAAGCTGGGGCAGAGACGCAGAATGTGATACATCTCATTATAATCTGTGCACCATGTAACTCTCCCCAACTCCTCCTACTGACTCTCCCCAAGGTGCAAGCTGGGACAGAGACGCAGAATGTGATACATCTCATTATAATCTGTGCACCATGTAACTCCCCCAACGCCTCCTACTGACTCTCCCCAAGGGGCAAGCTGGGGCAGAGACGCAGAATGTGATACATCTCATTATAATCTGTGCCCCATGTAATTCCTCCCCAACTCCTCCTACTGACTCTCCCCACGGTGCAAGCTGGGGCAGAGACGCAGAATGTGATACATCTCATTATAATCTGTGCACCATGTAACTCTCCTTAACTCCTCCTACTGACTCTCCCCAAGGTGCAAACTGGGACAGAGACGCAGAATGTGATACATCTCATTATAATCTGTGCACCATGTAACTCCTCCCCCAACTCCTCCTACTGACTCTCCCCAAGGTGCATGCTGGGGCAGAGAGGCGCAGAATGTGATACATCTCATTATAATCTGTGCCCCATGTAACTCCCCCCCAACTCCTCCTACTGACTCTCCCCAAGGTGCATGCTGGGGCAGAGACGCAGAATGTGATACATCTCATTATAATCTGTGCACCATGTAACTCCCCCCAACTCCTCCTACTGACTCTCCCCAAGGTGCAAGCTGGGGCAGAGACGCAGAATGTGATACATCTCATTATAATCTGTGCCCCATGTAACTCCCCCCAACTCCTCCTACTGACTCTCCCCACGGTGCAAGCTGGGGCAGAGACGCAGAATGTGATACATCTCATTATAACCTGTGCACCATGTAACTCCCCCCCAACTCTTCCTACTGACTCTGCCCAAGGTGCAAGCTGGGACAGAGACGCAGAATGTGATACATCTCATTATAATCTGTGCCCCATGTAACTCCCCCCCAACTCCTCCTACTGACTCTCCCCAAAGTGTAAGCTGGGGCAGAGACGCAGAATGTGATACATCTCATTATAATCTGTGCACCATGTAACTCCCCCCAACTCCTCCTACTGACTCTCCCCAAGGTACAAGCTGGGGCACAGACGCAGAATGTGATACATCTCATTATAATCTGTGACCCATGTAACTCCCCCCCAACTCCTCCTGCTGACTCTCCCCAAGGTGCAAGCTGGGACAGAGACGCAGAATGTGATACATCTCATTGTAATCTGTGCCCCATGTAACTCCCCCCAACTCCTCCTACTGACTCTCCCCAAGGTGCAAGCTGGATTAGAGACGCAGAATGTGATACATCTCATTATAATCTGTGCACCATGTAACTCCCCCCAACTCCTCCTACTGACTCTCCCCAAGGTGCATGCTGGGGCAGAGACGCAGAATGTGATACATCTCATTATAATCTGTGCACCATGTAACTCCTCCTACTGACTCTCCCCAAGGTGCAAGCTGGGACAGAGACGCTGAATGTGATACATCTCATTATAATCTGTGCACCATGTAACTCTCCCCAACTCCTCCTACTGACTCTCCCCAAGGTGCAAGCTGGGGCAGAGACGCAGAATGTGATACATCTCATTATAATCTGTGCCCCATGTAACTCATGGTGTTTGCTTGGGCTCAAGACACAGCCACGTGGGCAGTGTGGTAGTCTACAGTTATATACATATGTTGGAGTTAAATTAAGCGGTGGCTGTTATACCGCATGTTCAGTGTGATGTTTCCGTGTCCGTTAATGGGGGCGCGCCCGTGCGTGCGCAGAGCAGGACGCATAGCGCGCCAGGCAGCAGACAAGACACATTATTAATTTGCTCACAAATGGCGTCGAAGCAGGGGCCGCACGAGTTGCCCTGCGGCTGAGGACCTTTAAAGATGGCAGCAGGCTGGGAGCTGACATTTAAAGATGGCGTCAGCCGGCTTGGAGTTTCAATCGGCGGCGGGATGTTCAGTGGCGAGGGTTCCGGCACGGTAAGGTTTCCTGTGCTGAGTAACCCCGGCGGCGACTTGCGTTGCTGTGGAGCGCATGGGGCGAGTCGGTCACGCCACACGTCCCATTCCGCTTCACTGGCGTCCAAGAAAAGAGGACGCCCCCCTGTCTGAAGCCTCCTTTATAACATAGGAAAGACCCTGCCCCCAACACATTTCTCAACACTTAACCCCAACAAACAGGACAGAGAGGGGTGGGGGTAAGGAGCCGATGGCGATGCCTTCGATGCGACTTACCAATGTCCCCTCCCCCCCCCGGGAACCCAGTGGTGGCAGCAATGGAGGGAGCCCAACCCAGACGGCCAACACGGAAGCTGAGCCCGACGTCCGGTGGGGTGTCAACTTCCGTGTCAGGACCCTTCCAGGGTGAGCTCCCTCCAGCACCACAACCCGCCACACAGGTAGGGCTCTGGAGAAGGGAAGAGGCCCCGCACACACTCTGCGCCAGGGTCCACCATTTTGGAAATCCAGTCCTGCCACCCGTCATGGCGTCCCTGCTCCTACCGACTCCAGAAACGACTTTGAAGAGTCTCTCTCCATTTTGTTTTTTTTAAAGCATTACTCTTGTTTTTTTTAAAGCATTCATCTTTTAATTATATTAGGATCGGTCCAACTAATGAATAATTTCTGGAAATCAGGCAAAACCACGCCTTTTTCCTAACGCCACTCTGACTCACATCATTGCTGCGGGGGGAAAAAAATCCATAATAAAATTGTAAATATAATGTATTGTAATATCATATTAAATATGCATGTTAACAGTGTTCATATTAAATGGTCGTAATAACAGAGAAATGGTTAAAACTCCGTGACTTACACTCCATAATTAACACCACAAATTCTTCGGCAATACAACACCGTTGATGGGTTTGGCGGTGAAATTCGGCAGAAATCAGGAAAATTATTATTTCAACCGTGAGACTGAGGGTTTCATGTTTTCTTTTACTGTGCTGTCCAATGTAATATCTCCCCGTATATAAATGATCGCTTCTACAGCGCTAATGGATGATACATAGGAACGCGATGACAGCATTTCAGAGACTTCCTCCCCCCCGCCCCCCCCCCTTGCAGTGCGGATCTTAAATCGCCATTTGTGTGATTTACTTTCACGACCCACTCCCGAGGAAATATATTAAGTGCGCGCGCCTGAGTTAAAAAGACTTTATCCCGGATATAAATGACGGGGACAGGAGCACACACGTCCTGCGCGAGAGATTGAAAATCACCCACGGGCTGTAAAGAGAGAGCAGAGTTACGAGCGCAATGCCTCGATGGGAAGTGTGTCGCATGAATCTCTTTATGTATATCAGAGATTAAAAGAACGCAATTCCTCTTCGTGGCGGGGACGGGGGCTTCATGCGGGCCTGGCGCTGTGCCTGCTGTAACGACGTTGTTATTAGTAATGGCGGTGTTGTTATATTTGATGGGGGTGGCGCTCACAGATACCGCCGCGCAGTACAACGGAGGATGGGGAATCATAACAGTTGTAATAAGAGGACATTTGATGCGGAGACGAAGTTGAGACGGTAGGAAGGAGGACGCTGCCCCGGGGAGCTTACACTCTAGAACAAGGGCGGGCAGCTCTAGTCTTCAAGGGTCACCAATAGGTCAGGTTTTCAGCACTGAAGCAGGGATATCCTGAAATCCTGACTTGTTGGTGACCCTTGAGGGCTGGGGTGGTTGACAGATTCACCGATTGAGCCACCTGTGCTGAAGCAGGGAGATTCTGAAAACCTGACCTGTTGATGGGCCATGAGGACGGAAGTTGCCTGCCCCTGGGGTAGAAGGAGTGGAGACAGAAGGAAGAGTATTAGTAAAGATAGATGTATGCATGCGTGTTTATATCTGTACTAGCTTTTGTACCCAGCTTTGCCCGGGGAATGCATCTCCCCGCCTCCCCCCCTCCCGCTGGTACATCTTCCCCTCGCTACCGCCAAATCCACCCCCCCCCCTCTCCCCACACTGCCGCCACAACCACCAGCTCTCCAAGCATGAGCGATCGCTGTCCTGCAATTTTTTTGAGAGCATGAGCGGGGGGCGTGTCATTGGCTGGATAGGGGCTGTCTCTGTGTATGTGTGTCTGTCTGTCTGTCTGTCTCCATGTGTCTCTGTGTGTGTCTCTTTGGGTGTGTGCGTGTGTCTTTCTCTGTCTCCATTTTCCCTCTACAACCTTCCCTCCCCTCTCTCCCCCCCATTGCTTTCTCTCCCCCACCATTGCTCTCTCCCTCTCTCCCCCCATTGCTCTCTCCTGCTCCCCTCTCTCCCTTCCCCCTCTCTCCTTTCTCTCCCTTACCCTCTCTCTTTCTCTATCCCCCTTCTCTCCTTTCTCCCCCTCCCACTCTGTCTCCCTCCCACTCTGTTTCCCCCCTCACTCGGTTTTCTCCCCCCTCACTATGTTTTCTCTCCCCCCCTCATTCACTCCATTTTCTCCCCCCCTCACTCACTCTGTTTTCTCCCCCCTCACTCACTCTGTTTCTCCCCACTCACTCACTCTGTTTTCTCCCCCCCTAACTCACTTTGTTTTATCCCCCCTCACTCACTCTTCTCCCCTCACTCACTCCATTTTCTCCCCCTCACTCACTCTGTTTCTCCCCCCCCATTCACTCCATTTTCTCACCCCCTCACTCCGTTTTCTCCTCAACCACACTCACTCTGTTTCCCCCCTCACTCACTCACTCTTCTCCCCTCATTCAATCACTCTTCTCCCCCCTCACTCACTCCGTTTCTCCCCCCCACTCACTCTGTTTTCTCCCCCACCCACTCAATTTTCTCCCCCACTCACACCGTTATCTCCCCCCCACTCACTCCATTTTCTCCCCCCCACAGACACACTCACTCCATTTTCTACCCCCCACTCACTCCGTTTTCTCCCCCCCACTCACTTTGTTTTCTATGTCCCCCCAACTAACTCTGTTTTCTCCCCCCCCTCGCACTGTTTTCTCCCCTCCCTCACTCACTCTGTATTCTCCGCCCTCATTCACTCACTCTTCTCCACTCACTCTTCTCCCCTCACTCACTCTGTATTCTCCCCCCTCACTCACTCCGTTATCTCCCCCCCCCACTCACTCCATTTTCTCCCCCCACTCACTCTGTTTTCTCCCCCCACATTCTGTTTTCTCCCCCCCCCACTCCATTTTCTCCCCCTCTCACTCCATTTCCCCCCCACTCAGTTCTCTCCCCCACTCACTCCGTTTTCTCCCCTCCCTCCATTCACTCTGTTTTCTCCTCCCCACTCCATTTTCTCCTTTCCCCCCACTCACTCCGTTTTCTCCCCTCACTCACTCCGTTTTCTCCCATCCCTCACTCACTCTGTATTCTCCGCCCTCATTCACTCACTCTTCTCCACTCACTCTTCTCCCCTCACTCACTCACTCCGTATTCTCCCCCCTCACTCACTCCGTTATCTCCCCCCCCACTCACTCCGTTTTCTCCCCCCACTCACTCTGTTTTCTCCCCCCACATTCTGTTTTCTCCCCCCCACTCCATTTTCTCCCCCCACTCAGTTCTATCCCCCACTCACTCCGTTTTCTCCCCTCCCTCCATTCACTCTGTTTTCTCCTCCCCACTCCATTTTCTCCTCCCCACTCACTCTGTTTCCCCCCTCACTCACTCGGTTTTCTCCCCCCTCACTCACTCCATTTTCTTCCCTCCTCACTCTCTCCATTTTCTACCCCCCATCACTCTCCATTTTCTACCCCCCCCACTCACTCCATTTTTTCTTCCCTCCCCCCCTTCCCATGGCACATTTCACATCAGACACACACAGCACCGAAGCAGGCACAAACACGCCCCTCCCATAGTAGCCATGCCCCTGCTGTAAGAGGTTTGCTGGACATTAGAATGTCCATAATTTGGGAGGTGAGTCACACTGGAAGCTCAAAATAGTTGTGTTGACCTACAAATCCGCAGCAGAATGTCTAATGAAAGTTTTGTGCTACGTGGTGCCATTTGTGAGATTTCGATGCTTCTGACATACAAACAAACGGAAATCGGAATCCAACTTAGAATTATAGTATAGACTAGCTCTGACAAAGTACATAGCTCTTTACAAGATAAACGATCGTATGCAGGGAATTACAGCGCAGTTATATGATGTATACAATTGTAATAGAAGTGCAACAGCTATACAAGCACATGCTAGGAAAGCGAATTCCTGCACCAAAGAGGATAATGTGTTTATCTGCTGGTCTGTTCTATAATATCAGAGCCACAATACAGAGACATGACCCTATAAATCCTCCTACAGTGGCGGCCCGCTTGACTCTAAAGCGGCTGCCACCGCGGGAATTTTTAACCCGCGGACGGCGCGCGGCTCTTTCCGGCCGGTTTCCCGCACCTCGGGCGCTTTCAATGATAAGCGCCATTAGCGCTTATGTATTGATGCGGCCGCCGCACGGGAAACTCCGTTCAAATCGGAGAAAAGCCCCGCATTTATCCCGGCAAACTTTAGAAAGCTGGCCGTGACAGTATATTACTCCATATAACCGCTCTTTATAACTCCTCCTATTGCTCCACAATTCCCAATCCAACACAAATCAGAACAACATGAAACACGTCCCGTTCAACAAGGTTCTTTTTGCATGTGTGTAACGCCCAGCCAGCTGCATGAGTGCAACGCCCAGCCAGCTGCATGTGTGTAACGCCCAGCCAGCTGCATGAGTGCAACGCCCAGCCAGCTGCATGTGTGTAACGCCCAGCCAGCTGCATGAGTGCAACGCCCAGCCAGCTGCATGTGTGTAACGCCCAGCCAGCTGCATGTGTGTAACGCCCAGCCAGCTGCATGAGTGCAACGCCCAGCAAGCTGCATGAGTGTAACGCCCAGCCAGCTGCATGTGTGTAACGCCCAGCCAGCTGCATGTGTGTAACGCCCAGCCAGCTGCATGTGTGTAACGCCCAGCCAGCTGCATGAGTGCAACGCCCAGCCAGCTGCATGAGTGTAACGCCCAGCCAGCTGCATGTGTGTAACGCCCAGCCAGCTGCATGTGTGTAACGCCCAGCCAGCTGCATGTGTGTAACGCCCAGCCAGCTGCATGTGTGTGACGCCCAGCCAGCTGCATGTGTGTAACGCCCAGCCAGCTGCATGTGTGTAACGCCCAGCCAGCTGCATGTGTGTAACGCCCAGCCAGCTGCATGTGTGTAACGCCCAGCCAGCTGCATGTGTGTAACGCCCAGCCAGCTGCATGTGTGTAACGCCCAGCCAGCTGCATGTGTGTAACGCCCAGCCAGCTGCATGAGTGCAACGCCCAGCCAGCTGCATGAGTGTAACGCCCAGCCAGCTGCATGTGTGTAACGCCCAGCCAGCTGCATGTGTGTAACGCCCAGCCAGCTGCATGTGTGTAACGCCCAGCCAGCTGCATGAGTGCAACGCCCAGCCAGCTGCATGAGTGTAACGCCCAGCCAGCTGCATGTGTGTAACGCCCAGCCAGCTGCATGTGTGTAACGCCCAGCCAGCTGCATGAGTGTAACGCCCAGCCAGCTGCAAGTGTGTAACGCCCAGCCAGCTGCATGTGTGTAACGCCCAGCCAGCTGCATGAGTGTAACGCCCAGCCAGCTGCATGTGTGTAACGCCCAGCCAGCTGCATGTGTGTAACGTCCAGCCAGCTGCATGTGTGTAACGCCCAGCCAGCTGCATGTGTGTAACGCCCAGCCAGCTGCATGAGTGTAACGCCCAGCCAGCTGCATGAGTGTAACGCCCAGCCAGCTGCATGTGTGTAACGCCCAGCCAGCTGCATGTGTGTAACGCCCAGCCAGCTGCATGTGTGTAACGCCCAGCCAGCTGCATGAGTGTAACGCCCAGCCAGCTGCATGAGTGTAACGCCCAGCCAGCTGCATGAGTGTAACGCCCAGCCAGCTGCATGAGCGTAACGCCCAGCCAGCTGCATGTGTGTAATGCCCAGCCAGCTGCATGTGTGTAACGCCCAGCCAGCTGCATGTGTGTAACGCCCAGCCAGCTGCATGAGTGTAACGCCCAGCCAGCTGCATGTGTGTAACGTCCAGCCAGCTGCATGAGTGTAACGCCCAGCCAGCTGCATGTGTGTAACGCCCAGCCAGCTGCATGTGTGTAACGCCCAGCCAGCTGCATGTGTGTAACGCCCAGCCAGCTGCATGAGTGTAACGCCCAGCCAGCTGCATGTGTGTAACGCCCAGCCAGCTGCATGTGTGTAACGCCCAGCCAGCTGCATGTGTGTAACGCCCAGCCAGCTGCATGTGTGTAACGTCCAGCCAGCTGCATGAGTGTAACGCCCAGCCAGCTGCATGTGTGTAACGTCCAGCCAGCTGCATGAGTGTAACGCCCAGCCAGCTGCATGAGTGTAACGCCCAGCCAGCTGCATGTGTGTAACGTCCAGCCAGCTGCATGAGTGTAACGCCCAGCCAGCTGCATGTGTGTAACGCCCAGCCAGCTGCATGTGTGTAACGCCCAGCCAGCTGCATGTGTGTAACGCCCAGCCAGCTGCATGAGTGTAACGCCCAGCCAGCTGCATGTGTGTAACGCCCAGCCAGCTGCATGTGTGTAACGCCCAGCCAGCTGCATGAGTGTAACGCCCAGCCAGCTGCATGAGTGTAACGCCCAGCCAGCTGCATGAGTGTAACGCCCAGCCAGCTGCATGTGTGTAACGCCCAGCCAGCTGCATGAGTGTAACGCCCAGCCAGCTGCATGAGTGTAACGCCCAGCCAGCTGCATGTGTGTAACGCCCAGCCAGCTGCATGTGTGTAACGCCCAGCCAGCTGCATGTGTGTAACGCCCAGCCAGCTGCATGAGTGTAACGCCCAGCCAGCTGCATGTGTGTAACGCCCAGCCAGCTGCATGTGTGTAACGCCCAGCCAGCTGCATGTGTGTAACGCCCAGCCAGCTGCATGAGTGTAACGCCCAGCCAGCTGCATGTGTGTAACGCCCAGCCAGCTGCATGTGTGTAACGCCCAGCCAGCTGCATGTGTGTAACGCCCAGCCAGCTGCATGAGTGTAACGCCCAGCCAGCTGCATGAGTGTAACGCCCAGCCAGCTGCATGAGTGTAACGCCCAGCCAGCTGCATGTGTGTAACGCCCAGCCAGCTGCATGAGTGTAACGCCCAGCCAGCTGCATGTGTGTAACGCCCAGCCAGCTGCATGAGTGTAACGCCCAGCCAGCTGCATGTGTGTAACGCCCAGCCAGCTGCATGAGTGTAACGCCCAGCCAGCTGCATGTGTGTAACGCCCAGCCAGCTGCATGAGTGTAACGCCCAGCCAGCTGCAAGTGTGTAACGCCCAGCCAGCTGCAAGTGTGTAACGCCCAGCCAGCTGCATGTGTGTAACGCCCAGCCAGCTGCATGTGTGTAACGCCCAGCCAGCTGCATGTGTGTAACGCCCAGCCAGCTGCATGTGTGTAACGCCCAGCCAGCTGCATGTGTGTAACGCCCAGCCAGCTGCATGAGTGTAACGCCCAGCCAGCTGCATGAGTGTAACGCCCAGCCAGCTGCATGTGTGTAACGCCCAGCCAGCTGCATGTGTGTAACGCCCAGCCAGCTGCATGAGTGTAACGCCCAGCCAGCTGCATGAGTGTAACGCCCAGCCAGCTGCAAGTGTGTAACGCCCAGCCAGCTGCATGAGTGTAATGCCCAGCCAGCTGCATGTGTGTAACGCCCAGCCAGCTGCATGAGTGTAATGCCCAGCCAGCTGCAAGTGTGTAACGCCCAGCCAGCTGCATGTGTGTAACGCCCAGCCAGCTGCATGAGTGTAACGCCCAGCCAGCTGCATGAGTGTAACGCCCAGCCAGCTGCATGAGTGTAATGCCCAGCCAGCTGCATGAGTGTAACGCCCAGCCAGCTGCAAGTGTGTAACGCCCAGCCAGCTGCATGTGTGTAACGCCCAGCCAGCTGCATGTGTGTAACGCCCAGCCAGCTGCATGTGTGTAACGCCCAGCCAGCTGCATGTGTGTAACGCCCAGCCAGCTGCATGTGTGTAACGCCCAGCCAGCTGCATGAGTGTAACGCCCAGCCAGCTGCATGAGTGTAACGCCCAGCCAGCTGCATGTGTGTAACGCCCAGCCAGCTGCATGTGTGTAACGCCCAGCCAGCTGCATGTGTGTAACGCCCAGCCAGCTGCATGTGTGTAACGCCCAGCCAGCTGCATGAGTGTAACGCCCAGCCAGCTGCATGAGTGTAACGCCCAGCCAGCTGCAAGTGTGTAACGCCCAGCCAGCTGCATGAGTGTAATGCCCAGCCAGCTGCATGTGTGTAACGCCCAGCCAGCTGCATGAGTGTAATGCCCAGCCAGCTGCAAGTGTGTAACGCCCAGCCAGCTGCATGTGTGTAACGCCCAGCCAGCTGCATGAGTGTAACGCCCAGCCAGCTGCATGAGTGTAACGCCCAGCCAGCTGCATGAGTGTAATGCCCAGCCAGCTGCATGTGAAAACTCTGATAAACAGGTTTTTTTTAATCTTCATTTTTTTTATCTTCAAAACGGACATTACACCGGGGGGCTGTGATTGGGAATATTACACTGTGTAATGGGGGCTGTGATTGGGAATATTACACTGTGTAATGGGGGCTGTGATTGGGAATATTACACTGTGTAATGGGGGCTGTGATTGGGAATATTACACTGTGTAATGGGGGCTGTGATTGGGAATATTACACTGTGTAATGGGGGCTGTGATTGGGAATATTACACTGTGTAATGGGGGCTGTGATTGGGAATATTTGTAGGGAAAAGTCCTTTTTATCTTGGCAGCCAGTAAGTGTGAGCGCGGCTCTCTATCAATTCCGCTTTTGCTAGAAGAAGATATTTGCTTTAATAAAAAATGTAAAAAAATTCCCCGCAAAGTGCGGCATTGATTTATCACAATATTAATCTTTCTGAAATCCTTTGCCATTTCATTTTGGACCTGCCCTTAACGATCAGCGTTTTGATTTGTGTTTGCCGTGCTGAGCCCGGGAGTAATTATTAGAGGATAAACCTTTATTGGTAATCTATACCTTTTTCTAAAGTCTTGTTGATTTTAAGTGAACATCAACCATAAAAAAAAAAAGAGAGAGAGAAGGTATTAGTTTCACTCAAACAAACGTGTGAAATAGGAATCCAGGGGCTAAAGATGGATTATTCCTTAATGAGCACACAGTGTCACCTTTTGTTTCAAATCCATTTTAACATGGACCCCCATAAGGCCGCGAACATACTGCGTGCGACGCGAACAAAAGGCCGCACCTCAATGAGGCAGAGTGGTTCAGTCAATGAGGGCGAACCAGCCTCGTGATGTCACAGCCGCGCCTCCCCGTCACTGTGGGTCTCAGGCCGCAGATCGCTCAGCCGACAGGCGGACGACATCTTGTGCTCCGACGTGCGCCCTTTATATCCTGCTACACAAAGAAGAGCAGAGGCAGCAAACCTACTCACGGGCAGCTTTTTTTGTAGCCCGGGAGGTGAAAATGTTCACCCTAAAAAAAAACGTGCTCATGGGTCCGCAAAGGGTACCACGTGCGTCCACTTGTGACTGTCTTTTCCGCAGATCAGGCCATTCCATGACTTTATCAGTCCTCTTCAGCCAAAAGGCCAGAAAGAGTCCCGACGTTACACTTGACGTCTTCATCCAAAGATTCCGACTCCCATCCTGTTCCCTCCTCGGCCAGAAGGCCTGACGGGAGGGTCCAAGTCTCGAGGGTATGCAGCCTGATGGCCTACTAACCCCCTGCAGTCTTGTCCCGGAGCACTTTCACACATCTCTGACAGGTCTGCAACCCTACCCCGCCCTATTATCTTACCCTTATCATACACTGCTTCCACTGCAGCAAGGGATTCTGGATGCTCATTTAAATGTCATTACCCAGAATCCCTGGCTGCAGTGGAAGCAGTTTATGCTAAGATTTTTTTGGGGGGGTGTGCGAGGGCGGTTGCAAAGGTCCCAAGCTCTTCTCCAAGGCATTTAAATGCCGGGGGACCGTGCGATGCCTCTGCAACCACTACTTACCGGGATTCAGTCGGCTTCAGGACGCAAGACCATGGTAACGTGACGTCACACGACCCCACGGCGTCATTTGACACCGTGCGATGTAAGGGGGGGGGCGCACAACACAGAAGAGAGGGGGGGGGGGGGCGCAGCACATATCCAAGTGGCACATAAGTGGCAGGACTACTGAACAACTGAAGTTTAAAAGGAAGGAGGATATCATCTATACCAGACTGCATCATTACTGCTGTGATGCCGCCTTTACCATTTATATTTGCTGTGACTTCACTTCTCAAATTATGCGCTTCTTTCTACCAGCCTCTGTATGTCTCTGACTCTATTCATATATCTCCATCTCTCCTTCCTTCCCCACTTCTCAGTTCACATGAACTCCTTTCTTACCTGCGTCCTCTCACACCACACAGTTATATCCCCTGCACTAAAAAACACCCCTACAAATCATCCTCACACATCCTCTTTCTATCCATGCTTCTCCTCCTTGCTTCTGGGGATATCTCTCCCAATCCTGGTCCCTGCCTTATTTCTACATGCGCTCATCCTCGCCTGCCAATTGCAACCTCTACTCCTTCTGGTGTCAACCCCTCCAACCTCATACCCATCCCCTGCCACCCTCCCTCCTCTCTCCCTTTCTCCTGTGCCCTTTGGAATGCACGCTCCCTTTCTAACAAGTTCCTCTCTGTACATGACTTCTTTCTCTCTCACTCTCTGCTCCTATTTGCTATAACTGAGACCTGGCTCACTCAGACTGACTCTGCTCTGGAAGCTGCCCTCTCCTATGGCGGCCTTTCCTTCTCCCACACTCCGCGCACTGATGGCAGGGGTGGAGGCGTGAGGCTCCTGCTCTCCTCTCTCTGCCGTTACCGAACCCTTCCTATTCCTCCATCTCTTGCTTTTCCCACCTATGAGGCTCACACTGTCCAGATCTTCTCTCCTCTCCCTGTCCATGTGGCGGTCATCTATCGCCCACCTACCTCTACTCATTCCCCTTCTGCCTTTCTCTCTCACTTTGAATCCTGGCTCTCTTTCTTTCTCTCCTCAGTCTCCACTGTTCTTCTCCTTGGGGAATTCAATTGCCACATTGATGACCCCTCTCTCCCTTGGGCTTCCCGCTTTCTCTCTCTAACCTCTTCTTTTGGCCTTCAACAGTGGACTGCAGCCAGCACCCAAAAGGATGGCCACTACCTCGACCTGGTTTTCACTAAAAACTTCTCTCTCTCCTATTTCTCCATTTCCCCTTTTCCTCTCTCTGACCATCACCTCATCTCATTCTCTCTATCTCGCTTCTCCCCTTCTCTAACTCCATATACCCCCCGGTTCTGCAGAAACCGGCGCTCTATTCACCTACCTGACTTTGAGTCCACTTTACGCTCCTCCCTCTCCTCTCTCAGGTCTGCTACAGACCCCGACAACCTGGTCAGGAACTACAACTCTGCCTTATCCTCCTCTCTTGATATACATGCCCAGCTTTCTCTTTGCCGTCTTCGCTCTTCTAACCCCAGACCCTGGCTAAATTCCCACACACGCATGCTACGTTCCTCCACTCGTTCCTCTGAACGCTTCTGGAGGAAATCTCGCACTCTCGCAGACTTCCTTCACTACAAATTTATGCTATCCTGTCTCAACTCTGCCGTCTCGCAAGCTAAACAAGCCTACTTTTCTTCACTAATCAACATGCACAAGTCTAACCCACGCCGACTGTTCTCTGTCTTTAACGCTCTACTCAAACCACCCTCAGCTGCCTCTTCTTCCTCCATCTCCGCTCAGGACTTTGCTGACTATTTTAAGGAAAAGGTGGAATCCATACGTCAGAACATCCCCTCTGTTTCTTCCTCCCATCCTACACCTCTTCCTAACTCTCCTCCTGCCTTCCTTGACTCTTTATCCACTGTCTCAGAGGAGGATGTGTCGCTGTTGATCGCCTCTTCTCCCTCTACCACTTGCCCTCTTGACCCCATTAACCTCCCATCTCCTAAAACCTTTTGCTCCTACTATAATCCCTACGCTCACACACATTTTTAACTCCTCCCTCTGCTCTGGAACCTTTCCATCCTCCTTCAAACATGCAACAGTCATACCATTACTCAAAAACTGCAAGCTTGACCCTACATGTCTTTCTAACTATCGACCTGTCTCCCTCCTGCCTCTAAACTCCTTGAACATCTTGTATTCTCTCGCTTGCTCCATTTTCTCAACACCTATTCTCTCCTAGACCCTCTACAATCTGGCATCCGCACCGCTCACTCCACGGAAACAGCCCTCACTAAAATAACTGACGACCTCCATGTTGCCAAAGACAGAGGTCATTACACTCTGCTCATATTACTCGACCTCTCTGCAGGATTTGACACCGTGGACCACCCTCTTCTCCTTCACATTCTCCATACTCTTGGTATTCGGAACAAAGCTCTATCCTGGATCTCATCCTACCTCTCCCATCGTACTTTCAGTGTCTCTTCTGCTAACACCTCCTCCTCCTCTATTGATCTCTCTGGGGGGTTACACCAGGGCTATGTCCTGTGACCTCTTCTCTTTTCTCTGTACACACTCTCTCTAGATGACCTAATAACATCTTTTGGGTTTAATTATCACCTCTATGCTGACGACACACAAATATACTTTTCAACACCCGACCTTACACCTGCTGTACAAACCAAAGTTTCTGAATGTCTCTCTGCTATATCATCCTGGATTGCCTTCCGCCGCCTTAAACTCAACATGGCTAAAACAGAGCTCCTCATACTTCCTCCCAAACCTGGCCCTACTACCTCCTTCCACATTACTGTTGGAACTACGATCATTCACCCAGTAGTCCAAGCACGCTGCCTAGGGGTCACACTCGACTCCTCTCTCATATTCGCCCCTCACATTCAAAACATTTCTAAAACCTGTCGCTTTTTCCTCCGCAATATTACAAAGATACGCCCTTTCCTCTGTTGCTCGACTGCTAAAACGCTGACTCAGGCCCTCATTCTCTCCCGTCTTGATTACTGTAACCTCCTGCTGTCCGGCCTTCCTGCCTCTCACCTGTCTCCCCTACAATCTATCCTAAATGCTGCTGCCAGAATCACTCTACTCTTTCCTAGATCTGTCTCAGCATCTCCCCTCATGAAATCCCTCTCCTGGCTTCCGATCAAATCCCGCATCTCACACTCCATTCTTCTCCTCACTTTTAAAGCTTTACACTCTTCTGCCCCTCTTTACATCTCAGCCCTAATTTCTCGTTATGCACCATCCAGACTCTTGCGTTCTTCTCAAGGATGTCTTCTTTCTACCCCCTTTGTATCTAAAGCCCTCTCCCGCCTTAAACCTTTTTCACTGACTGCCCCACACCTCTGGAATGCCCTTCCCCTCAGTACCCGACTAGCACCCTCTCTATCCACCTTAAGACACACTTGCTTAAAGAAGCATATGAATAGCACTGTGGATATTCTGAACACATGATACATAAAGCTTGGCCCCCTGCAGACGCACTTACCAGAACTCCCTTCTACTGTCTCTGTACGTTCTCCCTACCTACCAACTAGACTGTAAGCTCCTCGGGGCAGGGACTCCTTCCTTAATGTTACTTTTATGTCTGAAGCACTTATTCCCATGATCTTTTATTTATATTACCTGTTATTTATTTGATTACCACATGTATTACTGCTGTGAAGCGCTATGTACATTAATGGCGCTATATAAATAAAGACATACAATACAAAAAAAAGTTTGCGCGCCCCTGTGCCAAGAGATCATGAGGAAGGGCAGGGTGGCAGACCTGTCTGAGATGTGAATGTGCTCACAAGGGGTATTTTTACTCACTAATGAGGGCAAATAAATGGGTGGAAGTGTTCTCTGTCTTTGTCTTGTGTCCTTTTAAAGGGTGCAATCCTTCGCAAATGACTCACGCCATGTAAGAAAGTGTCCGAGCGCGACCCGAACTTTTATTACCGAAAATATCCATCTCAAAGTCTACGGACTTCATTTAAAAAACTTGCGTTCCGCAGATTGGCCGCGGTGTCGGGGAGTCTGTGGGCTAAGATCCTCACAGGCTCGTTGTTGACCTAACGAGACTTTAATTTCAGCTATCGTCTCGTTAAGTGCTAACGAGGATCTGTAACGCAAAGCTCAGTAACGATGCGCTAAGTGCTGATTTCCGCCGTAACGAGCCCGTGCGTTACTATAACGGGCGTCAGCGCTAATGATATGTTCCCTGTGACAGCGCCGATCCCCAGAGCGCCGGTACAGTTACCGCAGGGAGTTACCGCTACGTTAGTGAGGTCAGAGATAAAGGTGCGTTACTCACATCCAGGCGCTGAGACGGCGCGGTTACAGGGTCCGGGTAAGTGTAAGACCACAGGTAGCTATAATATAACCATCATATTGTTACTTACAGGGCTCTCTTCCTCCTGTCTTCTCTTTACTTTAATGAAACGCTTATTCAGAGTCTGGGTGGGAGTAACGGCGCCTTTGGGTGAGAGGCGTAACGCCATGTTATGTGACGCTGACGCACGGCAGTGCTAACCTCGCATGGCGTTACGCCTACGCTAATGAGATCACTAACGAGCCTTTGATTTGCATATAATTAGCTTTGTGGATACCCGTTAAACCCAGAGAAGCCAACGCACATTACAGGGTTAATAACTTCACGTTAGTAGCCCAGATTTAACACAGCTTAGAGTATCTACAGTACCCCTGTGACGGCTATTTCTTCTCCCAGAATCCTCTGCTTGTATCGCTCCTTATTGGCTTCTCGCTCCTAAGTTAGCAGTGACATCATAAGGGTGAAATAAAAGCGTCACATGATTCTATTCGCCATTTTGTTCTATCCCGGGGCAGTAGGGATTTTTAGAGGAAGTTTTGGAGGGAGCAGCAGAGTAGAGGGGAGTACATTTAAACCTAGGATCATTTCATGTTGTTAACTAATCATTCGACTTTGGGGCGATATATTTCCTAAAACATTTACCAATTACTGCACATTTTTTTGATTGCCATTACATTTGATTCAAATTGAAAGCAATACAGAGGCACACTATGAGCAACAGCATAACAAATATATTACACAAAATAATATTTACGCACAAATGTATGTTTGTGTGTTTATATACATATTGTGACAGAAACCAGGGGATGGTAATAAATTCCATATATAGGGCTCCCAGGATACTGAACAGTTTCTATCCTGTCTGGCCTGGGAGTGCAGCCTTATAATACATGCACTCCATCCCACAGTTTTGGGCAAGCGCTGGAACTGAGGGATTTCTGTCACCTGTCATGCTAATTAGAAATCAGGTATGTAAGACTGATTTCCTGTTTGCTCTTGTCTCTTCTCCAGAGCCTGGAAGGCTGCTGAACACAGTGGGGAGAAGCCCCTTCCCCACACAGGTTCAATTGTTCTATTCATTTGGCTAACTCTGCAAAAGTACCTTGTTTTGTTGTTGGAAAGTGGAAAAGCCACTTCCACCCTGAGTTAGGGAAATCTAAGTTAAGTTATCGCTCAGGTGAGCAGTTTTTGTTTTGATGTGTTTCTGTTGTATGCACTGTGGCAGTCTCAGTGCCTGGGACTGAATAAACCAGGCACAGCCTGTTTAAAGGAACAGTACGTGACGCCTCCTCATTTAACCTACCCCAAAAGACCGTGTTCTAACCGTCCCGGACAAGCAGCGGAGCCCCGGAGTAAGCTGTTTGTCACATATGGTGGAGAATGCGGGCAGAACACTAAAAGGTCTGGGGGTTAAAGAACTTTAAAAAAAAAAAAAAAAAAAAGTTTTTTTTTCTCTCTCTCCAAACAAGATGGAAGACGTGGTGAGTGCGCTGGTACGCAATGTCGCTGTCCAGAAAGACGCGAATGAAGCCCAGCAACAGGCGAGTGAAACCCAGCGACAGCTGTTAATAAACCAGCAAGAGACTAATGCAATCCTGCAACAGGCGAATGCAAACCAGCAAGAGACAAACCGCTTGCTGAGAGAGGAGCAACAGCGGTTCGCTCAGGGCTTCCAGCAGGAACTCGAGATCCTGAGGGGGACTATCAGTAACCTTCCACTGGCAGCGGCAGCCCCAGTTCCGAAAATGACCAGGGCAAGCCACTACCTTCAGAAGATGGGACCCTCGGATGATGTGGAAGCCTATCTTCTCACGTTTGAACGCACGGCACAGAGAGAGGGATGGCCAGAAGCTGAGTGGGCTGGTCTAATCGCACCCTTCCTAAGCGGCAAACCCCAGAAGGCTTACTTTGATCTAGAGCCAGCCGAAGCTAACGTCTATGCAAAATTGAAGTTCGAGATCCTCGCCCGCCTCGGCGTAACCACGGCTGTTCGCGCCCAAAGGTTTCACGCATGGTCCTTCACGATGGATAAAGCCACCCGAAGCCAGATGTATGACCTCATCCACCTCGCCCGGAAGTGGCTACAACCCGAGATCAACTCAGCAAGCCACATCGTGGAACGGTTGGTCATGGACCAGTTCTTGAGGAAACTTCCCTCTGCCTTACGCCATTGGGTCAGTCGGAGTGACCCCCACAATGCGGATGAGCTTGTGGCCCTCGTAGAAAGGTACAATGCAGCAGGAGAGCACCCGCAACCCACAGTCGTGGAGGAACCCCACTACCCGAGGTTCCAGGACTCTTCCAGAGACGGTAAAAGGGTACCGGGGTTAAGGGGAGCTGAAGAGCGGCGACCACCTTCACGCAGCACCAGCAACAGTGGTTCGCACACTAAGGGCAATAGCCAACATGGGGAGCCGGGAAAAGGCTCTAAGTGGGACACAGACTATGTACCTAAATGTGTAAATTGTCATGAGAGGGGCCACACAGCAAAAATCTGCCCACTAAATGATGAGCCCATGCAATGCAACAGCGTGGAACCTTATTCGCTGTTGTCCCAATGTATGCGCCCTAGCCCAGAGGACCCCTTGAATAACCATCTGTGGGCATTTGTAAAGGTTAATGGTAGGAGGGTTCGGGCACTTCTGGACTCTGGGAGCATGGTCACACTAGTGTCCGAATACCTCTTGCCCATTAAGAAGAAACAGGGAAACAGTTCACAAAGAATGGCAATTTGTTGTATACATGGGGATAATCATGAATATTCCACTGTTGATGTTTTTTTTGAAACAGAGTTTGGTTCTTTAGATTTCAAGGTGGGTATTGTACCCAAACTGGCACATGATGTGTTAATAGGGACCGACTTTCCCCATTTTCTAAAAATGTGGTCCCCCGCTCAGAATAGCGCCCAGAGTTCAATAGCGGACCATAACGAAGTATTAGAAGAAATAAATCCTTTCCCGTTTTCAGAAATGGAGGTTGACGAGGGCCCAAATAAGAAGGGGGAAAAGGAGGAGTGCTGTAAAATTCCCTTCCCCATCACTACTTTGGTAGGGAATACCCCAAATCAGGATGTTGATCAGACACTTGCCACCCCAGAACCGGATAAGACCCTCGCTGACCTAGAGGTCAGTCCTGGGAGTTTTAAGAAAGCCCAATGGGAGGACCCCACATTAGAGGTAGCAAGGGGAAATATACGGGACCTGAATAGTACTCTTGGCCAACCAGATAGGTCGCTTGCTTACCCCTACTTCGAGGTAGAGAACGACCTAGTATATCGGGTTGATAAAAGAAAATCAGTTACAACTAAACAATTGTTGGTACCACGGACATTCCGTAATGTAGTGTTACACCTCGCACATAGTCATCCATTGGGGGGACACCTAGGGGTGGAAAAGACAAAAGAAAAGGTTCTCCGAAGCTTCTATTGGCCTGGGGTTCTGGCAGAAATTACGAATTATTGTTCCTCATGCCCAGCATGTCAGATCACCGCCCCGTTCAAGGCGTACCGCAGCCCATTGGTACCCCTTCCCATAATAGAGGTACCATTTGACCGGATTGCTATGGATCTAGTAGGACCCCTAATAAAGTCTGCTAGGGGACATCAGCATATATTGGTAATATTAGATTATGCCACCCGATATCCGGAGGCAGTTCCCCTACGTAGCACCTCCGCCAAAAACATAGCAAAAGAGTTAGTAGTTCTGTTTTCCCGGGTTGGAATTCCTAAAGAGATTCTATCTGACCAGGGAACACCGTTTATGTCCCAAGTAACAAAAGAGTTATGTAAACTCCTAAAAATCAAGCATCTCAGAACCTCAGTCTATCATCCACAAACAGATGGTTTAGTGGAAAGGTTCAATAAAACCTTAAAGAGCATGTTACGGCGGGCGGTCGATAAAGATGGGAAAAACTGGGATTGTTTGTTACCGTACCTGTTATTTGCCATTAGGGAAGTTCCCCAATCATCCACAGGCTTCTCCCCGTTTGAACTATTGTATGGCCGACACCCAAGGGGCTTACTGGATATAGCCAAAGAGACTTGGGAACACGAGGTTACCCCTTACAGAAGTGTAATAGAGCATGTTGCCCAGATGCAGGACCGCATTGCTGCAGTCCTACCCATAGTGAGGGAACACATGGAGAAAGCTCAGGAAGCACAGAGGAATACGTATAATAAGGGTGCTAGGGTCAGAATTTTTTTTCCAGGTGATAGGGTACTAGTTCTGGTTCCCACCGTGGAAAGTAAATTCCTTGCTAAATGGCATGGGCCATATGAGGTCTTGGAAAGAGTGGGAGAAGTAAATTATAAGGTAAGACAGCCAGGTAGGAGGAAACCTGAGCAAATTTACCATATAAACCTACTCAAGCCCTGGAAAGATAGAGAAGTCTTGTCAACCCTAGTAACCCCAGGTCCGTCAGAGAGTCAAGAAACTGACCCAGAGGTTAGCATAGCTGAAACCCTGTCCGTTCATCAGAAACAAGAGGTTCAGAATTTAGTGAGCAGAAACAAAGAAATCTTCTCTACACAGCCAGGTAGAACTAGCGTAATTGAACATGACCTAGTCTCTGAACCGGGGGTCCGAGTTAACCTTAAACCGTACCGAATCCCAGAGGCCAAAAGAGAGGCTATAAGTTTAGAGGTTAAAAAAATGCTAAAACTAAGCGTAATTGAGGAATCCCAAAGTGGGTGGAACAGCCCTATAGTCTTAGTCCCAAAGCCAGATGGTACAACAAGGTTTTGTAATGACTACCGGAAACTAAACGCGGTGTCAAAATTTGATACTTACCCTATGCCCAGGGTAGATGAACTTGTAGAGAGACTGGGCAAAGCCCGATATCTCACAACCCTAGACCTAACAAAAGGGTACTGGCAGGTTCCCCTCACAGAAAGGGCAAAAGAAAAGACAGCCTTCTCAACCCCAGACGGCCTCTTTCAGTATAGGGTGCTGCCTTTTGGCTTACATGGAGCTCCCGCCACATTCCAAAGAATGATGGATAAAATTTTAAAACCACATGCTCGGTATGCTGCTGCCTACAGTACCTGGATGATGTGGTAATCCATAGTGAAGATTGGCAATCCCACCTTCCAAAGGTCCAAGCTGTGCTCGACGCAGTTCGGTCTGCTGGACTAACTGCTAACCCCGCTAAATGCACCATTGGTCTGGAGGAGGCCAAGTATCTGGGGTATTCTATTGGCAGAGGTTTACTCAAACCCCAAACACTCAAAGTGGAGGCGATACAAGGTTGGCCAAGGCCAGTTACAAAAAAACAAGTAAGGACCTTTTTGGGGTTAATTGGGTACTATAGAAGGTTTATTCCCAATTTTGCGACTAAGGCAACCCCACTAACCGACCTCACAAAAGCAAGAGGACCACTTATGGTAAAGTGGTCCCCCGAAACCGAACAGGCCTTTAGAAGCCTGAAAGAAGCTCTCTGTGCCCAACCAGTGTTGGTCACACCTGACTTCTCCAAAGAGTTCGTAGTCCAAACCGACGCATCTGAGGTAGGGCTGGGGGCGGTACTCTCCCAGGAGTCTCAAGGTGAGGAACACCCCATCCTTTATTTAAGTAGGAAACTAAATCCCCAGGAGAAAAATTACTCCATAGTAGAGAAAGAGTGTCTCGCAATAAAGTGGGCTGTAGAGACGCTCAAATACTACCTGTTGGGGAGAAAATTCCGGTTGGTCACAGATCATGCACCCCTTACCTGGATGTGTCAAAACAGGGAAAAGAATGCTAGAGTGACCAGGTGGTTCCTAAGCCTACAACCCTTTAAATTTTCTGTGGAACACAGGTCAGGGCACAAACATGGCAATGCTGACGGGTTGTCAAGGATGCACTCCCTAATATCCATGGTCGCTCATCCCTCAGGGTCTGAGCTGGGGGGGAGGATATGTGACAGAAACCAGGGGATGGTAATAAATTCCATATATAGGGCTCCCAGGATACTGAACAGTTTCTATCCTGTCTGGCCTGGGAGTGCAGCCTTATAATACATGCACTCCATCCCACAGTTTTGGGCAAGCGCTGGAACTGAGGGATTTCTGTCACCTGTCATGCTAATTAGAAATCAGGTATGTAAGACTGATTTCCTGTTTGCTCTTGTCTCTTCTCCAGAGCCTGGAAGGCTGCTGAACACAGTGGGGAGAAGCCCCTTCCCCACACAGGTTCAATTGTTCTATTCATTTGGCTAACTCTGCAAAAGTACCTTGTTTTGTTGTTGGAAAGTGGAAAAGCCACTTCCACCCTGAGTTAGGGAAATCTAAGTTAAGTTATCGCTCAGGTGAGCAGTTTTTGTTTTGATGTGTTTTGTTGTATGCACTGTGGCAGTCTCAGTGCCTGGGACTGAATAAACCAGGCACAGCCTGTTTAAAGGAACAGTACGTGACGCCTCCTCATTTAACCTACCCCAAAAGACCGTGTTCTAACCGTCCCGGACAAGCAGCGGAGCCCCGGAGTAAGCTGTTTGTCACAATATATATATCAGAAAAATGGAAGAAAAAGCGCCCGATCCTCGTGTGATAACGTATATAAAATGTAATCAAATTTGGACAAGACGATTCAAAACTCACAATAATCCAAGTGTTACAGGCACTGTATGAGTACAACTCGTGCTCCGACACTGCTGTGAACCGCCGCTGCTCCGCTGGCAGTGCGCTGCAATGGCGTCACTCCTCTTTCCCATTGGTGGTGTTAGTGTCCTCCGGCAAATCTCCACAGGTTCCTTCGGATGTAATTGCCCCAGTAGTCAGGAACGGAACGCAGCTTCACTTCTCTAGCTGTATATACATACATGTACTGTACACACACACATGTACTGTACACACACACATGTACTGTACACACATACATGTACTGTACATACATACATGTACTGTACACACACATGTACTGTACACACATACATGTACTGTACACACATACATGTACTGTACACACACATGTACTGTATACACATACATGTACTGTACACACACACATGTACTGTACACACATACATATACTGTACACACACACATGTACTGTACATACATACATGTACTGTACACACATACATGTACTGTACACACACACATGTACTGTACACACACACATGTACTGTACACACATATACTGATTTAGCAAAGAAAAGGGTTTTTTTATATTGGCAAATCATATGCAATTTCTACAACTTTCACACTCTTTGCCTTTTATTATTCAAACTAATTCCTCCACATACAGTACCAGTCTGTAAAAAAAAGGGAATCTTAACGAATAAAGCGGTTACTTTGTGAATGTATTCCAGGAGTGGCCAACTCCAGTCCTCTAGGGCCACCAACAGGTCAGGTTTTCAGGATATCCCTGCTTCAGCACAGGTGGCTCAACAAGTGGCTCAGTCAGCGACTCCAGTCCTCAGGGGCCACCAAAAGGTCGGGTTTCAGGATATCCCTGCTTCAGCACAGGAGGCTCAATCAGTGGCTCAGTCTTCGACCGAACCACCTATGCTGAAGCAGGGATTTCCTGAAAACCTGACCTGTTGATAGCCCTTGAGGACTGGAGTTGGCCGCCCCTGCTGTGTCCTTAAAAGTGCACATAAATACACTCATATTTCAGGCCACGTATCGTCGCTGCATCCAGGTTCATTTGCATCCCGAACACAAGATTAATTATGTTTATTGAAATTGATTTATATTTAGATGGGAAAGATTCACCCTGAGGAATCCACTTCCTCCTCAGGCCCGCAGAGTGTAATTATGAAAATGTGTTGAGTTAATGAGTTTGATTGATCAGTGCATATTGCCCAGAAATTAATACATAGGACGTTACTTCATTTCCCCGCAAACCTCGTTAGCTTGACCAGTCTGAGTGCTGTTCAATTATATATAATTGGCTGGAGTATCACATTTATAGTACATTAAGCTTGGCGACGGAAGCATTGATACGCGAGCTCGGAATTTGAGGCAGTGTGACCCCCAGGCAGGTTTCTCCTGCGTGGGGCAGGTACGAGACAGGGACAGTGACGAGGGGTGAGAGACAGCGGGAGAGAGAGGTGACACAGATGAGGTTTAATACAGATACATGTAAGGTTGTGCATTTGGGAAACAAGAATAAACAGGTGATTTACAAATTAAATGGAGATATATTGGGGGAATCCTTGATGGAGAAGGATGTAGGAGTGCTTGTAGACAGCAGTCTTAGCAATAGTGCCCAATGTCATGCAGTAGCTGCAAAGGCAAACAAGATCTTATCTTGCATCAAACGGGCAATGGATGGAAGGGAAGTAAACATAATTATGGCCCTTTACAAAGCATTAGTAAGACCACACCTTGAATATGGAGTACAATTTTGGGCACCAATCCCAAGAAAAGACATTATGGAACTAGAGAGAGTGCAGAGAAGAGCCACCAAATTAATGAAGGGGATGGACAATCTAATTTATAAGGAGAGGCTAGCTAAATTAGATTTATTTACATTAGAAAAGAGGCGTCTAAGAGGGGATATGATAACTATATACAAGTATATTCAGGGACAATACAAGGAGCTTTCACAAGAACTATTCATCCCACGGGCAGTACTAAGGACTCTGGGCCATCCCTTAAGGTTGGAGGAAAGGAGATTTCACCAGCAACAAAGGAAAGGGTTCTTTACAGTAAGGGCAGTTAAAATGTGGAATTCATTACCCATGGAGACTGTGATGGCAGATACAATAGATTTGTTCAAAAAAAGGTTGGACATCTTTTTAGATGGGAAAGGTATACAGGGATATACCAAATAAGTAAACATGGGAAGGATGTTGATCCAGGGATTAATCCGATTGCCAATTCTTGGAGTCAGGAAGGAATTAATTTTTCCCCTTAATGGGGTTTTGTGTTTGCCTTCCTCTGGATCAATAAGTAAGTATAGATATAGGATAAAGTATCTGTTGTCTTAGTTTGGCATACTGTAGGTTGAACTTGATGGACCTACGTCTTTTGTCAACCTCATCTACTATGTAACTATGTAACACGAGGACGCGGAAACACAGCGTTTGAACATGGCGCAGGGACTCAACCTCCGAAATGACTTCACGAAAACAGCCCTGGGATTTTTGATCTGGAAACGGTATAATAACATTTGTACCCGCCTGTTATAAAGTGCTGGCTGCCTGGGTCCTTCTGTAGGAAGGGGGGTGACCAACTCTACCACTGTAAGGGCCACCAACGGGTCAGGTTTTAAGGAAATCCCCGCTTCAGCACAGGTGGAGCAGTCAAAGACTTAGCCACTGATTGAGCCACCTGTGCTGAAGCAGGGATATCCCGCATACCGGGCCTATTGCTGGCCCTTTAGAACGGCAGGTGGCCGCCCCCGGCTGTGCCAGAATGTAATACTTATTTTCTATGTCTCGTTACATTAAGCAGCAAATGAGTTGTCAAAAGCATTTTCGTTCCAGGCTTAACAAGTTCCAATTATTTCCATAATTCACCCCAAAAATATAAAAGAGAAGTTAAAACATAACCTTGTTAGTGTTTAATCAACGCAATTAAGGCTTCCTTTCCAGACTGGTAACTATTTATGAGCACACTTTAAAGCGTTTAGCATAAAGCACAAATACAGGTCATTATCCCAAAGTACCTTAATTAAAAACATACTCAGCCTTTAAAAAAAGAACCCTAGCAGAATCTTAATAATCACGTCATGAGAATACTGCTTAAAGGAGTAGCTACTCCTACAGTACTCAGGGTTGTTTCAAGCCCCCATTTTTACAGGGTGGGGACTTAAGCCAGATGCCACCATATCCAGCTCCCGGGACACCCCCCCTCCCCCCAACCCAGGTTCCTGAAATACATACAGGGCAAAGTTACTGGGTTTAAATCTCAGCGGGGATACAAAATGGCTGCCAAGTCTCTGGCCAATAGGAAGCGGCATCCTCACTGGTTGTGGCTTGCTAGTGGACGGGCATTTTAAATCAGGAATAGCGGCAACTTCACCAGTAAGAGCCCGAGGAAGCAGGGGGCTCTCCGGGGCTGAAAATCGGGAGTTTAAAAAAACAGAACAAAATGGAGGTTATTTGGGGGTAAATTGCTCCTTTAAAGTTAAATACGTTTTTAACCAGGGCTATTTAATGACGAGGTGACTTAGGATACGTATACTGTCGCAAGTAGGATTTCTGTAGCTATCTGGTCATTTATTTAACGCCTAAAGTATATTCCTGGCTTTTTGAGGATGATTCTATAGGTGTTTATGGGGACAGCCGATGTCTATAAGTAGCAATCCTTTTATTAAGAGGGCGATCCTGTTAAAATCCATGGGGGCTATTTAATTAGGCAGCTTTAGTGTTAACACTTCCATGGCCACACGTAACATTGTTACATGGTGTAAGCCGTGTGTTTGCATGTCATTTATAATTAGTATGTAGGCTGTATAGTGAACCTGGGTCATAGAGACAGAGAAACATAGAGGCATATTCTATGAGCTCCGCGTTTTCCAATCCGTGTGGTCTGACACGGAAGACCCATTGAAGTCAGTGGACCTTCCGTGTCAGACCACATGGATCGGCGATCTCGGAGCTTATGGAGTCTGCCCAATAGAGTTGATTATATTAATTCATAAGCAAAATAATATCATGCAAAGTTATTTTTTCCGCCCCTCTATGAAATATAGTTCATCGGGGACATCATAATGCACATAGCCTGGTGGCAGAGAAGGAGAGTCAGATAGCTATAAAGATTACACAGAAAGCAGACAGAGAAAGGGAGAGAGGAAGACAGTTGGCGCGTTGGGGGAAAGTAAGAATGCTGGAGAAGGAGAGAGAGGCGGAAACAATTGGGGGCATCATGAAGTATTAAATTCAATTAAATAGATGAGTGGGGGAGACGGAAGATACAGAGAGAAACGGGGCAGATAGAGAGAAAGAGAAAGGAGAGAGAAGGTGGGGAAAGAAAAAAGTCAAACCCGCCATTATTTTGCGAGCGTGGGGTTGGCACTCGATGTGCCTATGGGTTCAACCCTAGTGTGTATGTGTGTATATATATATATACATACATAAATACATATTAAAAAAATATAGAAAAGACTGCGTAACCATAAAACAATTTCTGTAAATTAAAACAATCTAATAATACAAGGGAGGTGCTCACCAAGATAAACGGAATTATCTGTCCCTGAGATGCAGCCACAAAGTCCTCAACTCCACAGGTGTCTAGAGGGCAATTCATTCTATTCTCATATATATTGGTGGATTTGGGTTCTCAGTTTACAAGAGTTGTGCGTGTCTATATTATATGTGTGTGTGTTTGTGTGTCTCTCTATATATATCATCATCTTCTTCTCCCCCTCCCAATCATCTCCCAGGTGCTGCGGTTACAGCCTCTCTTCTCCACGTCGCTCCCACACATTGCCTCATCCCGTCCTCCCATCTTACTTTTGGGCGTCTCGATCTTTTAATCTCTCTTAGAATCCAGTCGAGTTCCATCTTTGTCCCACGGTGGTCATTTCTTCTTGCGACATATCCTGCCAATCGCCATTTTAATTTCTTCTGCCATGTGATGATGTCACAGACTTGAGTTTGGTTTGGACCCCTTTATTATTTTTCCGGTCTCTTCGGGTAATACCCAGCATGCATCTCTCCATACCTCTCTGCGTTGTGTAAAACTTCTGAATTATCTTCACATTTAGTGTCCAAGTCTCACACCCGTACAGGAGCGCGGGCAGGATACATGGGTTCTGCAGGCTCTTCGTGAGGCCCAGGGAAGGTTCCCTTGAATGATTGTCTTCTTTCTTCCGAACGCCTCCATCCCATCTTCATTCTCCTATTGATTTCATTAGAAAGGTTCCCACCCATTGTTACTTTCTGACCAAGGTAGACATGGTCTTGAACTTCTCCGGCACTCAAAGGTCCCATTTGCCAATGTTGAGTTGTAGGAACCGTACAATACATATTTCCTTTGAGATAACACGTACGGGCTAAATGAAGCCTTTGTGATGAATACTTCTGGGATCCCCAGGCACCAAAGAATCTCGGCTCCTTATTAAAGGCGGGTGGAATATTTTACCCGAAATACATGCTGGGCCCCGTGCCAGATCGCTTAATGTAGGATCATAATTCACATGGCAATTTAGGACCATGATGGCAGTGACATGTTTCAGAAGTTAAACCTAATTGACACTATAAATATTACCTGACAGCTACTGTATAATTATTATGAAATCATTTTTTTGTGTTAGTTTGTAAACCTGGTGAGTGGAGACTTGGGAGGGGGCTGATTCCCTCTGGGTGCTCCCTTGTGTCTGATATCACTATACGCCGAGCAGGAGATTGTGCAGGCAAAGCCCCCTCTATCCCTCCTTATCTTTATTGGGTCTCTGATACGGACTGGGTGAGTTAGAGGTTCAGTAAACAGGCCTAGATGAAAATGGCTTTTTTTTTTTACTTTCTTTAATGGCCACATCTTTGCTTTAAGAGTGTTTACATTTGTTTAAGGAAAACAGTGATATCGTTTTATCTACGTGATGTTAAAATAAAATAACAGACATTGCAGCTTGCAATACTGAAGTGGTTACTAGGAATGTTTGGGAGGGCGTTACATGGCTGGTGGTCATCACGCGTCGCCAGATACACCCGTGTAACTGCTGCAGAGAGCATACATGTTTCATATACTGTGCAGTGTGTGTCTAATATTTATAGGACAAGGTGTATCTGTGTCTTACTCGGAGCAGTGTGTACGCAGAGCAGTGTGTGTACCTGCACGCAGAGCAGTGTGTGTGTACCTGCACGCAGAGCAGTGTGTGTGTGTACCTGCACTTAGAGCAGTGTGTGTTTACCTGAACTTAGAGCAGTGTGTGTACCTGCACGCAGAGCAGTGTGTGTACCTGCACGCAGAGCAGTGTGTGTACCTGCACGCAGAGCAGTGTGTGTGTACCTGCACGCAGAGCAGTGTGTGTACCTGCACGCAGAGCAGTGTGTGTGTACCTGCACGCAGAGCAGTGTGTGTGTGATCCTGCACGCAGAGCAGTGTGTGTGTACCTGCACGCAGAGCAGTGTGTGTGTACCTGCACTCCGAGCAGTGTGTGTACCTGCACTCCGAGCAGTGTGTGTACCTGCACTCCGAGCAGTGTGTGTGTACCTGCACTCCGAGCAGTGTGTGTGTACCTGCACTCCGAGCAGTGTGTGTGTACCTGCACTCCGAGCAGTGTGTGTGTACCTGCACTCCGAGCAGTGTGTGTGTGTACTGTCACGGTGAGATTATGGCAGGCTGTATAAGTCACACATAAATATATATAACAGATGATATATATTTATCACTGGGTCTGAACTGGGACGAGTCTTAGATATAATAAAGTATATTTATTCCTTTGGATAGGTGAACACACGAATAATACAGTAACAAACAAGAAGTACACTTACTTTGGGGTTGGGGAATGAGAAGTATATAGCATAGCAATTCTCTCGCAATCAGGTAGCATTCAGATGATAAATTGAAGACAAAGGATACAGGATGGACATCAGTTTATAAACCTGTTGTGCCCTATCCTTAACATTGAGTACCGTGGATTGGTTTGCAATTAACTCTAGCCAGTGGTTAACGTGGGAACACTTTTTGACCCATGCCCCCGGCTAGTTGGGATATGCGTAGTAGAGCTCTGGGGTCCCATTTCTATAACCCCTCCTCTATATCAGGAATGCCAGCTAGTCTACCAAATGGAGTACCTGGCAGGAAATCCTTTGTTGTGAGATGTGAAATGGAACACTTGAAGACTGCTCTGGTTTGAGCAGTCTCCACCCTCATGCAAACAGTGGAGGTGACGAAATACTTTGAAACATACTCAGGTCCTAGACATGGGGTCGCCTTTCTGGCCATATGCTACTCTGGTATGCAAAGGAATTTCCTCTGAGTTTTACCCATATCTTGGAATACAGTATGTTGGATAAAACATGAACATATTAAAATATCCGGTTCCTTTGGGTCCAGCAGGTCCAAACTTCCCAGTTCTCAATGCCGGAACTGGGACACCCTATGGTCCAATTTGCGACCTGCTACGACCTGGGAAACCGGAGATACACAAATACACTTAAAACCGTTTTACATTTTAATACACAAATCTCCGCTGTAAATTAAATCACGGTTTTTCACTAAATCCCCATTGAAAACAACAGGTTCCGCCGCCATAGACTTTCAATGGCAAACCGCCACCATTGGCGGCTATGGGAATACCCGCCATAGACTTTCAACGGGGCGATGCCGCCGTTGAAGTCAATGGGAGTTTTCCGCCGTAGCCGGTCAATGGGGTTTGGCCGCCATTGAAGTCTATGGGAGAAATCCCGAACTTTCAAGGGGGTCCATACTCCATCGGGTTGGTCCAAGCAGGTCAAGGATGGTTCTGCAGCGATGCCGGAGCAGTGGCTACAGATACCCCAAACCCTGATCCGCTGGGCCCTCCGGAACCGGAGCTATGGATTACCAAATTTCAGCATTTGACACTTAGCCGTTTTCCTGAGCTGTTTCTGCCGCCGCCATTGGAACCTATGGTGTGGCCCGCTCTTCTCGGTTCGACCCTTATCGGGGGTCCAGGATACGGGGACCCGGTTGTGGTCGAGTGGGGGGAGGTCTAGGAACTAGGGACAGAAAGAATTTTATTCCTAGGGGCCCTAGAACTGTTTATTCCCACGCTACTTGTCGTTGAACTTGACTTGTAAGTGATCAAAGCTCTCCTATTGAAAATGTATCCGCTTTGCGGTTAAGCGGTTTGGACGGCAGCCAACTCGTTCCTGGAAAGCTCTCTCGAGGGTTTCTCCATTGAAGTCAATGAGCCCATTGACTTTCAATGGGAAACCGCCGCTCTCCCTCTCGGACGCCATCTGCTGGTCTTCTCAGGAACAGGACTCCACAGCAAGATTCACCATTAAAAAGCATTGAGCCCTAATGGCGGCCTATGGGAACCTGCAAAATGGTGCCTGAAAAGGCGGGAAAATTACACAAAGGGCTATAATCACTATACAACTATTAACCCTTGTGCTCCCGGATGGATCCCAGTGTGTGTGTGCTGCAGACCAGGTGTTACAATAAAACAGGGGAAACAGGGGAATACACATGTACATGTCATTACAGGGGTTAAATCACCGTTGTGGGTCTTAGCCCAGTTAACCCTTTGACTCCCGGGTGAGGTCAGGGGATGGCCAAATGGGGTGTAACCCCTTTAATCCCGGGCCACCACCTTTCTCCCTCTACATGTACCTGCACGCAGAGCAGTGTGTGTGTACCTGCACGCAGAGCAGTGTGTGTGTACCTGCACGCAGAGCAGTGTGTGTGTACCTGCACGCAGAGCAGGGTGTGTGTACCTGCATGCAGAGCAGTGTGTGTGTGTACCTGCATGCAGAGCAGTGTGTGTGTGTACCTGCACGCAGAGCAGTGTGTGTGTGTATGTACCTGCACGCAGAGCAGTGTGTGTGTACCTGCACACAGAGGTTGTGTGTACCTGCACGCAGAGCAGTGTTTCTACCTGCACGCAGAGCAGTGTGTGTACCTGCACGCAGAGCAGTGTGTGTACCTGCACGCAGAGCAGTGTGTGTACCGGCACGCAGAGCAGTGTGTGTGTACCTGCACACAGAACAGGGTGTGTGTACCTGAAGGCAGAGCAGTGTGTGTGTGTAGCTGCACGCAGATGGGTACAGATAATCCCTTTATTGGTATGTGATGTTTATAGGGTATATGTATATTGGGTACAGATAATCCCTTTATAGGTATGTGATGATTATAAGGTATATGTATATTGGGTACAGATAATCTCTTTATAGGTATGTGATGATTATAGGGTATATGTATATTGGGTACAGATAATCCCTTTACTGGTATGTGATGTTTATAGGGTATATGTATATTGGGTACAGATAATCCCTTTATAGGTATGTGATGTTTATAGGGTATATGTATATTGGGTACAGGTAATCCCTTTATAGGTATGTGATGTTTATAGGGTATATGTATATTGGGTACAGATAATCCCTTTATAGGTTTGTGATGTTTATAGGGTATATGTATATTGGGTACAGATAATCCCTTTATAGGTATGTGATGATTATAGGGTATATGTATATTGGGTACAGATAATCCCTTTATTGGTATGTGATGATTATAGGGTATATGTATATTGGGTACAGATAATCCCTGTATAGTTATGTGATGATTATAGGGTATATGTATATTGGGTACAGATAATCCCTTTATTGGTATGTGATGTTTATAGGGTATATGTATATTGGAAACACAGAACAAGTGAGCGCTAACTAGATATGGGTACACACTATGTAAATACAGAGTAAAAACCTTGCAAAGTAGATTGGGCTCTTTGCAGGGGCTGCCTAAATACTAAAACTGACCCCCTGATCAGAATAAGATACAAAGTGAAACAGGTGTATTACAGGCGCCAAAATGGTAAAGGATATATCACACCAAATGCAGGGCCACGGTGAGGCTCAGGATAGATGAGTTATACTTGAAAAAGAAGTAGACAAAAATACAAAACATAGCGTAATACTGTAGATACACTGGCGACACACTTTATTTGAGCTCGGCTAGTCCCACGAATTCGGATATACCCGGGTGTATTGAGGCTTGTGACTGTTTTCTGCCCGAGTGCATTGAGGTATTTTCCAGGCAGGGATTGAAGCATTTTATTCCCGCTGGCTGCAATACTGCACAGTATATATATATATACTGCATTACAATTCATGAATTTATGCCATCTGGTAGACACGCGAAGCATTGCAGCCTATTAAATCCTAATCATTATCATTTAACAGATCAGCCGCCCGTCAGCCAGGCATGAACCCAGGCTGGGAAGGCAAACGCAACGGGGCTTGTCAGAGGTGAGGAGCGGCGCATTCCAGGTATCTGCCAGGTACATACTGGGTATTTGCTCGAATAAAGTGTGTCGGTGCAGTATATGGGACAAACAAATACAAGGCTAAAAACTAACAGCTGAGATCAAGGTGAAAATTGTTAAAAAAACATTTAATATAACATGTATTCAATTACTATGACAGTGGACATAAGAAAAATAAAAATAAAAAAATACACAGAATAATAAAATGACCGATTGGTTAATGGTTAGGACCACCTCACTGCGACACCGGGTGAACTGCCCACTCACCGGACGAAAGATGGTAACAAGCGGTGGATATTTTCAAGAGTATCCCCTCTCTGCTGCTCAAACAGCTACTGCACCGGAACGGATCTGCAGACGAGGCGCTGCACACGCCAGCCGGCGTGTGTGTGTGTGCTCTCAGTGTCTGCTCGCGGAGAACCCCTGAGGAAGAAAGCAGCACGCTTTCGAAACGCGTAGGGTGGCTAGCAAGGACCCCCAAAGTGACGCCGAGCCTGCCGCTTCTCCCGTGAGCCGATCCGGAGGCGAATCAGCTGGTAACCTCGACAGACGAATCTGCTACTGGGAAATCGTTACCATCTCCACGGCATCCATCCCGCGGTGCAGTAGCTGTTTGAGCAGCAGAGAGGGGATACTCTTGAAAATATCCACCGCTTGTTACCATCTTTCGTCCGGTGAGTGGGCAGTTCACCCGGTGTCGCAGTGAGGTGGTCCTAACCATTAACCAATCGGTCATTTTATTATTCTGTGTATTTTTTTATTTTTATTTTTCTTATGTCCACTGTCATAGTAATTGAATACATGTTATATTAAATGTTTTTTAACAATTTTCACCTTGATCTCAGCTGTTAGTTTTTAGCCTTGTATTTGTTTGTCCCATATATCTACAGTATTACGCTATGTTTTGTATTTTTGTCTTCTTCTTTTTCAAGTATAACTCATCTATCCTGAGCCTCACCGTGGCCCTGCATTTGGTGTGATATATCCTTTACTATTTTGGCGCCTGTAATACACCTGTATATGTATATTGGGTACAGATGATACTTTTATAGGTTTTTGATGATTATATGTATTAGGTACAGATGATACTTCAGCTCGTACCTCCTACATACGCTATCAGAACTGCATCCTACGGCACAGAGAAGAGACTTAACAGCAGCATATTGTATAAGAGCCAGACTATTATTATTTGTATGTTCCCTGATATCCAAATCTCCTTCCCTGTCAAACCCGCCTGCACGACAGCTGCACCTCTGCATTAATCCGAGAACTTTTAATCAATAAAATGTTCCTGTTTTGTGTTTTCCTCCCTCTGCCAGACCTTCATTTCTCCGTAAGTACGAGCCTCACCTTTGCGGCGGAATATTTAGAAGCCAAATCCTTTAATCCGAAAGTTTAATTTAGGTAGGAACATCTATTTCTCCCTGCCCGCTGTTTCTCACTAATCTATCCAGTGGTAGAGAATAATTCCATTTTAAGTGTAAACGCTGCGTTATTGGGGTGTACCTGCAGTCCTAAACTTCGCCCCTTTTCTCAACACTCAACGGGGTATTGTTAAAAGCACACCACTAATCAAAAGTTGTGTTATAATAAAGCTCATTATTTACTTGGTTTATTTAAAAAGGATACTCAGACCCAGTGGAAATATTCCAAAGCGACAGTCCTTCCCCAAAAATAGTGCTTTTGTTTTTTTTCTTCTTATTCTTGGATGGATTCTTTAAAACCCAGGAATTTGAAGAACGCCGTCTGTCTGAAACCCTTTTGCTGAAACGCAAAGCAGCAGAAGGGTTCATTTCTCCACAAAATTCATGTTACCAGACAGGGAAATCACTGCAAAGATTTCATTCATTTTAAAACCTATTTTGAAAAAAAAAAAAAAATGTTCATCAAAGACAAAACCCATGTTTATTTGGATATATTTCATAAATCTGTTTTCTCTAATTCTGCAGCAGAACACTTTGGTAGGTACTATTGTATATACTGTACTTTTGTGTAACCGCATGTCCCGGTATTTTGGGGACTGATGTTGACACAGAGGTTAAGGTAGATTTGTGAATGAAAAAAAACCACACCAATATTTTTATTATATTTAATACATTTGTAATGTCTAATATTTTGAAAGAGTTTATTTTTTAATCCAAGAGGAGTACTGTTTTGTTAATATCGCTTTGCAAAGCATTGTGGGGTGCGACTTCGGAGAGCAGAGCAGCGACTGACAGACCGACCTCCGATGGCGGTAATCCCACGGTAATAGCTTTACCTGAGTCAGAGTTGTCAACCATTGCGCTACTCTCCAAATCCCCGCCTAGAGATCGGCAAATCCGTCCAAATACGTTTCCCGGATTTTCTCGCATTTCCCCCCCAAAATCAGTTTTGCAGTGTTAAATCCATGGACGGATTTGGTCGGTTTTAATCCACGCCGATTCATCAAAATCCACCATTGGATACAACCTGTCAATGGATGATTCAGCAATGAGTTGGCGGATTCTTAAGAATCCGTGGAGTGCATTGGTAATCTATACTATAATTCTAAATTGGATTCCGTTTGTTTGTATGTCAGAAGCAGTGAAATCTCACAAACGGCACCACGTAGCACAACGAAACTTTCACTGGACATTCTGCTGCA
Source organism: Ascaphus truei (assembly GCF_040206685.1). Lineage (NCBI taxonomy): Eukaryota > Metazoa > Chordata > Amphibia > Anura > Ascaphidae > Ascaphus > Ascaphus truei. Next base: position 58,402,114 of record NC_134492.1, on the reverse strand, counting down.
GATTTGTAGGTCAACGCAACTATTTTGAGCTTCCAATGTCACACACCTTCCAAATTATGGACATTCTAAGTTTCACTTGCATGTCCAGAAAAACCTTTGCAGCAGGGGCGGGGGGCGTGGCTACTAAGGGAGGGGGCGTATCCGTGCCTGCTTCCATGCTGTGTGTGTCTGTGGGATATGCCGAGGGGGGGAGAAAAAACGGAGTGAGGAGGGGAAGAAAACGGAGTGTGGGGCGGGGAAGAAAACGGAGTGAGTGGGGGAGGGGACAAAACGGAGAAAACAGAGTGAGGGGGACACGGAGTGGGAGAGGGGGAGAAGGGAGAGAAGGGGGATAGAGAGAGAGTGTGTAAGGGAGAGAAAGGAGAGAGAGAGGGGGTCGGGAGAGAGCAATGGGGCGGAGAGAGAGAGCGATGGGGGAGAGAGAGCAATGGGGGGGAGAGTGAGTGGAGGGGACAACGGAGTGAGTGGGGGGAGAAAACGGAGTGAATGGGAGGGGCAGAAAACAGTGAGTGAGAAGAACACAGAGTGAGGGGGAGAAAATGGAGTGAGTGAGGAGGGGGGAGAAAACAGAGTGAGTGAAGAGGGGGGAGAAAACGGAGTGAGTGAGGGGTGGAGAAAATTTAGTGAGAGGGGGAATAAAACAGTGGGGGGGAGAAAACAGAGTGAGTGGGAGGACACGGAGTGGGAGAGGAGAAAGGAGAGAAGGGGGATAGGGAGAGAGAGTGTAAGGGAGAGAAAGGTGAGAGGAGGGGGTCGGGAGAGAGCAATGGGGGAGAGAGAGCGCGATGGGGGAGAGAGAGAGCAATGGGGGGGAGGGAAGGTTGTAGAGAGAAAATGGAGACACAGAGAGACACACAAAGAGAGACACACACACACATACAAAGACAGCCCCTATCCAACCAATAACACGCACCCACTCCTGCTCTAAAAACATTGCAGGACAGCCGATCGCTCATGCTTGGACATCACCGCTCTCAAGCATGAGCGAGCACAGCAGCAGCGTGTCCGCAGCCTAAAGCAGCACGGGGAGATTTGCCGTCAGCAGGGGGGGGGGGGGCGTGGGGATGTGCCGGCAGCGCGAGGCGGGGAGATGTGCCGGCAGCGGGGGGAGATGTATCAACGGGGGGGGGGGGGGGTGGAGATGCATTCCCGGGTACAAAAGATAGTAATAATAATAAATCCAGAAAACGCGAAACGCCCTTTTTGACATTGATCCGCTGAAATCCGCGGACCAAACGAATGGGCTGACCCGCCACGGATCCAAATCCGTCCAAAGAATTCACACATCTCTACCCTCGCCCCAGAATACTTTGCAAGATTTACGACAGTAGAGCGGTGACATCTCTTCCACTGACAGAAGTACCGTGTACGCATGCGCCATCATTTCTCTCACTTAGCCATACGTTCTTTCGAACAAATACGTGAGGCTTTCTTATAGGGTGCCAGCGAGTTTAGCGAGATACATGTGCAGGTTGAAATGTCATCTCTGTGTAACCCTCCTTACCCGGCTCCAAAGGATGTCACGTCAGAATGATTATATACATGGCAGTGCGCAGCTGTACAGGGTGCTGGGTGGGTGCCAGCTGGGCTCAGTCTCACACCGTGTCAGGGTGCCGGCTGGCTCAGAGTCTTGCACCTTTGCAGGGTGCTGGGTCAGTGCAGGCTGGGCTCAGTCTCACACCTGGTCAGGGTGCTAACTGTACATAATACCGCGCTCCTCCCTATAGAAGTTTGCTGCAGGTAAAAAGATCGGCCTTACATATAGAAAAACACAAAGAACGATTCCTGCGCTCCTACCAATTAGGCTAAAATAATAATTTCATGGATAAGGGTAATTTTGTTAAACCCTTTGGCCAAAGCATCTGTAAGGTGTTATAGGGAGAGGTTATATGAGGTAATAGGAGGTATCCTGGAACCAGGGTCACGTGTGGTGTATGAATGGCTCCAGTTAGCTTAACTCATGTCTTCCCTCTTCCAAAGCACAACAAGTCATTTTGTCTTTCTTAACTTTACTGAAGGAAAGTCATAGGATGAAAGGTACTTGCAGATGTAGTGTGGGTAAAGAGTGCTTCTCTATATGAAGTGCTAATATCAGGGTAAGGTGTGTGTAAAAACAGAAAGGCCCTGCTGGGGCTAATAGCATTAAGGTACTCACTCACTCAGTGTCCTGGGTGGATAGGAAGTATAAGGCAGGTACTCACTCACTCAGTGTCCTGGGTGGATAGGACGTATAAGGCAGGTACTCACTCACTCAGTGTCCTGGGTGAATAGGAAGTATAAGGCTTTCTGGGAACAGGAATAGTCAGAGGATGAGACTATCTGTGAATACATACAGTGTAGTAAGAGAAACTCCACTAAACCAGGGGGATTAAGGGGGTTGCCAAGACTACCTGGTTATGAGCTAACTGGAAAGCCCAAATGCAACAATGTCTCAGTACCACAGGCACTGTGTGTTTACAGAGCAAGTATACATGCAGCTGAAATAAGAAGCTGACATGCAGAAGCTGCAAAGGGGAACAGAAATATGAATCCTGTTCCAGGACAGTAGGAGTTATAGGGAGCAGTTATATGGGGCAATAGGAGCAGTAATAAGGAGCGGTTATATGGGTTAACTATCTGAGAGACCTGGCAATGCCCGTGAGTTAAATTTCCTGCTAGGACAGTGGACAGGAGGGGGGGGGGGGGACAGTGGACAGGAGGGGGGGACAGTGGACGAGGGGGGGGGGCAGTGGACAGGAGGGGGGGACAGTGGACAGGAGGGGGGGGGCAGTGTATAGGACAGGCACCCGGCTTTGGCCGGGCTTAACAATTCCCGGCTCCCTCCTCTCCACTCCCCCTGTCTGTTTCTCCGCTACCCCCTCTCTCTCCGCTCCTCTCCCCCCCCCATGCGCAGCTCCGGTCCCCACCCTACAGTGTCCCACACACACAGTGTCACACACACAGTGTCACACACACACACACACACACAGTGGACAGGAGGAGGGGGAGGGGTAGGGAGAGTGGAAGCGATCCGAACAGGCGGCTCCCCACCTCCCGCCAGCCGGGACTGCGCACCACCACCGCACCCCTCCCGCGCCCATCTTCCTCCCCATGCGGGCAAGCAAAGGAACGCCGTGGGGAAGGAAACCAGAGGGTAGGGCATGCCGCCACTGCCCTGTTCCCCCTCCCCCTGGGCATGTCCCGCAGCGTGCGGCGGCTCACTGCGGGTGGGGGTTTGTTGTCGCGCTCACCTCGGTTGGGAGCGAGGGGGGAGGAGCCTGAGGTTGGTGGCTGGGGCAGGAGGGCCGCGCCGCACTTCCCCTCCGTCCGGGAGCCGGTTGGGAGCAAGGGGGGGGAGGAGCCTGAAGTTGGCGGCTGGGGCAGGAGGGCCGCGCCGCGCTTCCCCTCCGTCTGGGAGTGAGGGGGGAGGAGCCTGAAGTTGGCGGCTGGGGGCAGGAGGGCCGTGAGGGTGAGTGTGATGGGGGATTGATGGGGGGGGGGGAAGAGGACAGAGAGTGTGTGTGTGTGTGTGTCTCTGCGGGTGAGGAGAAGAGAGTGGCAGTTGGGTGACGTCATAGAGGCACCAATCTGATTAGCCAGAGGCTGAGGACCAATCAGATTCGCCGCATCTAGCACCAGACATAAAAGAATCAGTTTTATTATATATAGATCAGGAGCGGCTGTCACGGGAGACCAGGAATTTACACCTTTATACTGGGATCATATCACTGGGCAAAACCAATAAGTAAAAGAAATTGTCATTTATTCCATAGAAACAGACGTACACACAGTGAGTTACAATAAACACGAGGAAACACACTTACTGGGGGTCTGGGCTACAGAACTAACCTTTCCTAGCTGCAATAGCACAGAAAATAAACTCTTTACAAAGTCCTTTAGATGACCGGGACTCAGCCCAAATAGTCCTGGAACGGAAATCGGCGCGCAGTTCCTGCCGCTGCCGCTCTTTCCCCTATGGAGGTGCAGAAATCACTGGACCGGGAACGAGTGCCAAACGTCCTGGTGCTCTTTTCGGCGTGTAGTTCCAGCCGCGACCGCTACGTTCTCTTTCAGAACTTGGCCTCGAAAAGTGGGACTTAGAAAATGTCTCGCCTTGAAATTCCTGAAGCCGGCTCGCTCCTATTTCTCCCAGAGCGTCTTTTGGTCAGTTCAAATCTGCCGCTGCTGTATTGGCGCTTAGAATCTCCTGAGCTGATTGGCTGCTGGGTTTCTTATAGAATTTCAGTCCCATTCACAGAATACCTCAACCAATCAGAGCGTGGGAATATTTCCACCAGCCTATCACAGATTTGCCGGTACTCTGAAGCCGAGTGGGCACGGATTTAAATTCTGCAAAGGGGCATGTGCCAACCTTGCACCTCTGCCACTTAGCATATTGAACCTCCCGCTGGGCCAGGCTCTTCAGAGTCTGGGGGCGGGCAAATGGTAACCGGATAGCCCTTATTCAGGGCTGGACGTGGGTACTCAAGCATAACTCCAGTACTTCGCCCGCCCTAACACCTTGGCATCTCTGCGGCTTTCAAGTCCGGGAACCTAGCAGATTAGTGGCACCAACTTGGTAGCCAGCAGGTCTCTCGGAACCACTGAATTAGAAATCCCCAGCTCATATACAGAGCATAAAACATATATACCTTTATTCACCATGTTAATAAAAATATCACAAAATTCTTCTAAGTCCCTCGTCCCCTAGGATCTTCTGAAAAGACGCGCACGTTAATTTCAGAGCTCATAAACCTTCCTAAAAGAAGTTAGCTAAAAAGTAGCTTGGAAAAACGCTTAGGTTAAGTTTCAGAGTTGCTTCTAATGTACCGAAGCTGGACTTAGAAATAATTTCACTCTCACAACCTCGTGGATCGTTTGAGACACTCCGAACCCCTATACCGTGTCCGGGTGCTGGGCATATACTGGGGGGGACTCCCACTAAACTAGGGACCCCTGACTATACCGCGGATACGTGTATCTCTATGCCCTCTTTTACCTTTCTGATTTGTGCTGAAGCAGGGCATCCTGGCAGTGAGCCGTGTAACTGCTTTCTAGGGAGGACTTTGTACAGAGGTCTGTGTCTACATGTACCTGGGATTCTGATTCGGCTCCCGGATACATTTTTGGGGACTGCTAACAACTCTGGTCCCCGGCTACCTAGACACAATCCGACAACACTTTTACGGGAAAGTCCCCCCTGAAACTCATAGCCTGAGAATCTCCACTGGTTAGCACTCCTGGTTAGCACTCCTGGTTAGCACTCCTGGAAAGGCAAAAGACACACACATTCTTTATTGTCGCATTTTTTACACACAATGCATGGAAGTACAAATACAACAGTAAGGCCCAAGAGCTGACACTCTAGGGTCCCAAAACATGGATTAGGAGCAACCAAGTGAGCTTGACCTTTATTAGTGAGCCTGGTTACCCCCTCTCCGTCAATGCGGTTATATGGGGTAATAGAAGGAGTTATAGGGAGCCGTTATAACTCCTCATATTATCACATATAACGGCTCCCTATAGCTCCTCCTATTACCAGATATAACCACTACCTATAACTCCTCATATTACCACATATAGGGAGTGGTTATATGGGGTAATAGGAGGAGTTATAGGGAGAGGTTATATGGGGCAATAGGAGGAGCTATAGGGAGCCGTTATATGTGATAATATGAGGAGTTATAGGGAGCGGTTATATGGGGTAATAGGAGGAGTTATAGGGAGGGGTTATATGGGGTAATAGGAGGAGTTATAGGGAGCGGTTATATGGAGTAATAGGAGGAGTTATAGGGAGCGGTTATATGGGGTAATAGGAGGAGTTATAGGGAGCGGTTATATGGGGCAATAGGAGGAGTTAAAGGGAGCGGTTATATGGGGTAATAGGAGGAGTTATAGGGAGAGGTTATATGGATGAGTAGGATAAAGCAGGTATTTGTTAGTTAATACACATTATATTGTGGCATGTCATACTGTCTTTTCCCGTCTCTCTCTGCGTGTCAGATAGCGCAGCAGGCTTCTATTGTTTGACGTGGAAACTGAAGGATGTAACAGTAAATCAGTCCTGCTCTGCGTGCCGGTAATTCAGCCTTCGAGATATATTAACCTCTGACTATATTGTCGCTGTTCTACTGACTGATGACTTATTAAATCCTTGTCTCCCTCTGATTCTGTTGTTGCTGTAGACAGCTGAAAATAATACTCGCAATAACCTCTCGCTTATTCTGCTCAAGAAATATTGTGGGGGGGGGGGGTTCCCCTCTGCTAAACATTTTGCAAAGACCTTACGCAGACTCTCTGGATCTCTGCAGCAAATGTAAAACCAGACGGACATTCTTTCACTAAGACTCAGACTGCGCATTAAGGGGGCTATGCACTAAACAGCGAGCTTTTGCGTTACAGTATGAAATTGACTTGCGCGCAACAATGTGAAGCCAAACGCGGGACTCAGTAAGAGGTGAGGCCCATTTTGGTGCGTGCGAAACATGCCCGATCGTGCGACCTGTTTTTTTCCTCCTGCTATCGGGCTGTGAGTTCTACAGCAGGATAGCGGATAGAAAAATAATCACCCTGTAAGATCTGCATGGAGACGCTGCGTCTGCATACACGGCTCTTACAGGCGATCGAACAGTACAAATATTGATTTTAATACAGGTGTACACGAGCAGAGGTCTCCTGAGCTGAACCGCATTGGTTTCAGCCTTGGGGACCCCCTACTTCATGAGATACAGGCCCAGATATGGGGTGCCGGTATCTCCATTATTATTTAAATGTCGCACGTCACGCACGCTTTCAAAATGGCGGGGACACTGGCATCCGATGCCTCATGCCGGGGCCTGTAACTCTGGAAGCAGGGGGTTCCTGAGCCAGAAATCAAAGCGGTTCAGCTCAGGAAACCCTCTGCTCCCGCACACTATTAAAAAAATTACATTTAAGCAGCTTCATTACCTTAGCGGCTATCCGCTTGCAATATGTACAGGCACCCACCCCGTACCCCCAACAATCCCTATACCCCCCTAACATTCATTAAAAAAAAAAATTAAAGCACAGGAATTATACTATAGGCCGGCGGGGTCCCTCGGGTGGTCCCTGCAGCCTCTCGGGTTGTACCCGTGGGTGCCCGGAGTCCCCGCGGACCTGCGCTACCAATCCTGTTCTACAAAAAACAACCAATACTTTCAAATAAATACACCGCCCTCCCCCATAACACACAGTACAGTATGGGCAAAATTACTATTATCCAGGTATAGATAATAGTGCATTTGCCCATTAAAAATAAAACATTAAGCAGCAGAAAGAAAAATAAATAAAACTTGCACTCACCCCTGCCAGGCTGCCACAATGAAGGCCGCCCTCATCCTCATCACCGACCATTTCCTCCGTTGCCACAAACAATGCAGTACAATCAAAAATACAATCTAAAGTCCCTTATCGGTTAGTAACCGCTATTGTAATTAAGGGAATAACCCACCCTCCCCCACTACACACCCAGGGGGCCTAACCACCCTCCCCAAGCAACTACCACCAGCCTCCATCCATTCATTGGTTCAGTGGGTACATCATGCCCATATAATATGGGCCTGATTTACTACTATAGCAATAAATGGTGAACTAAACAAAAAACAGGCCCAAAAGAAAACACATTACATAGCAAACTAAACACATAACAAATGCCAAGAAAACAATATAGATTGGCATAGTGGGTACATCATGCCCACATAATATGGGCAGGATTTAACACCATGCCAGTCAATGATCAATCTAAAAATTAACCACTACAAAAAATAGCCAATGTAATCAAAACAAGCACCAAATAAACAATAAGTAAATACCACAAAATTAGCAGCAATCTATTAATCAAATACCAAATAAAGACCCCAATTAACCATTACAACACCAAAACCATCAAGAAATAAAATAAAGCTCCAAATAAACACCATCATTAAATTAAAAATAATCCACTATTAAAAAGCAAACACCAAAAAGATCCTGAAATAATCCATTGAAAACACCAAAAATGCCAGCACACAAAATAAATAGCATTAAAAAGAAATATCAAAGTAACAAAATACATTAAAAAAAATAAAAGCAAGCATTTGCCCAAATAACCATTGCTTGTGTATGTATGTATGTATGTATTTATAGCCCTAAAGGCTCATACATATATACATTTGCAATCAATGGGCAATTCAAAAAAATTACATCAGAATAAAAATACAATGAAAAAACCTTTAAAATAAAAATAACACATTCAATTTTTTTCCTTACCTTTTAGATGTCTTCACCCTCCGATTCCTGGGGTCTCCGGACGCTCTCGAACCAATCCACGATCCCAAATAGCAACGGCCCCAGGTAAAGTCCAAAGTCCTTTTCTTCTTTCTTTATCTTTATCTGTTAACTGTAATCCATTTTGGGGTCTTCTAGCTTCTTCTTCTTCATCCATCTGCATCTTCATCTGTAACGCATTGTAATCCTATTGGTGGAAGAGGACCTCCCTCCTCGGCTTCTTGCCGTCAAATGAGGCTGCACAGGCTTTTATAGGCCTGTGACGTCACATTTGAGTGCAAATGGTCCACACGCCATCTGATTGGCTATGAAAACTATTCTGGAAGCCAGAGGGTCACGTGGTGATGACTTAGCTCAGATAGTGTCAACTCGCCCTCTTTTCCAAGCACGACAAGGTCTGTTTCTTTTCTTACTTTATTTTGGAGAAAGCAGGGAAAAACAGTCTCTTGTGTAGAGGTGTAGGTCTAAATATCTCTGTGTGTGCTTAGTAGTAAAGGGAGGTGAAAAGATAATCCTGCAGCACCATTACAGGGGTTACAGCAAGGTACTCACGAGTCCAGGGGAATGGTGGAAAAGGAAATGGCAATGTATGCTGGGTAGTAAGATAGTCTGGGGACAGACCATCTATGGGCAGAGCAGAGGGGGAGAAAGCAGACTAGCCCATTTGAGAGAAAAGCTGGGGCTGCTATGGCAACTCACAGGAGTGTCTGGGGGAGCTACGACATGTAGCAAAAATGTTGCATCTTTAATACAGCAAGCTGCTGGGAGAGAGGAAATGGCACTGTATTATCACACAAGCACTGTGTTTGTGTACAGAGCCAAACACATACAGCTGGCAGGGCTGCGAGGAAAAGGGGGGGGGGGGGGTGAAACAGAAGAGCAGACAGGGGTATTCCTGTTCCATGACACTCCCCGCCTGGTATCTGTAGATACCACTATCAAATAGGCTATGTGGAACATATGTGCAATGCAAACATAACATAACAATGCAAAGGTCCATATTCTCATAGCAAGGTGATACCGGCCGGTATCACTGGCGTCAAAGTTCTTTGGCCGAATCTTCCAGTAAGGGAAGCCAGGTGGTTGCACAGCTCTTGGTTAGCTTGATGCACCACAATGTCTCTCAAAAGTCTACGGCACTGGTAATCAGTTTTTCCCTATCACAGTCCGATTTGGGCATTAGGAGAATAGTCTCTGTGATAGGTCTCAAATTTTAACGATCCCATTCTGGGCTACTCGTACTTCCACTTTGCGAACCCTTTCGTCTTCGCTTGGGATAGTTCTGATTATAAGTCCCATGGGCCATTCGTTTCTTGGCACATGTTTATCTTTCAATAGGACCACATCTCCCACTTGGATATCTGGTTTTACCGTTTGCCATTTATGGCGTTCTTGGAGTGTCACCAGATACTCGCGTCTCCAGCGATCCCAAAATGTGTTGGCCAAGCGCTGCACCTGTCTCCACTGTCGTTTGTACATATCCTTAGAGTGGAAGCCTTCGACTGGGGTGGGGATGTTCCCTACTTTCTGGGTCAGCAGCATTGCTGGTGTCAAAATACATGGCGATTCTGGATCTGTTGACAATGGGATCAAGGGCCTAGCATTGACTATTGCTGATATTTCGGCCATGAATGTGGTTAACACTTCGTGAGTGAGTCGAGTCAGATCGGTTTTTAGCATTATAGAACCCAAGATACGCCGAACCACTCCGATCATGCGTTCCCATGCTCCGCCCATGTGAGAGGAGTGAGGAGGGTTGAATGTCCACGTGCACTCTTGGTCGCGCAGGTATCTTCGGATACTATTGTCTCTATTATCCTTAGTGTTTATTTGTAATTCCTTGCATGCTCCAACGAAATTGGTACCACAATCGGAGCGTATTTGTTTAACTGGTCCTCTGACTGCAAAGAACCTTCTGAGGGCATTTATGAAGCATCCATAGATTCTATAACCTCGATGTGTATAGCTCGGGTACTCATGCAGGTGAAGAGTACCGCCCATCGTTTGCTGTTTGCTAGTCCGCCTCTAGTTCTACGTGAGATGACCATCCAGGGCCCAAATACATCGAGTCCTACATAGGTAAAGGGGGGTTCTGTATTAAGTCTGTCGATAGGTAGATCCGCCATCCTTTGGTCTTGACTTTTGCCTCTCAGCATTCGGCACCTAACACACTTGTGGCGATTACTGACCACGCACCTTTTCATGCCAACGACCCAAATGCCCGCTGCCCTAATAGCGCCTTCGGTAAAGTGTCATCCCTGATGCATGACTTGTTCGTGGTAGTAGCGCACCAACAAGGTAGCGATGTGATGTCGGCCAGGGATGATAAGAGGGTTGCTTTCCTCCGTGCTCAGATGAGACTTATTGAGGTGGCCTCCTACTCTCATGACGCCGTCGTTGTCGATGAAGGGATTCAACTTCCAAAGTGGACTGTTTTTGTGAACACTCTTCTTTCCGCGAATGCAATTGATCTCTTCCGCATACGTTTCTCTCTGAACATGACTGAGAACAGTTTCCTTAGCCCTTGTGATTTCCTCTACGGTGCGCAGCTCTTTGCAGATGTGCCAGCCGTGGCAGCCGGTAATTTTACCATCTGGTGTCTGGCGGAAGGAGGAGGCTATATGTCCGAGATGAGCTACTGCTCGCAGAAGGGCCGTCCACCTTGAGAAGCGTTGGAATCGATGTGATCCGAATGCGTTTTTGTGCGATACGTTGATGAGTACCACGGATACTTGTGGGGGCCTTATCTCCGCATCCTTTCCGGGATCCACGAGTTCAAAGTCGCAAACTGGGGTTGGTGGCGTTTCCGCGGGCTGCGCAAGAAACGTTGGTCCTGTGAGCCACAACGTATTCTGCATTTGAGATGCGGGTACTGATCTGGTGGCGTGATCTGCGGGATTTTGATCTGTGGGCACGTGGTGCCATTGTTCTGGTTGGGTTGATTTCCTGATTCTTTCTACACGGTTAGCTACGTATACGTAGAATCTCCTCTTCTTGTTGTATATGTATCCCAGTACCACCTTGCTATCTGTGTAGAGTTTGACGGCATCTGGTTTGCTGTCCATCTCGTTCTCGATAAGCTCCGCCAGTTCTACTGCTAACACGGCACCACACAGCTCGAGTCTGGGTATAGTATGGTCGGGCTGTGGCGCCAGCTTAGCTTTGCCGAGGATGAACCTGATGTGGCAACTTCCATCCACGTCCGTGGTTTTTAGGTAGGCCACCGCTGCTATAGCTTTGGTGGAGGCATCTGAGAACACGCAAAGCTCTTTGCTGTGTGCGGCGGTGAGAGATATAGGTGAATAGGGGCGTGGGATCTGAAGTTGCTCGAGGGCCTTCAAGGAGTGCTTCCACGTTTCCCACTCTTTCCGTTTTTCTGGAGGTAGTGGGGTGTCCCATTCCTGTTTTTCGAAGGACATTTCTCTGAGAAGAGACTTCCCTTGTATAGTGACAGGAGCCACGAATCCTAGCGGGTCGTAGAGACTGTTAACGGTGGACAGGACTCCGCGACGTGTGAAGGGTTTTTCTTCGATGGCTACCTGGAACGTAAAGGTGTCTGTTTTAAGATTCCAGCTTATCCCCAGGCTCCGCTGTATGTGAGGCGTATCGGTCCCCAGATCCAAATTCTTGAGATCGTTTGCTTGATCATCTGCGTGGAACGCCTTCATCACTGTGGCACTGTTGGAAGCTATTTTGTGCAACCTTAGGTTGGCCTTTGCTAACATCTTTTGTGTTCTCTTGAGTAGATCTATGGCTTCTCCTTCGGTGGGAACTGATTTGAACCCGTCGTCCACGTAGAAGTCTCTTTCGAAGAAGCTCCTGGCGTCTCTCCCGAACTCTGCTTCTCCATCTTGGGCCATTCTTCTGAGGCCGTAGGCAGCCACCGCAGGTGATGGGCTGTTCCCGAAGACATGTACTTTCATGCGGTACTCTGTGATTTCATTATCTATGTCGTCATCTAGGGAACCACAGGAATCTTAGGTAATTACGGTTGTCTTCTCGCACAAGGAAGCAGTGGAACATCTGTTGAATGTCTGCGGTTACGGCGATAGGTTCCTTGCGGAAGCGGATCAGCACTCCCAGAAGACTGTTCGTCAGATCCGGCCCGGTGAGGAGAACATCGTTTAGGGAGACCCCCTGGTGCTGAGCACTGGAGTCGAATACCACTCGAATTTGGCCAGGTTTCTGGGGGTGGTAGACGCCAAACGACGGGAGGTACCAGCATTCTTCGCCTTCTTTCAGTGGGGGCGCCGACTCTGCATGGCCACTGTGGAAGATTTTTTGCATGAAGGCCACAAAGTGTTCCTTGGTCTCCGGTTTCCTTTGTAGGTTATGGCGGAGCGAAGCGAGCCTAGACATGGCATGGTCTCTGTTGTTTGGGAGGCGTCTTCTTGGCGAGCGGAAAGGTAGTGGGGCCACCCAACTGCCTAATTCGTCCTTTAAGAGCTCCTTATCCATTAACCTCAAGAATTCTTTGTCTTTTATTGATGGCGCCTGTTTGTCGTTGTCCTTTGTTGTCTGGAACACTGTACTCCCTAGGTCGTTGGGGTATTTTCCTGCCACGGGCGCGTCTCCATAGTCCCTTTTGGTCTCTAGCTTCTCGTGGACCTGGAAGTGGTTCGGACAAGGTTTGAAGTGGGATGTACGACCGTTCTCCAACAAGTTTGTCCGTATGGCGCCTACGTTGTCGGGTCCTCGTATCCTGTCTATGCATACTTCTCCCACTACCACCCATCCTAGATCGAGCCTTTGAGCGCTTGGGCCGTTGTGGTCCCCGTTTCGCTGTTCGCGGATCTTGTGTGCTCTCATGATGTCCCTGCCAAGCAGCAGCATGATCTGGGCGCCTTCATCTAGTGGTGGGATATGATCAGCGATAGCTTTCAGATGAGGATGGTGTCGCGCCACGTCTGGTGTGGGGATCTCGCTCCTATCTTCTGTCATGTGATTGCACTCGATGAGTGTGGGAAGGGGCATGTTCACTTTGCCGTCTATTGAGCATATGGTGTAGCCATTCACTCTTCTCCCTGTAGTCTCCATTCGCCCTGCGCACGTTCTGAGAGTGTAAGGAGAAGCACTGTCTTGTATATTGAACATGTCAAAGAATTCTGACCTGACCAGCGATCGGTTGCTCTGGTCGTCGATGATTGCATACATCCTTTTAGCTCTTTGGGGTTGTCCCTCTGGGTGCACTGCTACCAGACATATTTTAGAGCAAGATCTGACGTCGTTCCCTTCTCCGCATACTTCTGTGCATTTGGACGCTACCGATGTCGTGGGGGGTGTATCTCCCACCTCTTCCTCCCCGCCCTGCTTTGTCGGGCGGTTAGGGGCCTTGCTTGCTTTGGGCTTCATAGCTTCTGGGTGTAAAGCGGCTATGTGCCTGTCACTATCGCACTCTGTGCATTTCATAGCTTCTTTGCAGTCCTTGAATAAATGAGTTGTGGAGGCACAACATTTGAAACAAGCTCCCCATTCCCTGAGTAAGTCCTTTCGCTCCTCTATGTGTTTCATTCTGAATCCGACACACTTGTTAAGCGGGTGCGGCCTTTTGTGAATAGGACATTCTTTGTTGAGGTCCCTTGGTTTCTTGCTCCTGTCGGCCGCCTGGCCGGGACTCGTGTGGGTCGTAGGGGGCACGTCCGTCCTGTGGACCGAGATGGGTGTTCTGGAGTCCTTGTATCTCGCTGCTGACCTTTCGTTCCTCGGGTGGCTGACGCTGGATGTGGTCTGCGCCCCTAAGATGAAGCTAGGGTCGTTCTTCGTCTTTGCTGCTTCGCGAATGAAGCTCAAGAAAATTGAGAATGGGGGATAGACGACTTGCTTCTCCCTTTTGTATTTGGAACCTTGTGAAATCCACCTTTCTTGGAGGTTGAAGGGTAGCTTCTCCAGGATGGGTCTCACTCCACGAGCTGAGTCTAGGACGTTGAGACCTATTAAGGAATGGTCTTTCCTTGCGAACTCCAGTTCTTGCAGCAGGTCTCCAAGATCTCGTAACTTCGAGTAGTCTTTAGTTGTGATCTTGGGGAAGCTGTCAACTCTTGAAGAGCGAATCCTCGACTGCTTCGGGGCTGCCGTAGGACTCTTCTAGCCTTTCCCACACTAGGTCGAGACCTACTTGGGGTTGATGCGCGTTTGCTGCCCGCAGTCTTTTTGCATACTCTCTGGATTCGTTCCCCAGGAACTTGACTAACAGGTTGAGCTCTTCCCTTGCTGAGAAGTCCAAGCTGTTGATTGCGTCTTTGAACGTGAACTTCCACGTCCGGTAGTTCTCAGGGCGGTCGTCGAAGCTGATGAGTCCTGCGTGCACCAGGTCACGCCGGATCATGTACTTTGCTATGTCTGTAAGACCTGAGGCATCGGTGTGTTTGTCCCGTTCTGAGGTAGTTGCTGGGACGGTCGCCTCTTCCTTGGCGTGGACGCGTGATGGCTGCTGGCTAGTGTGAGGGGCAGTTTCATGGTTGCCTCTTTCTGAGCGTATGCGGCCCTGGCACGTGCGGCCTCTGCAGTGGCTCGCGCCTTGGTGGCGTTTGTGCTTGCGCTAGACACGTGAGATTGTGCTGATCTTGCTGACCTTGATGAGTGCCTGGATGTGCTCGAGCGCTGCGATGCGGTCTCCAGGAGGAGCTCTTTTCTCTCGCTTTGGGCGTCTGCGATGGCGGTTCGCACGCGCCTGTCACGTGTCACGTCAAGGTTATGCTGTAAGTCCCTTTCATGCAGGCTTTCGCCGGTATTAGCCCTGGCCAGGTAAGTGACGTATGCCTCTGACAGCCCTTGGTAGCATAAGTGGTCTATCTTTAATTGAGTTATTGCCTGCTCGAGCTGTTGTACGGAATTGCCAGCAGCGGCGACATTGCGTATCCCAAGTGTGGTAGTGTTCCAGGCCAACTCTAATTTAGCGCGGTGCGCTTGGTTGTCAGTCTCATATTTTTCGCGGGCCTTTTATGTCAGTGTGACTGTCCGTTTGGACCTTGCGCCTGCCTGCGCCTGTTGCAGTTGCGCAGCGGTCTCTGTGTCTGAGTGATCGCTTTCCTGCGTGATGTCTGGTCAGGCTCTGCGTTCTGCCATGCTGTAGGTGTGTGTAGGTCTTTTGCCAGTGCGTGTGGTGTGCGGTCTTTTACCTTGTCAGCGATGAGCGTTTGTCTCAGATGATGCCGAGCGGTGTCCTGCAGCGTGCAGCGTAGGGGTAGCTGTACTCACAGGTGTCCGGTGGCTCTGACCCGTGTTCTGGCGAGTGTCCGGTGGCGTGGCCCTTGATGGCGCTGGCCGTGGGGACGTGCGCAGGGGTAGGTGAGATGGTGGATCCTCACTATGGGGCTGTGCAGAGGGTGAACTCAGACAGAGAAAAAAGCAGTTAGGTTTTGTGTAAGAAGCACTGTATGTTGCAAAGCTGCTGTGCAGTGTAGGCTGCTGCTTGTCTGTTAAGGCTGCAGGCTGTGTGCAGTTTGAGCTACTTGGTGCTTCCTTTGTCTGCAGGGACTGCCCTGTTTATCATGGAGTCTGGAGTAGTGGCTCCTGTAAGTGTCTGTAAGGCACATGATATCTTTTCACTATTCTGGAACCAAGGGTTACGTGGTGATGACTTAGCTCAGATAGTGTCAACTCGGCCCTCTTTTCCAAGCACGACAAGGTCTGTTTCTTTTCTTACTTTATTTTGGAGAAAGCAGGGAAAAACAGTCTCTTGTGTAGAGGTGTAGGTCTAAATATCTCTGTGTGTGCTTAGTAGTAAAGGGAGGTGAAAAGATAATCCTGCAGCACCATTACAGGGGTTACAGCAAGGTACTCACGAGTCCAGAGGAATGGTGGAAAAGGAAATGGCAATGTATGCTGGGTAGTAAGATAGTCTGGGGACAGACCATCTGTGGGCAGAGCAGAGGGGGAGAAAGCAGACTAGCCCATTTGAGAGAAAAGCTGGGGCTGCTATGGCAACTCACAGGAGTGTCTGGGGGAGCTACGACATGTAGCAAAAATGTTGCATCTTTAATACAGCAAGCTGCTGGGAGAGAGGAAATGGCACTGTGTTATCACACAAGCACTGTGTTTGTGTACAGAGCCAAACACATACAGCTAGCACTAAGGAGCTGACAAGCAGGGCTGCCAGGAAAAGGGGGGGGGGGGGGGGTGAAACAGAAGTGCAGACAGGGGTATTCCTGTTCCATGACAAAAACCATGTGCCTTTTTTTTGTGACATCATGTAAAGGGAGGGAAACAAGCCAATCAGAATGGCTGTGCTTCCTTTCCCTTTAACATGACATCATAAAAAGCAACATGGCTGCCATCACATGGTACTTCAGCCAATCCGATTGGGAGATGTATATCCCCAATCTGATTGGTTGTAGTAGACCATGTGACAGAGTCCTTTTTGGGACTCTATGGGGCCCACGGACACCAGTGGGGACCACCTGGAGGCCCCAGGACACCACCCGAGGACCCCCGGGGACACCCGCCGGCCTCTTGTATTAATTGTGTGATTGAAAAAGCAAACAATGCTTTAATTCTTATCTCCATCTCTTTTGTGCCAGCCTTTAGCTAGTGCAAAAATCTGGCGGGCTTTTCAAGTACGATTCACTTATCACTGCGTAATGAATCCCGCTGACTGGCAAAAAAACGGTGCGTTTGCCATTTTTTGCCCGATCAGACGAGTTTGTTTTCCAAGTTTTTTTGTTGTTGAAAAAAATGCCTTTTATGGCCGATAAAGCACCGTTATCACTGCTTAGTGAACCGCGCAGGAGGCAGTATTGGTCTTAAAAGCCATTTATCTCACTTAAAAGCAGTTATCACTGCTTAGTGCATAGCCCCCTAAGTGTCAAGCTCCCCTGGCAGCTAAGAGACTGAAGCAGCATTGCTGGTTTCATTTATAGTTGTTGTTTTATTACAGGTTTGAAGCAGGGGGTCTCCGAAGCTGATCTGCGTTAATTTCAGCTTCGGGACCCCCTGCTCCCAAAGATATCTACCTCCGTAGTGGGTGCTGCTATCTGCAGCCAGGGCGTTTAAATGTCCCATGTCACACAGGGCCAATAGGAAGCCATGATGTCATTCCTTGCAGCTTCCTATTGGCTAGGGTGACCTACAGTAGATTTAAACTCCAGAGATACCGGCGACATCTACAAAGGTAAAATATCTCTGGGAGAAGGGGTCTCCGGGGCTGAAATTAAGGTGGTTCTGCTCCGGAGACCCCCTGCTTTAATCCTGTAGCAAAAAGGGTGCATGGGGGGGGGGGGGCAGCAGAGGGTGGATGGGGGGAGGAGGGCAGCAGAGGGTGGATGGGGGGGGAGGCAGCAGAGGGTGGATGGGGGGAGGGCAGCAGAGGGTGGATGGGGGGGAGGGCAGCAGAGGGTGGATGGGGGGGGGAGGGCAGCAGAGGGTGGATGGGGGGGAGCAGCAGAAGGCGGATGGGGGGAGGGCAGCAGAGGGTGGATGGGGAGGGAGGGCAGCAGAGGGTGGATGGGGGGGAGGGCAGCAGAGGGTGGATGGGGGGAGGGCAGCAGAGGGTGGATGGGGGGAGGGCAGCAGAAGGCAGATGGGGGTGCAACCACGGGTAGATGGGGAGGGGGACAGCCGAAGGTGGACGGGGTGCTGCAGCAGAGGGTAGATGGGGGAGGAAAGCCGAGGAGGGGACTGGGAGGGAGGGGGGGACAGCAGAGGTTAGATGGGGGTGGGCAGCCGAGGGTGGATGGAGGGGGCAGCAGAGGATGGATGGTGGTTAGCGGGGGGTAAATAGGGGAGCAGCTGAGCCTCCACAGGGCACACAATACCTACCTACCACAGGGCCTGCACTTCTACCGCCCGCATGCCTGCACTTCTACCGCCCGCATGCCTGCACTTCTACCGCCCGCGGCATGCCTGCACTTCTACCGCCCGCATGCCTGCACTTCTACCGCCCGCATGCCTGCACTTCTACCGCCCGCATGCCTGCACTTCTACCGCCCGCATGCCTGCACTTCTACCGCCCGCATGCCTGCACTTCTACCGCCCGCATGCCTGCACTTCTACCGCCCGCATGCCTGCACTTCTACCGCCCGCGGCATGCCTGCACTTCTACCGCCCGCATGCCTGCACTTCTGCCGCCCGCATGCCTGCACTTCTGCCGCCCGCATGCCTGCACTTCTGCCGCCCGCTCCCGTGCTGGGGTCCATGGGATCCGAAATCTCAGTGGTTGGCGCTCACGGACAGTGGCCACAATATGAAATCGTGCCCCACAATTCAGTGCGGCAGAGCACGGCTGTGGGGGAACGAGTCCTGCTGCTCTGAATCCCGGGGTCTCTGTGACAGGCCTGCACTCCCTGTCCTCGGTACGGTCCTCTTTGTAGTGACCCCCCGCTCTCCTCCCGAGTGGGAATAAACCCCCTCTCTCTCCACGAGATTCTTATTCTTCAAATAATCCCGGCGCTGGTTTTTTTGTTGCCGGCAGACTGAGGAATTGAATGGTTTCAACTCACCTTATACAAGGGGTGGCTAACTCCAGTCCTCATGGGCCACCAACAGGACAGGCTTTCAGAATAGCCCTGCTTCAGCAGAGGTGGCTCAATCAGTGGTTCAGTCGTTGACTGGTGGACAACTCCAGGCATCAACAGCCACAAACAGGTCAGGTGTGCAGGATATCCCTGCTTCAGCACAGGTGACTGAGCCACCTGCACTGAAGCAGGGATATCCTGAAAACTTGACCTGTTGGGGAGGATTGAGGGCTGGAGTTGGCCATCAATGCCTCACACTCAGTGACAGCAAAGATTGATGAAGCTACAGCAGTTTTTAATAGACTCCTTGCAGAAATCTCATTTTTGCCCTCATACAAATGGTCCGACACACAGCAGCCATTTCTTCTTCACTTTTCAATTCAATGTTTTCTCTCACTTCTAATTAAAGCAGCAACTCATTTTAATTAGTGTGTTTGGGGGGGGGGGGGGTGATTCCCTATTGTGAAGGTAGAACCCAGAGCTCCACTCAACACGTAATATTTCAAACGCACATCTTGTATAAGAGCAGCGGAGGTCCGTTACCGTACACAGCATGGCGATCAGTGCGGCCGCCGCTGTGACATTCAGAATTCTGGAGCTGCACTCCGGGGAATATTAGCTTCGAGAAGATTTCAACATAGGGAATTTAAAATGGCGGCTGCCACTCGCATCTGTTCAGCCACTGAAATGAGGAAGATGCAAACGCGGCGAATAGAGAAAAGGTTTTGCCGTACAGAAAAGGGGAAGAAGACGCGTTATTACAGCATATACTGTATACAGGGAAGGCTACCGTTTCATTTTTTGGGCGGGTGTCTACATTTCGAGGCACAGAAAAGTTTGAGTACAATTTCAATTAGTGTGTCTAATTACAGCATAATAAGCTCGTTAATCGAGTCTATTCAATACTAATATCACCTCAATTTTCGCAAGGGTAACACACAGTTTAAAACGAAAAAAGTAGCACAGCCACCTACTAAGTGATTGTAAATAAGTTGTAGCGCTTTACAGAGACATTTTGCAGGCACGGGTCCCTGCCCCGCGGAGCTTACAATCTATGTGTTTGGTGCCTGAGGCACAGGGAGTTAAAGTGACGTGCCCAAGTTCACAGGAGCCGACACCGGGAATTGAACCAGGCTCCCCTGCGTCACACTCATCGCCAGTCAGTGTCTGTACTCACTGAGCCGCTCCCTCTCCCAGGCTCCCCTGTGTCACACTCAGTGCAAGTCAGTGTCTGTACTCACTGAGCCGCTCCCTCTCCCAGGCTCCCCTGTGTCACACTCAGTGCAAGTCAGTGTCTGTACTCACTGAGCCGCTCCTGGAGTCTAATACTGTCTTGGATCAACAAGAAACAAGCCTATATACAGAAGACACGTATGTAAGTGTCCTCCTTTGAGAATAATTAAACCTAATCGGCATGGGCGTCCGCAGAATTTTTTTCAGGGGGGGGGGGGGCAAAATTTATAACCGCAGCGCAATGGCGGTCCCGGCTGCGGCACAGATTGGTCCCGACTTGGGAGTGAGACGGCTTTCATTGGTAGGTAGTGTTACCAATGAGAGCCGCATCACTCCTGAGTGCTACCAATGACAGTGCGCTGCGCTTCCTCCTGCGTAGCAGCATAGGCTAGCCTACCACTAGCTGCCTGCCGCGGCGCCAGGGGCACCCACCTCGGGCACCCACCCACCTCCGTCCCGGTCCACCCACCTCCGTCCCGGTCCACCCAGAGTCTGTTTTTGGCGTTTATAGCGCCGTTAACGTACTGTACGGCGCCATAAATGCCAAAAATAGCCCAGGACTGCGAGTGATCCAGACAGAGCCGCCAACAGAAATCATGGGGCCCAGGACAAATGAAAGGAGCAGGCCCCCCCGAACCCATAGCCCCCCCCCCCAACCCATAGCGCACCTACCACGAAAAAATATCTTTTAGAGCGCAACTTTTACTTAACTGTTTTCTTATTGTGATACAGAATAAAACATTACAATGCAACCTGTTTATTTTTATATTTTCAATAAAAGACATGTGTCTACCTGCCTGGGTGGGTGAGTGGGTGAATGACAGTGGGTGGGTGAATGACAGTGGGTGGGTGAATGACAGTGGGTGGGTGAATGACAGTGGGTGGGTGAATGACGGTTGAATGACGGTGGGTGGGTGGGAAATTGACGGTGGGTGGATGAATGATGGTGGGTGGGTGGATGAATGATGGTGGGTGGGTGGGTGGATGAATAATGGTGGGTGGGTGGGTGAATGACAGTGAGTGAGTGGGTGGATGGGTGAATGACAGTGTGTGAATGACAGTGGGTGGGTGGGTGAGTGAATGTTGAATGTGGGTGGGTGAATGACGGTGGGAGAGAGTGACTGGGTGACAGTGACTGGGTGGGTGGGAGACTGACTGGGTGGGTGGGAGACTGACTGGGTTGGTGGGAGACTGACTGGGTGGGTGGGAGGGAGACAGTGACTGGGTGGGACAGTGACTTGGTGAGTGACAGTCAGTGAGTGGGTGGGTGACAGTGACAGTGGTTGACGTTGACAGTGGGTAATGGTGACAGTGGATGACAGTGACAGTGGGTGACGGTGACAGTGGGTGACAGTGGGTGACAGTGACTGGGTGGGGTGACTTACCTTGACCGGGTGGGTGCAGCTTGTCGCCGGACGCTTCCCCCTCCTGCCCCCGATATCCCCTTCTGCCCCATATTCCCGCGGCAGCTTCCAGGGATGGGAGGTGTGCTTGGGGAGGGGGCGCGGGAGGAGGGCTCGGGGGGGGCGGCAAGGCCACGGGAGGTGGTCCGGGGGGCACGTGGGAGGTGGGTGCGCGGGAAGCTGGCCAAGGGGGGGAAGCGGGCCGCAGCAGAGCTGGTACTTCCCCCTCCATCCCACGTTGGGAGCGGGAGGGGGACTGGGCCGCAGAGGAGCTTGGCTTGTACTTCCCGCTCCGTCCCACTTTGGGAGCGGGGAGAAGCGGGCCCTGCTTGTTCTGCGCATGCGCGCCGGGACCGCGGGGAATCGGCGCCATTTTTTTAAACTTTTTTTTTTTAAATGTATTAAATTAACTGGTGCCCGGCCGCGCAGGGGGCCCGGCCTGACCCACGGGGCCTGGGAAGCAGTACCCTTTGTCCCCCCTGTGCCCCCCCAGTTTGCGGCCCTGGATCCAGGGGGGGGCAAGCGCCCCCCCTTACCCCCCCTGCTGACGCCCATGCTAAATCGGTATATATTTTTTGCTCAGTAACACACTGCTGTTTTTTATCTTCCATTGCATATTGTGCCTGAGTTTACGCGCCAGGGGACACCTTTCTTTAACACAGGTGGCGCAAACTTTTTTCCCTGCACCCCTCTGCCAGCGGTCACCTCACCCCCGCGTCCCCCCTCACCGGCGTCATGATATCACATTGCCATAGCAATGTGACGTCACATGACCTCGCGGCGTCATTTGACGCCACATTGCCATGGCGACGCGTGTGGAGCGAAGGTAAGTAAAGGTTTACAGAGGCCCTGTAGCTCCCCGGCACTTCATTTAAGTGCCTTCGTGAAGCGCGCTGGGCCTCTGTAAACCGCGCCCCCCCCGCAGGCAGTCTCGCGCCCCCCAGTTTGCGCACCACTGCTTTTAAACACACAGTTTAACCTTTAACCCTTCATTGCGTTCATGTCGGGGTTAACCTCTAGAGGGCTGTGAATACGTACTCGGTACTTCTCGGGGTGGACGCTTGTGTGTGAGGGGCGGATCGCGCTGACCGTTTCCGGCATCCTGCAGCAGCTCATGCGGTCGCTTTAGGAGTCCTGGCACTTTAAAGGTTAAAGTAGGCTTCTGCGGAGCGGTCTCCGTCCGAGGACCCATATCATAGAATTGGGCGTTCAGGGCTGAAGAATATCATCTTAAATGTCAAAAAGATGAGATTTTGATCAGTGAGGTGTATGTGAGACCCTGATGCTAAAAATCAGGGTGGCTGGCCCCTGATAAGGGCGAGTGGCCCCAAAATCAGGGAGCGTTTTTTTTTTTTGTATCATTGACAAAGTCATACTGTATGTAAACCCAGTGACTGTTATAATCCCAAACAATTCCTTATTGATTCCTCTCTGTCCTGGTCATTCAGTGGCTGAGACTTCCTCCAGCACTCCTATCCGTGTGTGTGCGTGTGCGTGTGCTGTTACATAGTAGATGAGGTTCACGTTAAAAAAGACATATGTCCATTGAGTTCAACCTATGCTAAATTTAGGCGACAGATACGTTATCCTATTTTTGTATATACAGTATTTTGATCCAGAGGAAGCAAACACAAAACCCCAGTGACATATCATCCAATGATATCTCATAAGGAAAAATAAATTCCTTCCTGACTCCAATATTGGCAATCAGATTACTCCCTGGATCAACATCCTTCCCATGTATACTTATTTTCTAAAAAGATATCCAACTTTTTTAAACAAATCTATTGTATCTGCCATCACAGTCTCCATGGGTAATGAATCCCACACTGTAACTGCCCTTACTGTAAAGAACCCTTTCCTTTGTTGCTGGTGAAATCTCCTTTCCTCCAACCTTAAGGGATGTCCCCGAGTCCTTTGTACTGCCCGTGGGATGAATAGTTCTTTTGCAAGCTCCTTGTACTGTCCCCGAATATATTTGTGTAAGGATCCGCGCTGCGGGTACACCCGCTTCCAGCGCCTCCTTACCTTTGCTCCATGCCGCCCAGGCTCCCCAACGGCGTGCCTCACTCCTTGCGGCCCCCTCCACGGCTGCTTCCACACTTCCGGGTCACGCGCGTCACCCCTACGGGCACGCGCGGACCCAGGCTTCAATTTGCTGATGCGGCGCGCACATCATGCGCTTCCCTGCTCCGTCAGGTCCGCCCACCAGTCCCTTCTCTCCTATCAGGCCCTTCCCCGGGCCGCTCCTCCGCTCCTCCCCTTGCTCTGACAGGCCCCAGCTGCCCAGGCACCTCTCCCCTATCAGGATAATATTCCCCGGAGGATGCATGCGGTTATATTATGAACACGCAACGCATGTTGTGATCAATGTGACACTAGAATCTGTGTGCGTGACACCCGTGTGCACTCCGTGCCTGGCATGTTCTTATCGCACATCTACAGATCATAGCCATGTATATTAATATTATTTTTGTACAAATCATATGTATGCGCGCACATTGTGAAATACCGCAGCAAAAACACACTGTTAACCCAGAGAGCTTACAATCCATTATTATTATTTATTATCCATCCTATTATATTGCTATTATTGTAATACAAAAAGAAAAAGAAGGAGTGTGTAATTAATAGGCGCCTGCTGGTAAAAAGGATATATAAACCAAACCAGTTGGAAGACCAGGAATTGGCTCCAGATGATGAAGATGTGCTTAAAAGAAGAAAAAAACACAATACATAGCGTAATACTGTATGGTGAATGGACAAACAACATGTAATACAAACAACATATATGACAAATATCTATCAGCTGAGAGATCAACAGGTGAATGGAATATTAAAAGACATTTAATAAAACATTGCTTATGTAATGGGTGTTCCCCCACCCAATCGCAGATTATACTGTGGGTGTGAAGGACATACAGTGTTACCGGGTGTGGTGCTTTACCTGGTGGCTCACAGGAGGGCTGAGCTTCCGCCACGGGGAACCTGGGGCAATATATTAAGAATAACAGTACTCTCGTACTCTCTGCAGCGCCTCCACCTGCGATGGTTCCTAGCAGAGGAGGAATTGTTCCTCGCAGGACATCACACAATAAACACATAGACTGTATGTATAATAACCAATACCGTTTACTTATGAACATAGAAACTTACGTGCATACCACATTAACCTGTGCCCCTCCCTAGAGGAGACACTAACCACGGTGTCTCGTAAGACACTAACGCTATCTTGCGCCACGGCGGAAGCCAACACTTTATGCGCCCCCTCCCACGGAATGATCCCACCCCGTGTCAGTTTTCAGGATACCCCTGCTTCAGCACAGGTGGCTCCATCTGTGGCTCAGTCGAAGAGCCTGCATCAGCATAGGTGGCTCAATCTTTGACTGAGCCACCTGTGCTGAAGCAGGAATATCCTGAAAACCTGTGTGTGTGTGTGAGGGGGCGGGAAGAGGGGGGAAGGATCTTGAGGACTGGGGTTGAGAACCCTTATATTAATATATTGATATTTATGTTATTCTTGTAATTATATTCTAATTATTGCATAATTAATATGGATTAAGAAAATCAATGCTATTCATTACAATCTACTATTATTCTGTTATTATTGCATTCTTAGTATTAATTATTAAGTTACAAAAGGATATTGATACAATACAGGACAGGGGAATGAATTGCACAGGGATCTCAGCATTTTATTTTTTAAATCATGATATTTATTACACCTTCATCAGATCACTACGTGCGATGCGCCCAGTGACTATACAAACGCGGGCAGGTATTGATACAATGCCGGCTAAGAGCTCAGACAAAGGCAAACACAAGAACAGGGAATATTAATATTTAATAACGTGAAGAGAAAATAAATTGGGTTGATATGAGATTATAAAAAAAAAAAAAAAACCTAGACACCGGTGAAGGAGAAGCAAGAACAGAACAGTTGGACTCCATGAGTCTGTCCAGTTCCCAATATCCAGCGTAACCTCAGACCATGCCCAATCCCAGTCTGGTATCCCCAGCATAACCTCAGACCCTGCCCAATCCCAGTCTGCTATCCCCAGCGTAACCTCAGACCCTGCCCAATCCCAGTCTGGTATCCCCAGCGTAACCTCAGACCCTGCCCAATCCCAGTCTGGTATCCCCAGCGTAACCTCAGACCCTGCCCAATCCCAGTCGGGTATCCCCAGTGTAACCTCAGACCCTGCCCTATCCCAGTCTGGTATCCCCAGTGCAACCTCAGACCCTGCCCAATCCCAGTCTGGTATCCCCAGCGTAACCTCAGACCCTGCACAATCCCAGTCTGGTATCCCCAGGGTAACCTCAGACCCTGCCCAATCCCAGTCTGGTATCCCCAGCGCAACCTCAGACCCTGCCCAATCCCAGTCTGGTATCCCCAGCGTAACCTCAGACCCTGCCCTATCCCAGTCTGGTATCCCCAGTGTAACCTCAAACCCTGCCCAATCCCAGTCTGGTATCCCAGTGTAACCTCAGACCCTGCCCAATCCCAGTCTGGTATCCCCAGCATAACCTCAAACCCTGCCCAATCCCAGTCTGGTATCCCCAGTGCAACCTCAGACCCTGCCCAATCCCAGTCTGGTATCCCCAGCGTTACCTCAGACCCTGCCCAATCCCAGTCTGGTATCCCCAGTGTAACCTCAGACCCTGCCCAATCCCAGTCTGGTATCCCCAGTGCAACTTCAGACCCTGCCCAATCCCAGTCTGGTATCCCCAGTGTAACCTCAGACCCTGCCCAATCCCAGTCTGGTATCCCCAGTGTAACCTCAGACCCTGCCCAATCCCAGTCTGGTATCCCAAGTGCAACTTCAGACCCTGCACAATCACAGTCTGGTATCCCCAGCGTTACCTCAGACCCTGCCCAATCCCAGTCTGGTATCCCCAGTGTAACCTCAGACCCTGCCCAATCCCAGTCTGGTACCCCCAGTGTAACCTCAGACCCTGCCCTATCCCAGTCTGGTATCCCCAGTGTAACCTCAGACACTGCCCTATCCCAGTCTGGTATCCCCAGCGTTACCTCAGACCCTGCCCTATCCCAGTCTGGTATCCCCAGCGTAACCTCTGACCCTGCCCTATCCCAGTCTGGTATCCCCAGTGCAACCTCAGACCCTCCCCAATCCCAGTCTGGTATCCCCAGTGTAACCTCAGACCCTCCCCAATCCCAGTCTGGTATCCCCAGTGTAACCTCAGACCCTGCCCTATCCCAGTCTGGTATCCCCAGCGTTACCGCAGACCCTGCCCTATCCCAGTCTGGTACCCCCAGCGTAACCTCAGACCCTGCCCAATCCCAGTCTGGTATCCCCAGCGTAACCTCAGACCCTGCCCAATCACAGTCTGGTATCCCCAGTGTAACCTCAGACCCTGCCCAATCCCAGTCTGGTATCCCCAGTGTAACCTCAGACCCTGCCCAATCCCAGTCTGGTATCCCCAGTGTAACCTCAGACCCTGCCCAATCCCAGTCTGGTATCCCCAGCGTAACCTCAGACCCTGCCCAATCACAGTCTGGTATCCCTAGCGTAACCTCAGACCCTGCCCAATCCCAGTCTGGTATCCCCAGTGTAACCTCAGACCCTGCCCAATCCCAGTCTGGTATCCCTAGCGTAACCTCAGACCCTGCCCAATCCCAGTCTGGTATCCCCAGTGTAACCTCAGACCCTGCCCAATCCCAGTCTGGTATCCCTAGCGTAACCTCAGACCCTGCCCAATCCCAGTCTGGTATCCCCAGTGTAACCTCAGACCCTGCCCAATCCCAGTCTGGTATCTCCAGCGTAACCTCAGACCCTGCCCAATCCCAGTCTGGTACCCCCAGTGTAACCTCAGACCCTGCCCAATCCCAGTCTGGTACCCCCAGTGTAACCTCAGACCCTGCCCAATCCCAGTCTGGTATCCCTAGCGTAACCTCAGACCCTGCCCAATCCCAGTCTGGTATCCCAGCGTAACCTCAGACCCTGCCCAATCCCAGTCTGGTATCCCCAGTGCAACCTCAGACCCTGCCCTATCCCAGTCTAGTATCCCCAGTGTAACCTCAGACCCTGCCCTATCCCAGTCTAGTATCCCCAGTGTAACCTCAGACCCTGCCCAATCCCAATCTGGTATACCCAGTGTAACCTCAGACCCTGCCCAATCCCAGTCTGGTATCCCCAGCGCAACCTCAGACCCTGCCCAATCCCAGTCTGGTATCCCCAGTGTAACCTCAGACCCTGCCCAATCCCAGTCTGGTATCCCCAGCGTAACCTCAGACCCTGCCCAATCCCAATCTGGTATCCCCAGTGTGTGAGCATGTCGGGATTCGTTTGCTGCTGGTTTGCAATGTGTAAAATATCACCGCCGCAATTCGTGCAAAATCTACTGTGTATTTGGGAAAGGTGTCTGTCTGGTCGCGGTGCATTGGGACACCGCTTAAGATATCTTAAGCACATTTTGCACAATTGTTTCTGAAATCAAGAAGCAAATTTGTGTTTGGATACAACTCACAAATGACATCACTGATGACATCACCAATAAAATGACACCATCACACCACCCTCAAGCTGCCACTTAGGGCCTCATGCAGAGAGCAGCGCTATTTACAATCTCGCCATTTTCCGGCGAAAATCGCGCAAAAAACAGCTGAAAATGGCGAGGTAGGAAAAAAGTGCCATTTTTTTTTTCTATTTGAAAATCTCGCCGCGCGGCTGGCGAGAACCTACATCTCGCCAGTCTGAAAAATATCCAAATTCAGAAAGGCGCGCTCGCCATCTAGCGGCTTTTTTTGGCGCGATTTTCTTCAATTTTCTCCGCCAACTAAAGTTGGCAAGAAGCCGGCTATAGGGGAAAAAAAAATAAATGCGCAATTTTTTTCTCCCTTTCAGCTGCGCGCATCTCCTCATTTACAATTCTCCACATGCAGTAATGCTAAAAATAGCGGATTTCGCCCATTTCTGCATATGGAGAATAAAACTCTCCATTAAAGCTACTTTTTCTTAAACTCTCCAATTTATTCCAGCGCTGCTCTCTGCATAGGCCCCTTAATCTTGATCATTCTGAAAATCCAATTTGCAACATGAGCAAAAATACCGGAGCGGCCCAAGTTCTTCCCGCGTGCGAGAGCAGAGTTTGGGACGAGAGTGCAACGTCCCACAAACACATTAGAGGCTCTCGGTCACACACCTCAGGACCTCAGAGGTAACGATACTGTTCTGGCCGGAGGAGTTGTGGGATTTCGCATTAGGAAACGAAAAAAAATCCAATGCTCTATGTAGAAATCTCAGTATTTTTGGTTTCTTAGAATTTCCGAGCGATGCGGGGCACGTTTACCCAGAATACCTTCACTGTGCGATTATCCACAAGGCCGCGGCGTGTCCAACGGGAACAGAACTACAAGTGGAAGACCATGTCTGCCTGGGCCGACATGTAACAATGGGTGGACTGAGCCACAGATTGAGCCACCTGTGCTCAAGCTGGGATATCCTGAAAACCTGGCCCATTGCGGGGACTGGAGTTTATCACCCCTGGGCTAAGACATCTCACCATTTTCTCCTCACAAGCGCAACGACTAAGGGGCCTATGCAGTAAGTTGCGAAAAGGCTGAATTCGCCTTTTTTGTTGCGAGATTGCCATATGGTATGCAATTGATGGCGGTATGTGTGCGAGATAACTGAAACACGGCTATTGTTGCCGGACATAAAGCGCCGTGCGGGTGGCGAGAATGGCTATTTCGCCATATTAAGCAATACGCTGAATGCAGTAGATGCCGAGTAAGATCTCGGCGGTGCGCGGCAGAAACTCTTAGCGAGAAAAGCGCCAAAAAGCTGCGCCAATCCAAGAAGGCACCAACAACCCGCCGAGAGCCGAACATTTCAGCCGCTAGTGAAATTGCTGTGGCATTCTAGTGTTGCTGTTGCCAGCGCAGCTTGACTTGTATTACATGTCATTCTGAACTTCTTACATGTGTTGTTTAGTGCAGGGGAGCGCAAACTTTTTGTGCTGCGCCCCCCTGTCTCTGTGCCCCCGGCTCTCGCGCCCCCTGCCTTCCTTCAGCCGCGTCAGATGACGCTGCGTGGGCGTGTGACGTCAGGTCACATGGCGCCGCGGCGTCTATTGACGCTGCGTTGCCATGGCGACGCAACACAGGCGGCTGAATCCCGGTAAGTAAATAGTTGCAGGGGCCTCACGCGATCCCCCGGCATTTAATTTAAATGCCTGGGGGAAGAGCGCGGGTCCTCTGCAACTGCCCGCGCCCCCCCAGCACAATCTCCCGCCCCCCCTGGGGGTCGCGCCCCCCACTTTGCGCACCGCTGGTTTAGTGGTTCTGCACAGGGATCAACTAAAGTGTTTGTACTGATTGGAGTTTCCATGCAAAGTGCCCAATCTACTTTAAGGGAACTTTCTGCGCATAAGTGGCTATTGATCACAACTACAGGTAAATTATTTTAGGTCAAACTTTTGATGTGTGATTAAAAATAATTATATTATTCTTAACCCCATATTGCAGGGGAGGGCATACCGATACATTACGTCATCCGCCACTTGCTGCATGAACGCGGAGCACTGCGCCGTGTACGCGCAACATGTGGAACTCACCATTTTACTCACAATCGCCATTTACAGCATTTAGCGGCAAATACCCGGCAAAAAAAGGAGATCTAATTGCGCTGGCGACAGACACATCTCGCAACTTACTGCATAGGCCCCTAAGATAGCAAATTGCGCTCTCCCGCCCTCCTTTTAGCGCTCTCTCCCGCGCTCCCTTACGCCTGGGTGTCTATTCATTAGATTATTTGGTGAAGGAAAAGCGGGATGGATGTATGGGGAGCGGACCTGCCAGACTGTCTTCCTAATGCCCTTGCTATAAGAGCAGATTTATATAAGAGCAGGCGGTGGGGGGGGGGGGGGGGAGGTGTTTCTTATTATATAAAACGGGGTGTGGGGTCTCTTATGTAAGAATGTGTTTGAGAGGTGTCTCTTATTATATAAGATGTAGGGTGTGGGTGGGGTGTCTCATATAAGGGGATGTGTGGGGGGTGTCTCTTCAATATAAGAGGGTGTGTGTGGGGTCTCTTATTATACAAGAGATAACGGGGAAGGGCAGGGCGTGCTGACCTGCCTGATACGTGCGATTGGGCTTCTCAACGGGAGATTTTTACTCTTTGATGAATGTTATGCGGATTTTTGTCGTCATTCTAAGTAAGAAAGGAACGTGTGAAAGATGGAGGGGCGTTTCTCACGCGTGTAAGGAAGATTAACGCTCAAGCAGCAATACTGCGTTCCCTTTGCTGATCCCGTTTAGAGATGGGAGATTATTTTTTTTTGTAGATTTGGATCTGCAGTCGGTCGGCCGGTTCCTATGGGGTCGCGGATCTTAAAAAGCGCGATACGCGTTTCGCGGATTTATTATTATTACTACTAATACATTCCGCGGATTCTTATGAAAGTCGTCAGCGGATGGCCGAATCCACGGGGTGTATCCAATAGCGTTTTTTGATGAAGCCGCGCGGATTAAAACCGACCAAAATCGGTTTGCAGATTTTATGCGGCGAAACGGATTTTGAGGGGAAAACGCGAGAAAATCCGGGAAACGGATTTGGGTGAATTCTTTGATCTCTACTCCAGTTATACATGTGTTAAAAAAAAATCATCGTCATGGTGTGCCCAACATAATGGCTGCTTCAGCCAGTGTAACTCTGCAACTACCATGTACTGTATTCTTATATTACCAAGGTAACATTGTCTATTGTTATAGGTTGCAGCTCAAACTGCTGGGAACAATGGCAACAAATGATCACACACAGGAAAGTGTTGCAAAGATTTTACACTGCTGGGGTAGTGGGTTAAAACCTGCTATAGAAATCAGAGGTTGCTCAGGGTATTAAATCTCATTAAGAATGGGATTAAGAGTTGAATTTAAAAAAATGCAGTAAGTATGAAAGTACAGAACGGATTTATTTAGGAAAAACATACAAGACTTCACATGTTTTGCTGCTTTAAACTACAGTAGTTTCATAACACAGTAATATTTCCCAAAGCAATCCTGATCAGCATCGAGTCCCAGGGTAATATTATTGTAATGAGTGCAGTGCACAGGGATGTAGTGTTGAATATTCAAAGTGCTTGTTGTTCAGCTCTGTTTGGAAGCATCTAGACATCCAGCTATTATAATGGAAATGTTAAATACCTATTCAGAGATAACATAACCCCTGTAGTGACTGAGAACACCGTGCACTGAAATGAGATCACTCACCTGAAAACAAGGGCAATTGCAGAGAAATATTCACGCTGCCTCTGCTGCGGGTTCCTGATTAAAATGAGGCGAGAATGCTTCAGCGCATTTGCAGGGATTTAGTCAGAGGTGTCGGGAACTGCGTAGCAAATTTGGCCATTTTAAAAGTGCCCGGCGAAAACGATGAAAAAAAAAGTCAACTTTTCCTGTGGAATTGGGGTTTGGCAGTGACGTTTGTGATCAGTAAAAGGAAAACAAACCGTAGACGCGTTTCTTAAAGAAAAATATAACCTCATTGATTTGAGACGGGGGTGTTTGTGGGGTAAGATGTTTGGAAGAAAGAGCCTTAACACGTCCAAATGAAAATCAGACGTTACTGCCATTTAGGTGTACAAATCCTGGATTGTGTGACTAACATAATGGCGGCTTCAGTCACTACCTCAACAGCTACAATGTATCCTTATATTACTACGGTAACATTACCTATTGTTACAGTTTGCAGCTCAAACTGCTGGGAGCATCGGCAACAAATTATCCGAAACAGGGAAGTGTTCCAAAAATCTTAGATCTACAGAAATCAAAAGGATGCTCAGTACATTAACTCATAAAAAATGGCATCAAGAGTTTAATTATTCTTTTTTAAATGCAGTAAGTACAGTATTATCTAACACTAAACAACTGATTTATTTAGAAAAATATATCTCATTGATTTGAGACGGGGGGAGGGGTCTTTGTGGGGTAAGAGGTTTGGAAGAAAGCCTTTAATTAAAACGTTCAAATGAAACCAGGCTTTCCTGCCATTTATAATGCATGGGTATGCCTCTTTTAACACGATTTTATGTCCCTCTTAGGTGTTGATAAAGGGAAGAGATAAAATGCATATATGTAAGTTAGAACCAAACTAAATCTCCCCTGTGCGTTACAATAACAGATCGTCCTAACCTTGCCACGGACTTTAATCTATAAACCTTAATCTTCCAAGAATAGAGGGCAAGCTTTGACAATCGCCAGCTAAGCCCCCGTGGTCGTCCCAAACCGTCTAATATCGCATAATCATCTTAATCTACTAAAACAAATCCCTTTCTTCATCTTGATATTAACATATTTCAATTTTGTTATGAGCTTTTTATATATATATTTTTCTCCCCTCTTTCAGTAATTCCCACTTCTGATTATTTAAAGAGCGGATTTGTAAATAGAAATCTGGGTAACCTATTTTCCGAGAGCGATATTGGGTTACCGGGTGCTGATATTTTGTGCATGGGACAGGGAAATATAAACCTGGGGCGGCAAACTCCAGTCCTCCAGGGCCACCAACAGGTTAGGTGGCAAGGATATCCCTGCTTCAGCACAGGTGGCTCAGTTAATGTGGCCAACTCCAGGTCCTCAAGGTCCACCAAGAGGTTAGGTTTCCAGGATATCCCTGCTTCAGCATAGGTGGCTCAACCAATGACTGAGCCACTGGTTGAGCCACCTGTGCTGAAGCAGGTATATTCTTCACCTGACCTGTTGGTGGACCTTGAGGACTGGAGCTGTCCACTTCTGATATAAACCCTTTGCTGGCATCTGGAGTTAAAGGGCGTTTACTGTACACCCCTTTCCCTTAAACGCACCGGCTTCACCCTATGTGGGCGCCACAGCAATTGATCATCATTACAACATTGATAAGAGGTTTTACATCCTCAGACCCCTGGTCCCTGCCACACACACACACACACGTCACCCCCGTACGAGCACGCCCCCCTTTATCACAACCGTACACCACCTCCTGGGAACTTTCCAATGGAGAACCAACCTTCAGCATCAAACCAGTTATGACTCTACTACGCGCTCCCACCTCGGAGGGCCCCGCTGCATGTACCAGCCCCCACATTGAAAGACATTTCAGTTCTAGGAGGGAATTAGGGGAAATGGGCTCCTAAACCAGGTCAGCCCCAGATTGCCTCGAATCCGCAGCAATTAAAATGATATAAAAAAAAAATAAGGCTAAAACCATGACATGATTGAGTAGATTAGTGTGGCTGATTCCATATGCTTGGCTTTAAACGGTTCCCCATGCAGGTAGCCACGACGTGTGCCATCGAACACCAGATTAATCATGTTAACTGTCAGGGGCTGTCACAGCGCATCATTCCCCCTGACTTTGTTCTGTGCTGGGGGGGAAATGTAATACCAAGGAGGGAAATGTGTGGAACCGGCAGAGAGAGTGGAGGAGGCCGGCCAGGGCACGGGCGGCCAGCTCCATTCCTCAAGGGCCACCAACAAGTCAGGTTAGGAGGATATCCCTGCTTCAGCACAGGTGGCGCAATCTTCAACTGAGCCACTTATGCTGAAGCAGGGCGTAGGAGACGAGTTCAGAGGTACAGCCAGGGAGACATGTTTGGGGGAAATAAAGCATTCAGCTTCAATCAATACAGATTCAATACAATACAGATAATGAAGATTCAGCTTCAATCAATACAGATTAAGGAAGCACACACATAAACAAACAGCCTGTCCCTGTATAAGGGCTAAGTCACTATCTGCAGGGCTGGGAGGATAAGCCTCTTGCCAACCTCTGACCTCAAAGTCCAAAGAGGTACCTGTAAGCAGGGGGCTCTTTATGCCAGTCTCTGGGTTGGTGCCCATGAGGGGGGGGGGCACCCTCCAGGGGTTTCCAGGATCCACTGCGCCCTGGAATAGGGGGTCTGCTTCCCTGGGAATCTTCTGGCAGCACAATCCGCCTGTGTTCCAGCTCCCGTGCAGAGGGTGCAGGACACATTTACAGCTGCTTGATGAGCCAGGTGGAAACTGGCTAATTGATGCTAGCTGCAATTAACCAGCTCCCTGCTGGACTCATCTGCTACAGACAGGCTCTACGTGTGGTGCCCTTTTAACCCGGGGAAAGCCCCTGTAAGACAGGGATAGCCTCAGAAGCTGACCTGTTGGTGCCCTTGGGGACTGGCATTGCCTGCCCCGGAGGCAGAGGATTGGTTATAAGAGGTTCTCTGCTTTTTTGCGCTGTTGGATTCTGGAAGGTGTAGAACGCGTGAGAACACACGACCTCGAGGCGGACGTGTTCAGGGAAAGTATAGTCTTGGCGCGTTATTTCCTCTTCTGTTTTCTGCATGTGTCAGCGTCAAGAATACAGTGCTCTGTAACCAGGTTTCTTACACGGCGATGAAACGCCAAGCTGGACCGCCTGACACAAGAGGTTAAAGGTCGAATGTAATGCACATACTCTGAATTTAAATTATCCCATTATAATACAGGCATCATATAACTTACCCTAGTGCTTTATGTAACCACTCCCTATAACTCCTCCTATTACCCCATATATCCGCTCCCTATAACTCCTCCTATTGCCCCATATAACCGCTCCCTATAACTCCTCCTATTACCCCATATATCCGATCCCTATAACTCCTCCTATTACCCCATATAACCCCTCCCTATAACTCCTCCTATTACCCCATATAACCCCTCCATATAACTGCTCCTATTACCCCATATAACCTCTCCCTATAACTCCTCCTATTACCCCATATAACCCCTCCTTATAACTACTCCTATTACCCCATATAACCTCTACCTATAACTCCTCCCATTCCTCATATAATTCCTCCTATTACCCAATATAACCGTTCCCTGTAACTCCTCCTATTACCCCGTATAACCCCTCCCTATAACTCCTATTACCCCACATAACCGCTCCCTATAACTCCTCCTATTACCCCATATAACCTCTCCCTATAACTCCTCCTATTACCCCATATAACCGCTCCCTATAACCGCTCCTATTACCCCATATAACCGCTCCCTATAACTCCTCCCATTACCCCAAATTACCTCTTCCTATAACTACTCCTATTGCAAAGCCAGTACAAACATCCTCACACTGATAAAATCCAAAAGGTAGAAAGTGCTGTCTCTGAGTAGGTTTTCTGGCTCTGCACTTCTGTAACCCAGGCTGTGCTGAAAAGCTGTGTAATGCGCCAGACATAAGTTTATAGGGGCCCCATGTTAAAATGGACAAGAAGCAAAAAGTGACACTGTATGCTCATATACATGTTATTACCCAGAATCCCTGGCTGCAGTGGAAACACTGTATGCTAAGAGATATTGGGGAAGGGCAGGGTGGCAGACCTGGCTGAGACGTGTGACTGCGCTCACACGTGAGATTTTTATTTGATGGATTATGATGCGATTTTTGGGAGGCTTTCATACTTCTATAGCTGAGAATGTTATGAAAACATATATTGAGCTATATTATTTTTCCCAATATGGAGCATACATACGTATATATCTACACAGTTAATGTATATTGGAGGAGCTATGAAGAATCAACAAACCTCGTCTTTGGATATCAGGAACAGTTTACACGCTCCGTTTATTCATCAGAAAAAGTATCGATATTTCACTTCGTATTGTTAACAAGTTATTATTTAGTAGTGAAGGAGGCACTTTCTTTAAATATTATGTCATATTTTGGGTCGGAGGGGGAGAAATAACTATTTATGACTTGAATGACCTATTTCATTGTGTTTGCATGTTGATGTTTTTGGACACATTGTAGGTCTCAATATTAATGGGATTTCATGGGCACATTTGTTATTTGGAAATATAAAGCACTTTACTGTATATTGTGGAACATTTAAAAGTGTCAAAACAATAGAAACTCAAAATTATTTTCAGAAATATGTCTTGGAATCATGTTATTTCCAGTAGTGAACGTTATGTTAATTCTGCTACAAGCCAGAACAACGCACAATCCGCGGAAATTTACATTTTAGCAGACGCAAAGTAAACGATGCGATTTGTGATACAGAAATAGGGCTAGTTATCATATCTTATCCTGCTACTTATGACCTTGTAAACTGGTGAGAAGGTCACACACGCAGCCACTGGAATTTCCCGCCGTAGACATTCCTGGTGTCCAGGGGATGGACAATCTAACTTATGAGGAGAGGCTAGCTAAATTAGATTTATTTACATTAGAAAAGAGGCGTCTAAGAGGGGATATGATAACTATATACAAATATATTCGGGGATAAATACAAGGAGCTTGCAAAAGAACTATTCATCCCACGGGCAGTACAAAGGACTCGGGGCCATCCCTTAAGGTTGGAGGAAAGGAGATTTCACCAGCAACGAAGGAAAGGGTTCTTTACAGTAAGGGCAGTTACAGTGTGGGATTCATTACCCATGGAGACTGTGATGGCAGATACAATAGATTTGTTCAAAAAAAGGTTGGACATCTTTTTAGATAGGAAAGGTATACAGGGATATACCAAATAATATACATGGGAAAGATGTTGATCCAGGGATTAATCCGATTGCCAATTCTTGGAGTCAGGAAGGAATTTATTTTCCCCTTTTGAGATATCATTGAATAATGTGTCACTGGGGTTTTTTGTTTGCCTTCCTCTGGATCAACAAGTAAGTATAGGTAAAGGATAAAGTATCTGGATGTTTTTTATCATCCTCATCTACTATGTAACTATGTAACTATGTAACTATGTAACTATGACGCTTCCAAATCCGACTTATTCTTTGTAAATGAAAAGATTTGAGTTCTGAAAGCCCCAAACCGCGGTTATTTAGATCCTGGGATCTTGGCACGAGTTGGCGGGCGATACTGCTCAGCGCTACGTCCTTCACACAATGTTCTATACGACTGTTACAGCATAAAATGTTCTGCGAGCAAATTGCATTTTGGACAACATCTGGCTTTTTTGATCGTTTAAGCCCGGCAGTGAAAATCCTTCTTCAGCCATATGACGGGCAATTGAATTTCCTATAATATGGGCTAATACAAAATGCCTTAAATAAAGTCCATATGGTGACTGCAGAAGGAGCCCGGACATATCAATAAGTTCTACTAGCAACAGTGAGATAATTGTGTCTATACAACGCGAGCAGTGTACTCGGCACTGGAATAAGGCTGGATATGTTGCAAACATATCTTCAAACTCTTCAGAACATGGAAGGACGTAGGGTGCTATCATTCTTTTGTCTTATATTATCTTGTAAATATCTATCTAATATATATATATATATTTATATTTGTGTAGCCCCCTTTCCCTATAACGGAACTACGCGGGTTACTACGCGTGCCGCTGTACCTGTCCGCTCACAGGAGGGCTAAGCCTCCGCCTCTGGGAGCCTCGGGTGAGCTCTTTCTCTTTGCGTACAGCGCCTCCACCTATGAAGGATCCCAGCGTTGGCGGGATAACCCCTCACAGGAACCAATACACAGTAATAAGTAATACACCACACATATGTATATAACTAAGCTTTACTGTACACACTCTAAACACAGATAACACAATAACGGTACCCATAGTATAACACAGTGACCCAACACGTAGTGGTTCCCCCAAAGTGCTGAGGGTGCCGTGGCACCAATAACCCGGTGTGGCCTATCCCAGCAATTCCATCCAAATGTGAGGTAGCGCTACCCCCTGTAGATGTAGCTGCACATTGGGTACCTGCCTGGGTACTCCAGTACCCAGGTGCTGCTTGGCGTGGTGAGTTGGAGCAGGTCCCACATAGCGGGGCCTCCAACCCAAATCTCCTCTCTCCTAAGGGTCCTGATCCTCCTCCCAGTGTGAGCTCCAGCCGGAGAGTCTCACATAATGTCTCAGGGTCCGTTGGCCTGGTCCCAGGACGCCGTGTGCCGCGTGGCCGTCCGGTCACCAGTGCAGTACTAACAACACTAATGGGAAGAGTCTCTATCTAGGGACTTCCTACAACACTCCTCTGATGTGGCTCAGGGCCTAACTGGGGCCTAGGGGCAAAGTCTAGGCCTAGCCCAGGAAGCTACTGCTCCTTGGACACTACCTGTCACCTCGGTGCCTCTGTCGGACTGAGCATGCTGGCTCCTTGTCCCAAAGGATATCCTGTTCCTTTTAGGCTGCTTCAATCCCATTGGCTGGGACAGCCCACTTGATCCCCCTCCCCACGAGGATTCTGGGACTCGTAGTCCCCCTTCAGGCTATGCGGAGCCAGTCAAAGATGGCCACCATGCTATTCCCGCAAAGCCTTCTGGGGATCATAGCCTCTATGGGCTTTTGAAGCCATTTAAGGATGGCCGCCGCTCCGATCTCAACTCTCCCCACTCACACGGCGCTCTGACGGACAACCAGCAGTTCCCCCTCACCGGAGGTAAGGAGGGGGACTCTGCTAATATATATATATATATATATATATATTAATGTTATTTAAAAGTTGCTATCCTATTTTGCAGGGCAGTGCAGCAGACGTATATTTCTTCCATCTTTATGCCTGTAAGAATAAACATGGGATTGTCAGATCTCGAAGCCTTAGCTATTCATGTTGTACCCTCCACATACACCTCATTATAATATGTGTCCTTGAACTCCTCAATAACGCCTTTATTGCATAATAGGGACATCCAGATATCTACTATCGATATTGGAAAGGTGGCTGCCTGGTCGCTAGGCATTGGGACACGTCTTAAGACAGGGTGCGCAAGCTGGCTCTGCGCTTCTGTAACCCACGCTCTGCTGGAAAGCTGTGTAATGCGGCAGGCATAAGCTTATAAGGGTCCCATGTTAAAATGGACACGAAGTTAAAGGCGATACTGTGTGCTCATTTGCATGTCATTTCCCAGAATCCCTGGCTGCAGTGGAAGCAGTGTATGCCAAGAGATAATGGGGATGGGCAGGGTGTGCCAGACCTGTCTGAGACGTGTGAACGTGCTCACAAGGGGGGATTTTTATTTGGTGTACACCGTGTGGTGAAGGGTTGTCCTCACCCCCATAACTTAGAAAATGTGCGGTTGTATCCCAAAATAAGAATTCATCCAGAAATGTTGGATTGTCACAGTAAGAAAACCCTGACCCCTGACCCCTGACCCCTGACGTGGTTGCTCCTCTACGTTGGAAAATGTTAGCATGGATTCGTGTGCAAGATATTGCAAGGGTCATGTACCAAGAAGGAAAAACGTGTCCTCCTTTGTAAATAACACTCCATTGTCCTGCCGTGGCCCATTTAAACCTTACGATAGACGCACCGGGCCTCTATAAATATCCCGCCCATATTCCGCCGTGCCACACTTTTCCAAATCGGAGTCTTGTTTATCTCTCCCTGTCCAACTCGGTCTTTTTCAGCGTGTGGCTCTCTGGCTTCACGTACAAGAACGACGACGACGACAGCTTTTTGTGTGTGTGCTGGAGCTGGAAGCTCTGGGCCCCCCAGGACCGCCAGTAACAGCCGTGCATGTGTTCTCACCGCGGCCCAGAGAAAGCCGCAATCCATCCAGGAATAGAGGAGCAGAACGTTGCAGACCTCTCAGTCTGTCTCCCGGCTCCCGCGACAGAAGGCTCTGCCTGAACTTAGCAACTTGCCGGGATGAACCCAGAGTCTGGGAGGTGTTAAGTGCATGTTCTTGTTTTTACCCAGGATAAAGCTGCAATAAACCCGCATTCAAAAGGACTTAACCCCTCCAGCTCCGGAGGGTAGGCTTCACAACTCAATTGCTGTGGAAATACAAACATAGATGTTGTCAGCAGATAAGAGTTAACACGTTGCCCATTTTTCCATTAATGTCCTGCCCTCCACATGGAGGCAGCTTCCTGATCCCACTAACCTTTCAGTGAAGAGGGACTTTGTGTTTTTTTCTGAGCCTTGTACCTTCCAGTTTCGTAGCCTGAACCCCCCGTTCTAGTACTTCTCTTTCTATGGGAAATGCTCCTATTATGCATGTTATTGATCCCCTCAATATCTTTACATATCACTTTCATACACCTCACTCACTCCTTTATTTATTAAAGCCCTCCCTCCATTCTCTCACAACCCTCTCCTCCTTCCTCTCACAACCCCTCTCCCTCCTTTATCTCTCCGTCCCATCCACCTCTCCCTCCTCTCAAACATCCCCTCCCCCTCCTTTCTCTCTCACACCCCCTCTCCCTCCTTTCTCTCTCACATCCCCCTCTCTCTCCTTTCCCTCACATCCCCCTCCCTCCTTTCTCTCTCACATCCCCCGCTCCCTCCTTTCTCTCACTCTCCCTCCTTTCTCTCTCACACCCCCTCTCCCTCCTTTCTCTCTCACACCCTCTCTGCCTCCTGTCTCTCTCACACCCTCTCTGCCTCCTTTCTCTCTCACACCCCTCTGCCTCATTTCTCTCTCACATCCTCCTCTCGCTCATTTCTCTCTCACACACCCTCTCCCTCCTTTCTCTCTCACATCCCACTCTCCCTCCTTTCTCTCTCACATGCCCCTCTCCCTCCTTTCTCTCTCACATCCCCCTCTCCCTCCATTCTCTCTCACATCCCCCTCTCCCTCCATTCTCTCTCACATCCCTCTCCCTCCTTTCTCCCTCACATCCCCCTATCCCTCCTCTCTCTCACATCCCCCTCTCCCTCCATTCTCTCTCAGACCCCCTCTCCCTCCATTCTCACACCTCCTCTCCCTTCTTTCTCTCACATCTCCCTCTCCCCCTTTCTCTCTCCCACCCCCTCTCCCTCCTTTCTCTCTCACACCCCCTTTTCCTCCTCACACCCCTCCCCCTCCTTTCTCCCATCCCCCTTCCCTTCCTTTCTCACCCCCCCTCCATTCTCACATCCTCATTTTTGTCTCACACCCCCCTCCCTCCTCACGCTCAAATCCCCCCCTCCCTCCTTTCTCACTCACACCCCCCTCTCCCTCTCTCACACCCCCTCTCCCTCCTTTCTCTCACATTCCCCTCTCCCCCTCTCCCCCTCTCTCCCTCTCTCTCACCCCCTCCCTCCTTTCTCTCACACCCCCTTTTTCTCCTCACACCCCTCCCCCTCCATTCTCACATCCCCTTCTCCCTCCTTTTTTCCTCACACCCCCCTCTCCCTCCTCTCTCACCCCCCCTCTCCCTCCTTTCTCTCACACATCCCCCTCCCTCTTTTCTCTCACACCCCCTTCCTCTCCTTTCTCTCACATCCCCCTTTCCCCCTCACATTCCCCTCTCCCTCCTTTCTCATACCCTCTCTCCCTCCTTTCTCTCTAGCCAACCTCCTACAATGTAACCCAATAACCTAACCACTTTGGTCCTACATGGACCCGACCCTTTCATTAGCCCTTTCTCAATACCAATGTGGCTAAGGTCCAGTCCTCATGGAACACACAACGTGGGCGGATACGCTCACCGAACAGTTTCACATCAGCCTGTCCACAATTGCACTAATGGAAGCTCATCATATTACCATTTAAACATGTGTCCACGTGGAATCCACTCCCACCCTTTCCTTAAACAACGAAATCTACATTTAAGAAAGGAAAATAAAGCAATGTAATGTGAAGCGCCCAGCTCGAG
Source organism: Ascaphus truei (assembly GCF_040206685.1). Classification (NCBI taxonomy): domain Eukaryota; kingdom Metazoa; phylum Chordata; class Amphibia; order Anura; family Ascaphidae; genus Ascaphus; species Ascaphus truei. Next base: position 58,360,260 of record NC_134492.1, on the reverse strand, counting down.
TTTCACGGACACAGGATACTTGACTTGCGAGTCTTCCTAAAACGTAAAACAATGTAGCACAAGGTAAGTCTCGCACGGCCCGAATCACAGCAAGAGTTTCCATTACCGCTGATCAAAGGGCCCAAAGAGCTTTCCCTTTCTGCTAGATAATGTTTTTCTGTAACAGACCTCTCAGCTTCAAACATAATCCGTATAACAGTTACATTGCAGGGAGAATAATGTTATCTCCTAAAGGCCGGCGAGGTTTCATCTGTCAGGCGCTTCCGTCTTTATATGTTTCTTTGTTTAAAAACTATATATATATTAATTTAAAGCGGTACTCCCACAAAGCTGGTGAAATAATAATAATAATAATAATAATAATAATAATAATGTGTACTCCCACAAAGTTGGTGAATTAATAATAATAATAATAATAATAATAATAATAATGTGTACTCCCACAAAGCTGGTGAATTAATAATAATAATAATAATAATAATAATAAGTACTCCCACAATGCTGGTGAATTATTATTATTATTAATAACAATAATAATAGGAATAATAGGAATAATAATAATAATAAGTGTACTCCCACAAATCATGTGAATTAATAATTATAATAATAATTATATGAAAAGGAATGTGTGTTCAATGCTTTATTATTAATATGAATTTAATTATTCTAATATTTTTTTTTGCATTTAGTTTTAACAGTCTGAAAGGGGCAAACCAAGCAAGATCCTACAAATGTGTTTTTAAAAAATAAAATAAATCAGTCTATAGTATTAGATAATACTTACTGCATTTTTTTTTATACATTTTATTTATTTTTAGTGCCATTTTTAATGAGTGTTAATACACTGAGCATCCTCTGATTTCTATAGCAGGTTTAGCCACCTCCCCAGCAGTGCAAGATCTTTGCAACACTTTCCTGTGTGTAATCATTTGTTGCCACTGTTCCCAGCAGTTTTAGCTGCAAACTGTAACAATAGATAATGTTACCTTAGTAATGTAAGAATACATTGTAGCTGCTGAGTTACACTAACTGAAGGATTGATTGAAACTGAAAGGCGGCCATTTAGTGAACCCTGGGAAGCAGGATCTTCGCCGATCGATCGCAGGAGAACCAATCGATCGGTAGCTTAGGTAATTAGTTTTCAATAAAAAGGTACTCAATGGCGGCGTATAATAAAACACAAAAAAAACAATATAATTTTTTAAATGCCGCTTGGATTCCTCTTTAACCAAATGTTATACTGTCCATACACAGATAGGTTTAGCTTGCCGGTGCCTTGCCGTGACTGCATGCGTGAAATGTTTTGGCTACTAACTAAACTAAAATGACCTATTTTTCTGAAGTAAAAATATAGAAAAAACATATATGTACTAGATAATTTGGCACAGTAGATGGGGATTGGGGCTTCTTTGTTTAATCAAAAGTTGACTGTTTTAGAGATATATATGTTTTCATGTGTTCAGTAACCGAGCCCCGATAAACTGCTGTTAAAATCCACTGATTTCACCCATTCTTACGCTTATTGTTCCCTGTACTGTACGTAGAAGTGCACAATCCGGCAGCGATGTTAAGATCCTTACAAATTAGAAGTCAGAGTCGGACGTTTGGATCGTGACCGAGGGACCCTTCACCTCCCCTCAGCCGCTGGACACGCGGTCGCCGGCCACATCGCAAATGTCCATTAATTTGAAGAGTTTTAGCTGTTGGGGTAGCGGGTTAAGGATAGGGGTTTTAGGGTAAGGTGTTAGGGTAAGGTAGGGGTTCTCATATTCAGTCCGGAAAGACCCCCGAACAGGTCAGGTTTTGAGGATATCCCTGCTTCAGCACAGGTGGATCAATCAGTGGCTCAGTCTTCGATACTGGTATACAAATGTAAGCCATTGTTACCTGGTGATAAACGCAGAATACCCCAGAGTTTCCATATTATTCAATAGCAGCTATAACAGAGACAATCACAGAATAACGCCGTAGCGGACGGAGAGGTGCGTGAATTATTTGACCGAATTGGCATCAGCCGCGAAAATGCATTTTTTGATCATTTGCAAATCCGGTAGTTTTTATTTATTTATTTATTTATTTTTTAAACAAACTTTTGAAAATTCAAAAAAGGGGAAAATAGTTGAAAATTTGCTCACAGGGGAATGAAAAAAAAAATGTGGACAATGGAAGAATATTCAAGAATGTTCTTTTTCAAAATATAGAAAAATGGATAATATTTGAAGACTCCACCTGTGCTGAAGCAGGGACTGATTGAGCCACCTGTGCTGAAGCAGGGACTGATTGAGCCACCTGTGCTGAAGCTGGGAGTAATTGAGCTACATGTGCTGAAGCTGGGACTGATTGAGCCATCTGTGCTGGAGCAGGGACTGGTTGAGTCACCTGTGCTGAAGCAGGGCTATCCTGAAAACCTGACCTGTTGGTACCTCGAGGACTGGAGTTGGCTATACCTGGACAATAGTGCATAAGTGGGTATGTTTAAATAGTCTGAGTGGACATCGATGGCAATGTTCGGTCGAAAAGTCCCATATAGGACTATATACAATAAAGCCCTACGTGAAGCACATAGGGATACAGATGAGATAAATGGCAATGCTAGGTTCATTAGTTATCATTTGGAGATAAATAGTTCAAATAAGAATTCCAAGATAAATGACGTATTTGGCCCCGGCAGAATTATAAGAGCAATTGTCCTGATTATTATTTCATAGTGTTTAGATGAGACAATGTATCTAACTTTCCAAGAGTCGATCATTTGTTTAAACCAGGAGAGGCCAACTCCAGTCCTCAAGGGCCACCAACAGGCCAGGTTTTAAAGATATCCCTGCTTCAGCACATGTGGTGCAGTCATTATGACTGAGCCACTGATTGAGCCATCTGTGCTGAAGCAGGGATACCCTGAATACCTGGACGGTTAGTGGCCCTTGAGGACAGGAGTTGCCCCCCCCCCCGCCCAAGTTAACTCCTTTAGTGTTGGGGGGATCTGTGAGGCTTGCACCCAAGGGGTTATGATCCGAAAGAAACAAGTCTCTTCGCTTCCCCGGTTTTCCCCCGTTTCCGGAGTGTCTCTCACGCATTAGAGGTCAGGTTTCCCTGTTATCGGTGTGTCTCTCACGCCTTAGAGGTCAGGTTTCCCTGTTACCGGAATGTTTCTCACACCTTAGAGGTCAGGTTTCCCTGTTACCAGGGTGTCTCTCACGCCTTAGAGGTTAGGTTTCCCTGTTACCGGGGTGTCTCTCCCGCCTTAGAGGTCAGGTTTCCCTGTTACCGGTGTGTCTCTCACGCCTTAGAGGTCAGGTTTCCCTGTTATCGGGGTGTCTCTCACGCCTTAGAGGTCAGGTTTCCCTGTTACCAGGGTGTCTCTCACGCCTTAGTGGTCAGGTTTCCTGTTACCGGAGTGTCTCTCACGCCTTAGAGGTCAGGTTTCCCTGTTACCGGGGTGTCTCTCACGCCTTAGAGGTCAGGTTTCCTGTTACCGGAGTGTCTCTCACGCCTTAGTGGTCAGGTTTCCTGTTACCGGAGTGTCTCTCACGCATTAGAGGTCAGGTTTCCCTGTTATCGGTGTGTCTCTCATGTCTTAGAGGTCAGGTTTCCTGTTACTGGAGTGTCTCTCACGCCTTAGAGGTCAGGTTTCCCTGTTACCGGAGTGTCTCTCACGCCTTAGTGGTCAGGTTTCCTGTTACCGGAGTGTCTCTCACGCCTTAGAGGTCAGGTTTCCCTGTTATCGGTGTGTCTCTCACGCCTTAGTGGTCAGGTTTCCTGTTACCGGAGTGTCTCTCACGCCTTAGAGGTCAGGTTTCCTGTTACCGGAGTGTCTCTCACGCCTTAGAGGTCAGGTTTCCCTGTTACCGGGGTGTCTCTCACGCCTTAGAGGTCAGGTTTCTTGTTACCGGAGTGTCTCTCACGCCTTAGAGGTCAGGTTTCCCTGTTACCGGGGTGTCTCTCACGCCTTAGAGGTCAGGTTTCCTGTTACCGGAGTGTGTCTCACGCCTTAGAGGTCAGGTTTCCCTGTTACCGGAGTGTCTCTCACGCCTTAGAGGTCAGGTTTCCTGTTACCGGAGTATCTCTCACGCCTTAGAGGTCAGGTTTCTTGTTACCGGAGTGTCTCTCATGCCTTAGAGGTCAGGTTTTTCAGGTTACCTGAGTGTCTCTCACGCCTTAGAGGTCAGGTTTCCCTGTTACCGGTGTGTCTCTCACGCCTTAGAGGTCAGGTTTCCCTGTTACCGGGGTGTCTCTCACGCCTTAGAGGTCAGGTTTCCGTTACCTGGGTGTCTCTCACGCCTTAGAGGTCAGGTTTCCCTGTTACCGGGGTGTCTCTCACGCCTTAGAGGTCAGGTTTCCCTGTTACCGGGGTGTCTCTCACGCCTTAGAGGTCAGGTTTCCTGTTACCGGAGTGTGTCTCACGCCTTAGAGGTCAGGTTTCCCTGTTACCGGAGTGTCTCTCACGCCTTAGAGGTCAGGTTTCTTGTTACCAGAGTGTCTCTCACGCCTTAGAGGTTAGGTTTCCCTGTAATCGGTGTGTCTCTCACGCCTTAGAGGTCAGGTTTCCCTGTTACCGGAGTGTCTCTCACGCCTTAGAGGTCAGGTTTCCCTGTTACCGGGGTGTGTCTCATGCCTTAGAGGTCAGGTTTCCCTGTTACCGGGGTGTCTCTCACGCCTTAGAGGTCAGGTTTCCCTGTTACCGGAGTGTCTCTCACGCCTTAGTGGTCAGGTTTCCTGTTACCGGAGTGTCTCTCATGCCTTAGAGGTCAGGTTTCCCTGTTACCGGGGTGTCTCTCCCGCCTTAGAGGTCAGGTTTCCCTGTTATCGGTGTGTCTCTCACGCCTTAGTGGTCAGGTTTCCTGTTACCGGGGTGTCTCTCACGCCTTAGAGGTCAGGTTTCCCTGTTACCGGAGTGTCAATCATGCCTTAGTGGTCAGGTTTCCCTGTTACCGGAGTGTATCTCATGCCTTAGTGGTCAGGTTTCCTGTTACCGGAGTGTCTCTCACGCCTTAGAGGTCAGGTTTCCCTGTTACCGGGGTGTCTCTCACGCCTTAGTGGTCAGGTTTCCTGTTACCGGAGTGTCTCTCACGCCTTAGAGGTCAGGTTTCCTGTTACCGGAGTGTCTCTCACGCCTTAGAGGTCAGGTTTCCCTGTTACCGGGGTGTCTCTCACGCCTTAGAGGTCAGGTTTCCTGTTACCGGAGTGTCTCTCACGCCTTAGAGGTCAGGTTTCCCTGTTACCGGGGTGTCTCTCACGCCTTAGAGGTCAGGTTTCCTGTTAACGGAGTGTGTCTCACGCCTTAGAGGTCAGGTTTCCCTGTTACCGGGGTGTCTCTCATGCCTTAGAGGTCAGGTTTCCTGTTACCGGAGTGTCTCTCACGCCTTAGAGGTCAGGTTTCTTGTTACCGGAGTGTCTCTCATGCCTTAGAGGTCAGGTTTTTCAGGTTACCTGAGTGTCTCTCACGCCTTAGAGGTCAGGTTTCCCTGTTACCGGTGTGTCTCTCACGCCTTAGAGGTCAGGTTTCCCTGTTACCGGGGTGTCTCTCACGCCTTAGAGGTCAGGTTTCCCTGTTACCGGGGTGTCTCTCACGCCTTAGAGGTCAGGTTTCCCTGTTACCGGGGTGTCTCTCATGCCTTAGAGGTCAGGTTTCCTGTTACCGGAGTGTGTCTCATGCCTTAGAGGTCAGGTTTCCCTGTTACCGGAGTGTCTCTCACGCCTTAGAGGTCAGGTTTCTTGTTACCGGTGTGTCTCTCACGCCTTAGAGGTTAGGTTTCCCTGTTACTGGGGTGTCTCTCACGCCTTAGAGGTCAGGTTTCCCTGTTACCGGAGTGTCTCTCACGCCTTAGAGGTCAGGTTTCCCTGTTACCGGGGTGTGTCTCATGCCTTAGAGGTCAGGTTTCCCTGTTACCGGGGTGTCTCTCACGCCTTAGAGGTCAGGTTTTTCAGGTTACCTGAGTGTCTCTCACGCCTTAGAGGTCAGGTTTCCCTGTTACCAGGGTGTCTCTCACGCCTTAGAGGTCAGGTTTCCCTGTTACCAGGGTGTCTCTCATGCCTTAGAGGTCAGGTTTCCCTGTTACCAGGGTGTCTCTCATGCCTTAGGGGTCAGGTTTCCCTGTTACCAGGGTGTCTCTCACACCTTAGAGGTCAGGTTTCCCTGTTACCAGGGTGTCTCTCACACCTTAGAGGTCAGGTTTCCTGTTACCGGAGTGTCTCTCATGCCTTAGAGGTCAGGTTTCCCTGTTACCGGGGTGTCTCTCCCGCCTTAGAGGTCAGGTTTCCCTGTTATCGGTGGGTCTCTCACGCCTTAGTGGTCAGGTTTCCTGTTACCGGGGTGTCTCTCACGCCTTAGAGGTCAGGTTTCCCTGTTACCGGAGTGTCAATCATGCCTTAGTGGTCAGGTTTCCCTGTTACCGGAGTGTATCTCATGCCTTAGTGGTCAGGTTTCCTGTTACCGGAGTGTCTCTCACGCCTTAGAGGTCAGGTTTCCCTGTTACCGGGGTGTCTCTCACGCCTTAGTGGTCAGGTTTCCTGTTACCGGAGTGTCTCTCACGCCTTAGAGGTCAGGTTTCCTGTTACCGGAGTGTCTCTCACGCCTTAGAGGTCAGGTTTCCCTGTTACCGGGGTGTCTCTCACGCCTTAGAGGTCAGGTTTCCTGTTACCGGAGTGTCTCTCACGCCTTAGAGGTCAGGTTTCCCTGTTACCGGGGTGTCTCTCACGCCTTAGAGGTCAGGTTTCCTGTTACCGGAGTGTGTCTCACGCCTTAGAGGTCAGGTTTCCCTGTTACCGGGGTGTCTCTCATGCCTTAGAGGTCAGGTTTCTTGTTACCGGAGTGTCTCTCATGCCTTAGAGGTCAGGTTTTTCAGGTTACCTGAGTGTCTCTCACGCCTTAGAGGTCAGGTTTCCCTGTTACCGGTGTGTCTCTCACGCCTTAGAGGTCAGGTTTCCCTGTTACCGGGGTGTCTCTCACGCCTTAGAGGTCAGGTTTCCCTGTTACCGGGGTGTCTCTCACGCCTTAGAGGTCAGGTTTCCCTGTTACCGGGGTGTCTCTCATGCCTTAGAGGTCAGGTTTCCTGTTACCGGAGTGTGTCTCATGCCTTAGAGGTCAGGTTTCCCTGTTACCGGAGTGTCTCTCACGCCTTAGAGGTCAGGTTTCTTGTTACTGGAGTGTCTCTCACGCCTTAGAGGTTAGGTTTCCCTGTTATCGGTGTGTCTCTCACGCCTTAGAGGTTAGGTTTCCCTGTTACTGGGGTGTCTCTCACGCCTTAGAGGTCAGGTTTCCCTGTTACCGGAGTGTCTCTCACGCCTTAGAGGTCAGGTTTCCCTGTTACCGGGGTGTGTCTCATGCCTTAGAGGTCAGGTTTCCCTGTTACCGGGGTGTCTCTCACGCCTTAGAGGTCAGGTTTTTCAGGTTACCTGAGTGTCTCTCACGCCTTAGAGGTCAGGTTTCCCTGTTACCAGGGTGTCTCTCACGCCTTAGAGGTCAGGTTTCCCTGTTACCAGGGTGTCTCTCATGCCTTAGGGGTCAGGTTTCCCTGTTACCAGGGTGTCTCTCACACCTTAGAGGTCAGGTTTCCCTGTTACCAGGGTGTCTCTCACACCTTAGAGGTCAGGTTTCCTGTTACCGGAGTGCCTCTCACGCCTTAGAGGTCAGGTTTCCTGTTACCGGAGTGTCTCTCACGCCTTAGAGGTCAGGTTTCCTTTTACCGGAGTGCCTCTCACGCCTTAGAGGTCAGGTTTCCCTGTTACCGGAGTGCCTCTCACGCCTTAGAGGTCAGGTTTCCCTGTTACCGGAGTGTGTCTCACGCCTTAGAGGTCAGGTTTCCCTGTTACCGGGGTGTGTCTCACACCTTAGAGGTCAGGTTTCCCTGTTACCGGAGTGTCTCTCACGCCTTAGAGGTCAGGTTTCCCTGTTACCAGGGTGTCTCTCATGCCTTAGAGGTCAGGTTTCCCTGTTACCAGGGTGTCTCTCATGCCTTAGGGGTCAGGTTTCCCTGTTACCAGGGTGTCTCTCACACCTTAGAGGTCAGGTTTCCCTGTTACCAGGGTGTCTCTCACACCTTAGAGGTCAGGTTTCCTGTTACCGGAGTGTCTCTCATGCCTTAGAGGTCAGGTTTCCCTGTTACCGGGGTGTCTCTCCCGCCTTAGAGGTCAGGTTTCCCTGTTATCGGTGTGTCTCTCACGCCTTAGTGGTCAGGTTTCCTGTTACCGGGGTGTCTCTCACGCCTTAGAGGTCAGGTTTCCCTGTTACCGGAGTGTCAATCATGCCTTAGTGGTCAGGTTTCCCTGTTACCGGAGTGTATCTCATGCCTTAGTGGTCAGGTTTCCTGTTACCGGAGTGTCTCTCACGCCTTAGAGGTCAGGTTTTCCTGTTACCGGGGTGTCTCTCACGCCTTAGTGGTCAGGTTTCCTGTTACCGGAGTGTCTCTCACGCCTTAGAGGTCAGGTTTCCTGTTACCGGAGTGTCTCTCACGCCTTAGAGGTCAGGTTTCCCTGTTACCGGGGTGTCTCTCACGCCTTAGAGGTCAGGTTTCCTGTTACCGGAGTGTCTCTCACGCCTTAGAGGTCAGGTTTCCCTGTTACCGGGGTGTCTCTCACGCCTTAGAGGTCAGGTTTCCTGTTACCGGAGTGTGTCTCACGCCTTAGAGGTCAGGTTTCCCTGTTACCGGGGTGTCTCTCATGCCTTAGAGGTCAGGTTTCTTGTTACCGGAGTGTCTCTCATGCCTTAGAGGTCAGGTTTTTCAGGTTACCTGAGTGTCTCTCACGCCTTAGAGGTCAGGTTTCCCTGTTACCGGTGTGTCTCTAACGCCTTAGAGGTCAGGTTTCCCTGTTACCGGGGTGTCTCTCACGCCTTAGAGGTCAGGTTTCCCTGTTACCGGGGTGTCTCTCACGCCTTAGAGGTCAGGTTTCCCTGTTACCGGGGTGTCTCTCATGCCTTAGAGGTCAGGTTTCCTGTTACCGGAGTGTGTCTCATGCCTTAGAGGTCAGGTTTCCCTGTTACCGGAGTGTCTCTCACGCCTTAGAGGTCAGGTTTCTTGTTACCGGAGTGTCTCTCACGCCTTAGAGGTTAGGTTTCCCTGTTATCGGTGTGTCTCTCACGCCTTAGAGGTTAGGTTTCCCTGTTACTGGGGTGTCTCTCACGCCTTAGAGGTCAGGTTTCCCTGTTACCGGAGTGTCTCTCACGCCTTAGAGGTCAGGTTTCCCTGTTACCGGGGTGTGTCTCATGCCTTAGAGGTCAGGTTTCCCTGTTACCGGGGTGTCTCTCACGCCTTAGAGGTCAGGTTTTTCAGGTTACCTGAGTGTCTCTCACGCCTTAGAGGTCAGGTTTCCCTGTTACCAGGGTGTCTCTCACGCCTTAGAGGTCAGGTTTCCCTGTTACCAGGGTGTCTCTCATGCCTTAGGGGTCAGGTTTCCCTGTTACCAGGGTGTCTCTCACACCTTAGAGGTCAGGTTTCCCTGTTACCAGGGTGTCTCTCACACCTTAGAGGTCAGGTTTCCTGTTACCGGAGTGCCTCTCACGCCTTAGAGGTCAGGTTTCCTGTTACCGGAGTGTCTCTCACGCCTTAGAGGTCAGGTTTCCTTTTACCGGAGTGCCTCTCACGCCTTAGAGGTCAGGTTTCCCTGTTACCGGAGTGCCTCTCACGCCTTAGAGGTCAGGTTTCCCTGTTACCGGAGTGTGTCTCACGCCTTAGAGGTCAGGTTTCCCTGTTACCGGGGTGTGTCTCACACCTTAGAGGTCAGGTTTCCCTGTTACCGGAGTGTCTCTCACGCCTTAGAGGTCAGTTTCCCTGTTACCGGGGTGTTTCTCACGCCTTAGAGGTCAGCGCAGAAAACTCATTTTCACAACATGCTGCAGCATGAAATCATCTATACACTGGCGACACACTTTATTCGAGCTTGGCTAGTCCCACGAATTCGGGTATACCCGGGTGTATTGAGGTTTGTGACTGTTTTCTGCCCGAGTGCATTGGGTTATTTTCCAGGCAGGGATTGAAGCATTTTATTCCCGCTGGCTGCAATACTGCACAGTATATATATATATATATATATATACTGCATTACAATTCATGAATTTATGCCATCTGGTAGACACGCGAAGCATTGCAGCCTATTAAATCCTAATCATTATCATTTAACAGATCAGCCGCCCGTCAGCCAGGCATGAACCCAGGCTGGGAAGGCAAACGCAACGGGGCTTGTCAGAGGTGAGGAGCGGCGCATTCCAGGTATCTGCCAGGTACATACTGGGTATTTGCTCGAATAAAGTGTGTCGGTGCAGTAAAACATATTCTGCCCCTATAACAATTTACCATTGAGATAAATCAATCTTTTATATATATAATATATACTGCTGTCTGCTGAACAGAGCAGCTGTTTTTGTTGCTTAGCGTTTAACATGGCGTTTAATATTGTGGGACAATAGCCCTGAGTGCAGGCTATTGGGATGCTTGATTTGTGGGGTGAGTTTTAAGGTTAGTCAGTATTAAATCAGAAGGTTAATACCATTTACCGCGGAAGAGATGGCAGGGGGGCATGGGTGAGAGCAGGTGTGTATGTCTGTGTTCAGGCAATGGGGAGATCCCCAGCAGCAGGAAGGAGTAGATAGATGGTGTGAAGAGAGGATTTGTATTGGTGTTTTTTTATTGAGGGGTAAAGAAGTTGTTGGGAGAGGGGTGTATAAATAATGGTGGAGTGGGGAAGTTGGAGAGAACAGAAGCGTTCACAAAGGAGTGAGGAAACGGTAAACAGAAAAAGCAATAGGGAGGGCATAGTGAGATGCAGGAGGAGAGACTGGCCAGGTACTGGAGGATAGGAAGAGTACAAATAATCACAGCTTTTAGCAAGTCAGGTTCTCACAGTTGCAGTTGTTGTTGTTGTGCAGAGTCCCGATCTTCCTCTAATCTTCACCTCCAAATCTAACTCCAAAATTAACTCTACAGACACTTTCATTTTGACACTTTGATGTTACATAGCCATATAGCTCCCAGCCAGGATAGACTGTCTTAAATACTCTGATCACATGCATTTGATTAACAATTATGGGAGGGGTTTGCCTAATCAACTCACAGAAACATACCAAATAGTTGTTAATTAGATTTTAAGTTCTCTTGCAATTGATAGGAGAATTCAGCTCACAGAAACATACTTTAAATGTGACACTTAAGATGTTACACAGCCATAATTGTAGATAATCACCATTACCCCTTTATATAACCCATGGAATAATTATTCCTGTTCACTGCAGGTTTGAAATCGTATGTTATATCCTGTTATATATGTAGCCCTGCTTCCTATCGAATACAGACCACTACCATGTGCTATATAACCTGTAGGCTCACAGGGCCTAAGCCTCTGCCACGGAGAGCCTGGGGTGCTCACAATATTTATGCCTTGGTGCAGCGCCTCCACCTGCGATAGCTTCCGCCCTAGGGGAAGTGGGTCTTCGCAGGAACTTATGTACATGAACACACACACGCACAGCAATACCGTAACCAATATGTTTTACTTATAGCAACCAGCAACGTATAGCGTTGGATGTGCACCCTAGAGAGTCAGCCACCCTTAATTCTGAGAATGCCATTTGATCATTGACTATGGCAGCGGTACCACATAGCGCTCTTAGTCCGGGTCCCGGGATTTCTTCCCATTGGTCTTCATCGGGGGTAGTGGCCAGCCCTGGTCGTCTAGACAGGGCATCAGCTCCAATGTTTAAGGGCCCGGGCTTATATTTCAGGGTGAAATTGTAATTGAACAGGGCATCCAACCAGCGATGGCCGGCCGCGTAGAGTTTGGCTGAGGTCATAATATAGGTAAGGGGATTGTTGTCGGTCCGCACCTCGAACCACACACCATACAAATAATCACGAAGCTTGTCGACAATGGCCCACTTGAGGGCCAAGAATTCCAGTTTGTGCACGGGTAGTTCTGTTCACTGACAGTAAGCCTGCGGCTGATATAAGCTACGGGTCGTAGTCCCTCTGGATATTTTTGATGTAACACCGCCCCTAGCCCATGCAGACTAGCATCCACGTGTAAGATATATGATTGTTCGGGATTTGCATAGGCCAACACGGGGGCCGTGGTTAAACTCCGTTTTAGGTCCTTAAAGGCTTGTTCGCACTCTGTCGTCCATTTGTCCCCGAAGGGTTGTTGGGCAGGCGTAGCCTTCCGGCCGGTGTCTTCTGGATATATCTTGAGGAGGCCATTGAGGGCTTTGGCCCGTCGGGAGTACCCCTCCACAAACCTGCGATAATATCCGCAGAACCCCAGGAATGAGCGTAACTCCCCTACATTGTCAGGTCGGGGCCAGTTGACGACGGCTTCTATTTTGGCTGGATCCGTAGCGATTCCCTCAGCGGACACTATGTGTCCCACGTAAGTCACCGATGTTCGGCAGAAACGGCATTTATCTAAAGAGAGCTTAAGTCCTTCTTGCGCTAATCGGTCAAGTACCTTCAGGAGTCGAGCCTCATGTTCCTCCAAGGTCTTCCCGAAGACTATGATGTCATCCAAGTACACGAGACATTCTCGGGGGTTCAGATCCCTTAAAGTCTTCTCCATTAGCCGCTGGAAGGTGGCGGGGGCACCACATATGCCTTGGGGCATACTGGTGAATTGGTAGAACCCCAAGGGGCAAATGAACGCCGTTTTCTCTTGGTCCTCATGACTCATAGGCACCTGATAGTACCCGGACCGTAGGTCCAACACACTGAACCATTTGCTTCCATGTAGAGCGTTCAGGATTTCTTCTATGCGGGGAAGATTGTACTGGTCCGGTACGGTTCGATTGTTGAGGGTCCGGTAGTCTACACATAACCTCACCGTCCCATTCTTCTTTCGCACTACCATGATGGGCGAGGCGTAAGAGCTTAGTGACTCTGTAACAATTCCGGCTTCTTCCATCTCATGGAGGGCCGCGTGTACGTCTTCCACGTCCTGGGGGCGAGCCGGCGGGAACGTTCCCTGAAGGGCTTGGTATCAGTCATCTGAATGGTGTGTTGGGCGTGTCGGCTACTCCCCACATCCATCTCTCCGGTAGAGAATACTGGTCGTCTCTCCTCCAGCTGTACTCGCAGCCGCTCCTTCCAGGTACCCGACAGCCCGGACGAGCCGAAGTCGAAGTCCAACGGTGTTCCGTGATCTTCCACTCGGCAAGCTTTTACTTGTACGGCCTCATTCACCGAGCTGACGGGGTAAATCCTCCCTATCCTTTGTCCCGCGTCGATGGCCATGGGGAAGGGCGAAAGATTTTGGACCATCACATAAATTCGACGGGGAATGGCGGTCGGCCAATCCCGAAATTCTGGTATTAGCCGATATCCTCGGCGGACATCTTCTTCGGGCGTGCTTTCGAGAGAAAAGAGCTGCTCCTCGCCTACTCGTTCCACATATGCACACCAGGCGGGTACCCTCTGCATTTCTCCCGGTAAGAGCCGGGTCAGCCCTGCCCGGCTGCAGAACAGCAGTCCGTGATCCTCCGCGGGGGCCAGAGGGGAATCCGGGTCCACCTGGACCAGTTGTAGTTGTAGGCTGGACATGGGCAGTTCGTTAGTTTCGTGTAGATAGGCCCGGATGACGGCTTGTACAATGTCAGCATTCGTACCCAGGATGATTGGATACTTAGGTGTCTCTTTGGGTTCCGGACACACCAAGGCGTCCACCTTCATGGGATGCGACTTCCCAGTGTTGAGCTGTTGTATCTCCAAGTCCACGGTCACTATGCCATCAATAGGGTAGTCGTCATTGCTCAGCCCTCTTATTTTGATATGCCCGGCCAATTTCAGAGGACGCTTCTGGAGGTGTCGATCATAGAATCCTCGATATATGATGGTTACTTGGGATCCTGTATCCAGCAGGGCAGAGGAGTAGATACCGCCTACTAGTACTCGGATCAGCGCTACTGGCCCCACGCGGTTACTCTCCTCTTCGGGTTTGCCGCCACCTTGGGTGGAACCAGGGGCTTCGGGGATGGTCACGTATACACCACATATCATGGCCTGAGGCGTGAACTTCTTGGGTGACGGGCTCCGGTGGCGAGAGTCCCCCATCCGACAATCGTAGGAGATGTGTCCCTTTTTCCCGCATTTATAGCAGGACATATCTTGGGAGGTGGTACGGCGGTCATACGGAGGCGAGGTTCGGCCAGTGTATTTCGGTCTCTCCGGGCCTGGTTTAACCGGCGGTTCTTCCTTCTTTTCAGCACCCCCTTTGGGTTTAGGGTTGCTGGCTGCTTTAGACTTCTGTGGGGAGTGAAGCATGAGATGCGTTTCGTGCTCCTTGACTTGCTGTAACAGTTTGATAAACGAGGGGGGAGGCCCTCGAGCAACCCACCTCAGTCGCGGGGTAGTGAGCAAAGGGGAGCGTCGGTTCGTCGTCACCAAGTTCCCCTACAGGGGGGTCCTGAAGGGGATAGACCAAGGGGCTGCCGCCGGACGGAGAGTTTGGAAGCGGCAGATTTTGACGGGCGGTAGGCTCGAGGACTACTAGAGCTCGCCGAAAATCTACGAACAAGGTGTTCCACTCACCCACTGTAACGACCTGGGAGTCACGCCGCCCTCTGCGTGCTCCCCACTTACTCGCGGTTCCGCCGGGCTCTCCCGCGCCTCGCAGTGATCCTCCCTCCCGGACGCCGATCGCCATCTTGCCTAGGCGTGCGCGCGCACGTCAGCGCTCCCCTTCTAGTGCCGGGTCTGGGCGTGTGCCCGGTTACGCGCCCGCAGGTGCGGCCACACGGAGGCGCGACCACACGGAGGTGCTCCAGCCTCTTAGAGGCACATCTCCTCTTTTTAATGCTGCAATCAAATGTACCCTTTCTTCTAGTCCCTCCTCCAGGAGCTCCTCTGGACATATCCCTGTCTCAGCCTGGGCCATTCACACACCCCCACCTTGCTACTCTGCCATTGGACCCTCTTGCCTATATATAACCTGCAGCTTCATTAACTCGTCGGCTGAGCATAGAACCAGTTGTTCTCATCACTCTCTGCCTCCCTAGTCCTGTCTTGTCCTGTCTTGTTTTGCAGTCTTCCGCATGTACCGAACCGGCTTCCTCTACGACTATCCGCACCTCTGGCATCCCGAACTTGGCATACGGCAATACGACTCTCCGCACCTCTGGCACCCCGAACCCGGCAAACGGTAAACGATTACGTCCCTCTCTCTAACCCCGGACTTGGCGAACAGCACCCTCTACTTTCCGTACCTCTCCTGCCCCGACTCGGACTCCCAGACCACTCTACTCTCAAGACGTGCCCTCATGGCTGTGGGTGGTGTTATATCCTATCCCACCTCAGCACCGCGGTCCCGCCTCGTTTGTGGTGAGCTCGTCCTGACATTATGCTCAGCCCAACAAACATGGACCCCACTGAGGTGGAGCGTACTTTAAATTCCCACACGAATCTCTTCACCAGCCTGGAGACTTATCTGGAACAACATGATAGGCAGATGGATATGTTTCAGCAGAGCCTTCATTCCCTTACCGTTCAAGCCCGAGCTTCCATGGCTCCCACAGCCTCCGCAACAGCCTTTCCAGCACCTCCGTTTGCTTTGGAACCCCGTATTCCTGCTCCCAAATGCTATGCTGGGGATCCCCAAGGATGTAGGGGCTTCCTTAATCAATGTTTCATCCAATTCCGACTCTCCCCCTCTCGTTTTGTCTCTTCCATTTCTAAGGTCGGCTATATCGTGGCTCTTCTCACCAACGAGGCGCTGGCCTGGGCTTCTCCCATCTGGGAACAACAAGGGCCCATCACACAGGACATCGACCTCTTCGCCCATGAGTTCCGAAGAGTCTTCGACACCCCGGCACGGCAATTAACGGCAGCTTCTTCTCTCCACCACATAACCCAGGCAGATCGTTCCGTCGCCCGGTACGCTGTGGAATTCCGCACTCTTGCTGCTGAGACGGGATGGAACAATGAAGCACTATCTTCGGCCTTTTGGCAAGGCCTGTCAGAATCCCTAAAGGATGAGCTCGCGGCGCGGGAACGTCCCACTGACCTAGAGGATTTGATCGGTCTGTGCACTTGGGTGGACCAGCGTCTGCAGGAGCGGAGGACTGAACGTTCTCGCTACCGTCAACGGGTTTCAAGGCCTCTTGCCCCATCGTTCGTGCCTCCAACACCTCCATCCTGGGACGTCCCGGAACCAATGCAGTTGGGAGGTAATAATCTGTCTTCTGCCGAGAAACAACGCCGGCGCAATGCCGGTCTCTGCATGTACTGTGGCAATTCCGGTCACTTAGTACTCCAGTGTCCCCACAAGCCGGGAAACGCCAACTTCCAATGAGATCCCGGAGAGTCTCGTTGGGAATACTGTCCCTCTCTCCCATCATCAAAGACGTCCTTCCCACCAGGATACTGTTGCCAGTAACCCTGTCTGGAGAGGGGTTTCATACTCAAGCACGGGCGTTCATAGACTCCGGTTCCGCAGGCAATTTCATCGATCAAAACTTTGCTAGACGGAACAATATTCAACTTATCAGTAAGAGGACGCCAGTGGGTCTGGAGGCCATTGACGGTCGACCCCTACAGCCGACATTCATCACGCTACAGACAGTGCCTCTCCTACTGCAGTTCGTCGACCTTCATACGGAGATCATTACCCTCAATGTTATCCACACTCCCTCCGTTGAGTTGATTTTGGGTCTTCCTTGGCTCCAAGTCCATAATCCTCGCATCGACTGGACAGATCGGGAACCCATCCAGTGGGGGACTCCATGTGCCAAGACCTGTACTAAGATATTCCAGAAGGTTGGTGCGTTGTGTACCCTGCCAGAGAAGGTCGACTCCTTGCCTTCTGTGTATTTGGAATTCCGCGATGTGTTCGACAAAGCACGATCCGAGGTTCTACCTCCGCACCGACCTTTCGACTGCCCGATTGACCTGCTGCCCGGGGCAGCTCTTCCCAGGTGACGATCCTACCCCCTCTCTCTCCCAGAGACTAAAGCCATGAACACTTACATTGCGGAGAATTTGGAGAGGGGTTTCATCCGAAAATCTTCCTCCCCAGTCGGAGCGGGCTTCTTTTTCGTAAAAAAGAAGGACGGTTCTCGTCGTCCATGCATCGATTACCGGGGTTTGAATAACATCACGCGCAAGAACCTCTACCCGCTGCCCTTGATATCGGAACTCTTCGACCGCCTTCAGGGAGCTACTATTTTCTCTAAACTGGATCTAAGAGGCGCCTACAATCTAGTAAGGATACGTGAGGGGGACGAGTGGAAAACTGCTTTTAACACCCATGACGGCCACTATGAATACCTGGTCATGCCGTTTGGTCTGTGCAACGCACCAGCAGTCTTTCAGGATTTTGTCAATGAGATTTTCCGGGACATTCTTAACAAATTCCTCATCGTCTACTTAGACGACATCCTAATCTTTTCTAAATCCACCCAAGAACACATCAAACACGTCCAACAGGTGCTGTTACGCCTCCGGGAGAACCATCTCTTTGCAAAATTGGAGAAATGCCAGTTCCATCTGACGTCCGTGGCCTTTCTGGGATACATTATCTCTGACTCCGGCATCAATATGGATCCAGAGAAACTTAAGGCCATTTTGGACTGGCCCCGTCCGACCACCCTCAAAGCCGTGCAACGCTTTCTAGGTTTTGCAAACTATTACCGGCGCTTCATTCGCAATTTTTCTTCTACGGTATCTCCCATCACTGCTCTAACCAAGAAAGGTGCAGATCCCTCATCATGGTCTGAAACCGCCATACGGGCATTTAATCTTCTAAAAAAGGCCTTTGTGTCTGCCCCTATCCTCACCCACCCAGACCCTAAACTTCCATTTACTCTGGAAGTGGATGCCTCTGACATCGAGGCTGGTGCTGTCCTGTCCCAAAGGACTTCTCCCTTAGCCAGGTTACACCCATGTGCCTTCTTTTCGAAGAAATTTTCTTCCGCAGAACGGAATTACGATGTCGGTAACCGGGAGCTCTTGGCAATCAAGTTGGCATTAGAAGAATGGAGACACCTCTTAGAAGGCACGGAGACACCCATAACCATACTCACAGACCATAAGAACCTTCTCTACTTAGAAGGGGCACGTCGTTTGAGTGCTCGACAAGCCCGCTGGGCACTATTCTTTTCACGGTTCAATTACCTCATCTCCTTCATTCCTGGCTCCAAAAACTTGAAGGCGGATGCCCTGTCTCGACAGTTCCTTGCAGAGGATAGGTCTAAGAGCAGCTAGAGACGATTATTCCTTCTAAATTTATTGTGTCCGCCAACTCCTTTGATATCATGGACAAGATTCGATCCGAGCAATCACGGGCTCCGATGGGGTTCAAGGTTCCGGAGGGAAGACTCTACATGGCACCCCAACATCGCAAGAGAGTCCTCGAGTGGTGCCATTCCTCTAAATCGGCAGGACATCAGGGATACGGAAAACCAACGACCTTGTCCAGCGTACCTTCTGGTGGCCAGAGAGGGCTAAGGATGTGGAGGAGTTTGTAAAAGCGTGTGGCACATGCGCTCGCAACAAAGTACCCCGGGTCAGACCAGCAGGTCTTCTCCTTCCTTTACCAATTCGAGACCGGCCTTGGAACCATATTTCTATGGATTGCATCGTAGAGCTCCCAACCTCCAAAGGGATGAATACTATTCTTGTGGTAATTGATCGTTTTTCCAAACAGACGCACCTTGTTCCCTTGAGGGGTCTTCCGAATTCCTCCAGGCTTGCGGATGTTTTCGTCCAGGAAATTTTTCGTCTTCATGGAGTCCCCTCAACCATCGTTTCTGATCGAGGGTCCCAATTCGTGTCAACATTTTGGCGAGTCTTTTCTCGAAAATTGGGTATTTCACTGCAATTCTCCTCTGGATACCACCCACAGACCAATGGGAAGACGGAGAGGGCCAACCAAAACCTGGAACAATACCTTCGATGTTTTATAACCGATACACAGGATGACTGGGTGGATCTGCTTCCTTGGGCCGAGTTTGCGCTTAACTCCCTTCGCAATGACTCCACTCAAGAATCTCCCTTCTTTATAAATGGTGGCTTTCATCCTTCCCGTTTACCCTTCTCCCCTCTATCCTCAGGAGTACCAGCGGTTGACGAGCGCATCTCCCGGCTGAAAGACTTATGGAGGAGGATTCAGGAGAACTTAAAGGTGGCCACAGGGAGACAGAAACTCCAGGCAGACCGCCTTCGACGCCAGGTCCCGGAGTTCGCTCCAGGAGACAGGGTTTGGCTCTCTTCCAGGAATATACGACTAAAGGTTCCTACCATGAAGCTAGCATCCAAGTTCCTCGGTCCCTTTCCCGTGGTCAGGAGGATTAATCCTGTGGCTTATCGCCTGCGCCTTACACCCTCGATGAAGATTCCTTCAGTCTTCCATGTATCTTTACTTAAACCAGCATTTCAGAGTCCTCGCTTTTCTAAGACCACTTCTCCTCCACTTCCTCTTCTGATCCAAGGTCAACAGGAGTACGAGGTCCAGTCTATCCTGGATTCTAGGATTTCCAGAGGAGGAGTACAATACCTGGTCCACTGGAGGGGGTTTGGACCAGAGGAACGTTCATGGATTCCCCACCGAGATCTCCACGCACCTCGACTCGTCCAGGCTTTCCATCGTAGGAATCCCTCCAAGCCATGTAATGGATGCCCAGAGGTCGCCCCTGAAGGGGGGGGGGGGTACTGTAACGACCTGGGAGTCACGCCGCCCTCGGCATGCTCCCCACTTCCGCCGGGCTCTCCCGCACTTCACAGTGATCCTCCCTCCAGGACGCCGATCGCCATCTTGCCTAGGCGCGCGCGCGCACGTCAGCGCTCCCCTTCTAGTGCCGGGTCTGGGCGTGTGCCCGGTCACGCGCCCGCAGGTGCGGCCACACAGAGGCGCGACCACACGGAGGCGCGACCACACAGAGGCGCGACCACACGGAGGCGCTCCAGCCTCTTACAGGCACATTACCTCTTTTTAATGCTGCAATCAAATGTACCCTTTCTTCTAGTCCCTCCTCCAGGAGCTCCTCTGGACCTATCCCTGTCTCAGCCTTGGCCATTCACACACCCCCACCTTGCTACTCTGCCATTAGACCCTCTTGCCTATATATACCCTGCAGCTTCATTAACTCGTCGGCTGAGCATAGAACCAGTTGTTCTCATCACTCTCTGCCTCCCTAGTCCTGTCTTGTCCTGTCTTGTTTTGCAGTCTTCCTCGTGTACCGAACCGGCTTCCTCTACGACTATCCGCACCTCTGGCATCCCGAACTTGGCATACGGCAATACGACTCTCCGCACCTCTGGCACCCCGAACCCGGCAAACGGTAAATGATTACGTCCCTCTCTCTAACCCCGGACTTGGCGAACAGCACCCTCTACCATCCGTACCTCTCCTGCCCCGACTCAGACTCCCAGACCACTCTACTCTCAAGACGTGCCCTCGTGGCTGTGGGTGGCGTTATATCCTATCCCACCTCAGCACCGCGGTCCCGCCTCGTTTGTGGTGAGCTCGTCCTGACACCCAGTCACTAACTCACCCACCCAGTCACTAACTCACCCACCCAGTCACTAACTCACCCACCCACCCAGTCACTAACTCACTCACCCACCCACCCAGTCACTAACTCACTCACCCACCCACCCAGTCACTAACTCACTCATCCACCCAGTCACTAACTCACTCATCCACCCACCCAGTCACTAACTCACCCACCCACCCAGTTACTAACTCACTCACAGACCCAAGTCACTAACTCACCCACCCACCCAGTCACTAACTCACCCACCCAAGTCACTAACTCACCCACCCACCCAGTCACAAACTCACTCAGGTCACTAACTCACCCAGTCACTAACTCACTCACCCACCCACCCAGTCACTAACTCACTCACCCACCCACCCAGTCACTAACTCACTCACCCAACCATCCAGTCACTAACTCACCCACACAGTCACTAACTCACCCACCCACCCAGTCACTAACTCACCCACCCAGTCACTAACTCACCCACCCAGTCACTAACTCACCCACCCACCCAGTCACTAACCCACCCAGTCACTAACCCACCCAGTCACTAACTCACTCACCCACCCAGTCACTAACTCACTCACCCACCCAGTCACTAACTCACTCACCCACCCAGTCACTAACTCACTCACCCACCCAGTCACTAACTCACTCACCCACCCAGTCACTCACCCACCCACCCAGTCACTAACTCACCCACCCACTAACTCACTCACCCACTAACTCACTCACCCACCCACCCAGTCACTAACTCACCCACCCACTCACTAACTGACCCACCCACTCACTAACTCACCCACCCAGTCACTAGCTGAGAGACCCCGCTCACTAACTCACTTACCCGCCCTCACTCACTCACCCGCCCACTCACTAACTGACTAACTCACCCACCCAGTCACTAACTCACCCACCCAGTCACTAACTCACCCACCACCCACCCACCCAGTCACTAAATCACTCACCCACCCACCCAGTCACTAACTCACTCACCCACCCACCCAGTCACTAACTCACTCATCCACCCAGTCACTAACTCACTCATCCACCCACCCAGTCACTAACTCACCCACCCACCCAGTCACTAACTCACTCACAGACCCAAGTCACTAACTCACCCACCCACCCAGTCACTAACTCACCCACCCAAGTCACTAACTCACCCACCCACCCAGTCACAAACTCACTCAGGTCACTAACTCACCCAGTCACTAACTCACTCACCCACCCACCCAGTCACTAACTCACTCACCCACCCACCCAGTCACTAACTCACTCACCCAACCATCCAGTCACTAACTCACCCACACAGTCACTAACTCACCCACCCACCCAGTCACTAACTCACCCACCCAGTCACTAACTCACTCACCCGCCCACTCACTAACTGACTAACTCACCCGCCCAGTCACTAACTAACCCACAGAGAGAGGGCAATGGGGAGCAGAGATAGGGGGTGAGTGGACAGAGAGAGGGAGCGGGACCATTCAATCCCGGGCAACGCCGGGTATATCAGCTAGTTTTATATATATATATATATATATAAATATTTACATATACATATACACACATATATGTAGCCCCCAGATCCATATTTAACCCCCAGGCCCATATTTAACCCCCCCCCAGATCCATATTTAACCCCCAGGTCCATATTAACCCTCCCAGGCCCTTTGTCACATTCGATGTAGCATTGGGTATCTTTGTCTTTTGTTGAAAATACTAAAATAAACAGATTGCATTGTAATGTTTTTTCCCGTATTAAAATAACAAGAAAACAGTTAAATAAAAGTTGCGCGTTAATTTTGTTTTCTTTTCGCGGTAGGTGCGCTATGGGTGGGGGGGGGGGGGGGCTGCTCCTCTCATTTGTCCTGGGCCCCATGATTTCTGTTGGCGGCCCTTAGCCCCAGGTAGGGATGCTTCCCCTCAATAGCTATTAGTTCTGTTGCATCGGTGACCGGATGGCCACGCGGTGCCCTGCGGTCTGGGACCAGGCCACATAGACATTTCTGAGAGACACTCCTGATGGAGCTCACCCACGAGGCGGATCAGGACCCTGAGGTGTGAGAGGATTGGTGTCACAGGCACCGCTGCGTGGGGCCTGACTTATCCTATCCCATCAGCGGTACCTGGGTACAGGAGTGCCCAGGAATGTATCAGTGCACCAAAGGATCACAGGGGTAACGCTACCTCACATTGGGTGGGACTGACATTGGGAAGGACACCAGGGTTATTGGTGCCACCGCACCCTCCGTATTTAGGGGGAACTACCAAGTGTTGGGCTATTGGGTGTACCCTGGGCGTTACCATTGTTATTGTTATTGCATGTGTCAGTAAACATTAGTTATATACCTTTGGTGTATTATTCAATACTGTATTGGTTCCTGTGAGGGGTTATCCCGCCAACGCTGGGATCCTTCTTAGGTGGAGGCGCTGCAGGCAAGGAGAAAGAGCTCACCCCAGGCTCCCAGAGGCGGTGGCTCAGCCCTCCTGTGAGCAGACAGGTATAGCAGCACGCGTAGTTCCCATAGGCATAGGGAAAGGGGGCTACATATAGATATACACATATACAAACATGTATATATCTATACTATAATTCTAAGTTGGATTCCGTTTTCCGTTTGTTTGTATGTCAGAAGCATCGAAATCTCACAAACGGCACCACGTAGCACAACAAAACTTTCACTGGACATTCTGCTGCGGATTTGTAGGTCAACGCAATTATTTTGAGCTTCCAATGTGACTCACCTCCCAAATTATGGACATTCTAATGTCCAGCAAATCTCTTATAGCGGGGGCGTGGGGGTGGCTGCTAAGGGAAGGGGCATGGCTACCAAAGGAGGGGGCGTGTTTGTGCCTGCTTCTGTGCTGTGTGTCTGATGTGAGATAGTAAGGGGGGGGAATAAAACGGAGTGAGGGGGAGGATAAAACGGAGTGAAGGGGGAAGAAAATGGACTGGGTGAGGGGGAAAAAAAGACAACGGAGTGAGTGAGGGGGGGAAGAAAACAGAGTGAGTGCGGGGGGGAAACGGAGTGAGTGAGGGGGGGAGAAAACAGAGTGAGGGGGGGAGAAAACAGAGTGAGTGGGGAAGAGAAAATGGAGTGAGTGGGGAGGAGAAAATTGAGTGAGTGGGGGGAGAAAACTGAGTGGGGGGAGACAACTGAGTGGGGGGGGGAGAAAACTGAGTGGGGAAGGAGAAAATCGAGTGAGTGAGGGGGAGAAATGGACTGAGTGGGGGGGAGAAAACTGAGTTGGGGAGAAACAGAGTGAGTGGTTGTGGAGAAAACGGAGTGAGTGGTTGTGGAGAAAACGGAGTGAGTGGGGGGGAGAAAACTGAGTGAGTGGGGGGTGCAGAAAACAGTGAGTGGGGGGGAGAAAACAGTGAGTGGCTGTGGAGAAAACAGTGAGTGGTGGGGAGAAAACAGAGTGAGTGGGGGGGCAGAAAACAGAGTGAGTGAGGGGGGAGAAAACTGAGTGAGTGAGGGGGGAGAAAACGGAGTGAGTGAGGGGGGGAGAAAACGGAGTGAGTGGCTGTGGAGAAAACAGCGTGAGTGGGGGGGAGAAAACTGAGTGAGTGGGGGGGAGAAACCAGAGTGAGTGGCTGTGGAGAAAATGGAGTGCATGGGGGGGGAGAAAAAGGAGTGAGTGGGGCGGGGCAGAAAACAGAGTGAGTGGGGGGAGAAAACGGAGTGAGTGAGGGGAGAAAACGGAGTGAGTGGGGGGAGAAAACGGAGTGAGTGGGGGAGAAAACAGAGTGAGTGGGAGAAAACAGAGTGAGTGGGGGGGAGAAAACGGAGTGAGTGAGGTGGGAGAAAACAGAGTGAGGGGGGGGGAGAAAACAGAGTGAGTGAGAGAGGGGGGAGAAAATGGAGTGAGTGAGGGGGAGAAAATTGAGTGAGTGGGGGGAGAAAACTGAGTGGGGGGAGACAACTGAGTGGGGGGGGAAGAAAACTGAGTGGGGAAGGAGAAAATCGAGTGAGTGAGGGGGAGAAATGGACTGAGTGGGGGGGAGAAAACTGAGTTGGGGAGAAACAGAGTGAGTGGTTGTGGAGAAAACGGAGTGAGTGGTTGTGGAGAAAACGGAGTGAGTGGGGGGGAGAAAACTGAGTGAGTGGGGGGTGCAGAAAACAGTGAGTGGGGGGGAGAAAACAGTGAGTGGCTGTGGAGAAAACAGTGAGTGGTGGGGAGAAAACAGAGTGAGTGGGGGGGCAGAAAACAGAGTGAGTGAGGGGGGAGAAAACTGAGTGAGTGAGGGGGGAGAAAACGGAGTGAGTGAGGGGGGGAGAAAACGGAGTGAGTGGCTGTGGAGAAAACAGAGTGAGTGGGGGGGAGAAAACTGAGTGAGTGGGGGGGAGAAACCAGAGTGAGTGGCTGTGGAGAAAATGGAGTGCATGGGGGGGGAGAAAAAGGAGTGAGTGGGGCGGGGCAGAAAACAGAGTGAGTGGGGGGAGAAAACGGAGTGAGTGAGGGGAGAAAACGGAGTGAGTGGGGGGAGAAAACGGAGTGAGTGGGGGAGAAAACAGAGTGAGTGGGAGAAAACAGAGTGAGTGGGGGGGAGAAAACGGAGTGAGTGAGGTGGGAGAAAACAGAGTGAGGGGGGGGGAGAAAACAGAGTGAGTGAGGGAGGGGGGAGAAAATGGAGTGAGTGAGGGGGAGAAAACAGTGAGGGAGGGAGGGAGGGAGGGAGGGAGGGAGGGGGGGCGGGGAGATGTGCCGGAAGCGGGGAGGGAGGGGGGGCGGGGAGATGTTCCGGAAGCGGGGGAGGGAGGGTGGGGCGGGGAGATGTTCTGGAAGCGGGGGGATGGTGGGGCAGGGATGTTTGCCGGCAGCGGGGAGAGATGTACCAGCAGGAGGGGGGGGGGGTGGTGGGAGCGGGGGAAGATGTACCAGCGGGAGGGGGGGGGGCGGGGAGATGCATTCCCCGGGTGAAGCCGGGCACAAAAGCTACTGTTATATAGATACACACAGACCCACACGTGACTATATATACTACTAGCTTTTGTACCCGGCTTCGCCTGGGGAATGCATCTCCCCGCCGCACCTCCCCTCCCACAGTTACATTTTCCCCCACTGCCGCAACATCCACCCTCCCACCTCCCCGTTGGTATATCTTTCCCCGCTGCCGGCAAACCTCATCCCCGCTTCCGGCACATCTCCTTGCCCCCTCCCCCCCGCTACCGGCACATCTCCCTGTCCTGCTTTTGGCTGCAGCTCATGCTTGAGACAATGACGTCACCAGCTCTCCAAGCATGAGTGATCGGCTGTCCTGCAATTTTTTTAGAGCAGGAGCGGGGGGCGTGTCATTGGCTGGATAGGGGCTGTCTCTGTGTATGTGTGTGTGTCTGTCTGTGTCTGTCTCCATGTGTCTGTGTGTGTGCCTGTGTGTCTCTGTGTGTGTCTCCATTTTCCCTCTACAACTTTCCCTCCCCTCTCTCCCCCCCCCCTCCCCCTCTCTCTCCCTTCCCCTCTCTCTTTCTCTATCCCCCTTCTCTCCTTTCTCCCCCCTCCCACTACGTGTCCCGCCTCCCACTCCGTGTCCCCCCCCCCTCTGTGTCCCCCCCTTCCTCCCTCCGTTTTCTCCCCCTCCCTCCATTTTCTCCCTCCCTTACTCCGTTTTCTTCCCCCTCCCTCACTCACTCCATTTTCTCACCCCCTCACTCACTCCGTTTTCTCCCCCCTGACTCACTCCGTTTTCTCCCCCCTCACTCACTCCATTCCCCCCCCCTCACTCACTGTTTTCTTCCCCCTCTCACTCTGTTTTATCCCCCCCTCACTCCCTTTTATCCCCCCTCACTCACTCTGTTTTCTCCCCCTCACTCACTCCTTTTTCTCCCCTGCTCACTCACTCTGTTTTCTGCCCCTCCACTCACTCAGTTTCCCCCCCTCATTCACTCTGTTTTCTCCCCCCTCACTCACTCAGTTTTCTGCCCCCACACTCACTCCGTTTTCTCCCCCCCATTCTGTTCTTCCCCCCCACGCGCTCCGTTTTCTCCACAGCCACTCACTCCATTTCCCCCCAGCCACTCACTCCATTCCCTCCCCACTCACTCCGTTTTCTCTCCCCCAATAACTCAATTTTCTCCACAGCCACTCTCCGTTTCCCCCCACTCACCCCATTTCTCCCCCTCACTCTCTCCGTTTTCTCCCCAACCTCACTCTGTTTTCCTCCCCCCTCACTCCATTTTCTCCCCCCTCACTCACTCCGTTTCCCCCCCACTCACTCCATTTTCTCCCCCCTCACTCACTCCGTTTCCCCCCCACTCACTCCATTTTCTCCCCCTCACTCCATCCCCCCCCACTCACTCACTCCATTTTCTTCCCCCCTCACTCACTCCGTTTTCTTCCCCCATGTAACAGGGGACTTATCCTTGTTCAGTAATGTTCCTTTAATCTAGCAATGTGGTAGTTAATTACTAAACACCACCTGCCTGATTAGATTGTTTACAAAAAGCCTGCCTTTGAGACAGGAAGTGACTCTCTTTAGCTCTGACTGAGAGCTGACCTTTGGAGAGACAGAGCAGAGGTTCTTGAGTCCCAGGAGAGACTGACCAAAAGAAACCCAGATCTCTGGAGCTGACCAGTCTTGAGCTCTGCCAGCCACACATACACACACACACACACACACACACACACTGTAAGGAATCCGCTCCTCGGTTTACTGTTTGCCTTACCTTGCAGACTTGTGCGGTCCTGGAGCACTTCTCCTGATGTTTGCTGCAGCCTGGATTCACTCACCAAAGTAATGCTGCCACACGCCCCTTCTGCCATTGGTTCACGGACCTTTAAGTATTGCCTTCCCACAAGGCTCCCTGCCGAGCATAGTCCTTCCTGGATGTCTCTGTGTTCTGCCATAAGCCTTGTCTTGTCTGTCGCCTTGGTTCCTGAGACCGGCTGCTAGTGTCACGCAGCGGTCTGTTCCTGAGCTGAAGCGGAGTACTCCCCTTGTTTTCTTCAGCCCCCTGGTTCCTGTGACCGGCTGCTAGTCTCATGCAGCGGTCAGTTCCTGTTTCCTGTGCTGAAGCTGAGTACTCTCCTTGTTACTTCAGCTCCTTGTTTCCTGTGACCGGCTGCTATATTCACGCAGCGGTCTGTTCCTGTTTCCTGCACTGAAGCGGAGGTTTCCCTGTGTATCTTCAGCTTCCTGGTTCCTGGGGCCTACTCTTTCCCTAATCTAGAGAGGCCGTGTCCTGGTTCCTGCGCTGAAACGGAGGATTCCCCAGCCCGCTCAGGACTCTTGCGCTGAAGCACTGGTTTACCAGTGCAGCTAGGCGGTGTGCTACTCTGGTCTGTCTACCACCTCCTGAGACCAGTACCATGGGCCATGGTCGCCGCACGCGCAGAAGCCACTCCCGCGCTCCTAAGCTGAAGCGGGGCTCTACTGACTACCTGTTGCCGAACTCCTGCTTGAACAACGTTTACCCTGATATCTCCAGTCCTGACCCTGGCGTGTCCACCGACGATGCAGTCTTCTCCTATCCTGATCCTGCTACATACGACAACGAACTGCGCAATCCGGATCCGCCTGCTCGGTCTAAGGTCGGTGCTTTTACAACCCCACCTCAGCCACGCGGTCCGACCCAGGTTTGTGGCGAGCACAGCCGTGACACACACAGACAGAGGCAGGCACTCACGCACACTCAGGCACACATACACAAACACAGACAGGCACTCACGCTGCTTTCCCCCCACACTCCTCCCCGCTCCCCAAGCCTCTCCTCCTCCCGAAGCCTCCCCTCCCCATTGGCTCACAGCCACACCACGTGATGCGTCAACGCTAGGGATCACCATTTTCTTGTGTCCCATAGCGGATGACGCGCCACAGCGTGTAGTGCGCTGTGCCGCCAAGGGGGACCGGGACCGGCTCGGGAAGATTCCCCTGCTGGTGGGGAACTCGCGTGTGGCCGCCCGCGGCCAACGAGCGCAGCGGGATCGAGGCCTTAGGCTGCGATCATGCTGCCACTGAGCTTGCTCATGCTTGACAGCGGTGACATCACCAGCTCTCCAAGCATGAGCGATCGGCTGTCCTGCAATTTTTTTAGAGCAGGAGTGGGGGGCGTGTCATTGGCTGGATAGGGGCTGTCTCTGTGTCTGTATGTTTGTGTGTGTGTGTGTGTGTGCATCTGTCTCTGTGTGTGTGTGTGCCTCTTTGTGTGTGTGCCTCTTTGTGTGTGTGTGTGTGTATGTCTCTGTGTCTCCATTTTCCCTCTACAACTTTCCCTCCTCTCTTTCCCCCCCCCATTGCTCTCTCTCCCCCCATTGCTCTCTCTCCCCCCATTGCTCTCCCTTACCCTCTCTCTTTCTCTATCCCCCTTCTCTCATTTCTCCCCAACACTCGCTCAGTTTTCTGCCCTCCCCACTCACTCCATTCCCCCCCACTCACTCTGTTTTCTCCTCCCCCACTCACTCCGTTTTCTTCTACCCCACTCACTCCGTTTTCTCCTCCCCCACTCACTCCATTTTCTCCTCCCCCACTCACTCCGTTCCCCCCCACTCACTCACTCAGTTCTCCCCCCCCCCCTCACTCCGTTTTCTCCCCCTCTCCCCCTTGGCGCATCTCACATCAGAGCAGTGTTTCCCAATTCCAGTCCTCAGGAACACCAACAGGTCAGGTCTTAAGGATATCCCCTGCTCTAGCACAGGTGGGTCAATCAGCGGCTCAGTCAGTTTGACTGAGCCATCTGTGCTGAAGCAGGGATATCCTTAAGACCTGACATGTTGGGGTTCCCTGAGGACTGGAGTTGGGAAACACTGCATCAGACACACAGCACCGAAGCAGGCACAAACACGCCCCCTCCCTTAGCAGCCACACCCCACGGCCCCACGCCCCTGCTGTAAGAGATTTGCTGGACATTGGAATGTCCATAATTTGGGAGGTGAGTCACATTGGAAGCTCAAAATAGTTGCGTTGACCTACAAATCTGCGGCAGAATGTCCAGTGAAAGTTTCGTTGTGCTATGTGGTGCCATTTGAGAGATTTCGATGCTTCTAACATACAAACAAAAAACGGAATCCAACTTAGAATTGTGTATATATATATATATATATATATATATATATATATATATATATATATATATATATATATACATATATACATATATATATACACAATTCTAAGTTGGATTCCGTTTTTTGTTTGTATGTTAGAAGCATCGAAATCTCTCAAATGGCACCACATAGCACAACGAAACTTTCACTGGACATTCTATATATATACACACTGCTATATAGATACACACAGACCCACACGTGTATATACTGTATACTGTTATATAGATACACAGACACACACATGTGTGTATATATACAGTATCGACATTATTTATTCTTACACTTCCCGCACGGCAGGATGCGTGCGGGAAGCGTGGTGACGCGGCTAGTTGCGGCGCACTGTGACGTCACTGTCACGTGACGCGCCCGGTTTCCCCGGCTTCCCCGACACCCCTGGAGTGTAAATTGAGGTAAGCGGGGGTGCGGGGAAGCAGAGGGGCAGAGCAGGAGCCGGGTTCGGCGTCGGGAAGGGGGGCCAAAATGCGCCCGAAGCGGAGGGGGGGGTGCGTGGTGGAACCGCGGCGGCGCGCGGTCTTGACTGGCGACAGCCGGAGTAGATCCTGGCATGCCGCCGGCATTAGTAAGAATAAAGTATGCCGCTACTGTATTGTTATATATAGTAGATACACACAGACCCACACATGTATATATACTGTTATATAGATACACACAGACACACACATGTATATATACTGTTATATAGATACGCACAGACCCACACATGTATACATACTGTTATATAGATACGCACAGACCCACACATGTATACATACTGTTATATAGATACACACAGACCCACACATGTATATATACTGTTATATAGATACACACAGACCCACACATGTATATATACTGTTATATAGATACACACAGACCCACACATGTATCTTATACTATATTAGTGAAAGCACTGTATGTTTGCATGCCTGCCTGCTGGATGTCCGGTGTCCCTAGCGGCAATCTCATTGGTCCCTTGGCCCGCCCCCGCACACCTCTCATTGGCCTCACACACTCACACCACCCCCTTGGCCCGCCCCCCACACCTCTCATTGGCCTGAGGCGGAGTGACGGGCCAAAGGTCCAAAAAAATAAATAACACACACACACACACACACACACACACACACACACACACACACACACACACACACACACACACACACACACACACCTCTCTCCCCTCTCCAAATCACCTTTTCCCCCTCCCCAGCGGCATCACCTCTTCCCCCTCCCCAGCGGCATCACCTCTTCCCCCTCCCCAGCGGCATCACCTCTTCCCCCTCCCCAGCGGCATCACCTCTTCCCCCTCCCCAGCGGCATCACCTCTCCCCCTCCCCAGCGGCATCACCTCTTCCCCCTCCCCAGCGGCATCACCTCTCCCCCTCCCCGCTCCAAATCACCTTTCCCCCTCCCCAGCGGCATCACCTCTCCCCCCTCACCGCTCCAAATCACCTCTCCCCCTCACCGCTCCAAATCACCTCTCCCCGCTCCAAATCACCTCTCCCCGCTCCAAATCACCTCTCCCCGCTCCAAATCACCTCTCCCCGCTCCAAATCACCTCTCCCCGCTCCAAATCACCTCTCCCCCCTCCCCGCTCCAAATCACCTCGCTTCCCGCAGCTGCCACGCGGCGCGTAAGATGGCGGACCCCCTTCCTCCCTCGCGGCGCCGAGTCAGACGGTGGCGGCGCCCGGAAGTACAGGTAGGTGTCGCTCCCCACCTCCGGCGCCAAACGGAACTGAGAAAGGGCGCATCAACTGAGGTGTGTGTGTGTGTGTGTGTGTGTGTGTGTGTGTGTGTGTGTGTGTTACTGTCCACTGCCCCCCCCTCCTATCCACTGCCCCCCCCTCCTGTCCACTGCCCCCCCCTCCTGTCCACTGCGTCCCCCCTCCTGTCCACTGCGTCCCCCCTCCTGTCCACTGCGTCCCCCCTCCTGTCCACTGCGTCCCCCCTCCTGTCCCCCCTCCTGTCCACTGCCCCCCCCCTCCTGTCCACTGCCCCCCCCTCCTGTCCACTGCCCCCCCTCCTGTCCACTGCCCCCCTCCTGTCCACTGCCCCCCCTCCTGTCCACTGCCCCCCCTCCTGTCCACTGCCCCCCCCCTCCTGTCCACTGCCCCCCCCTCCTGTCCACTGCCCCCTCCCTCCTGTCCACTGCCCCCCCCTCCTGTCCACTGCCCCCCCCTCCTGTCCACTGCCCCCCCCTCCTGTCCACTGCCCCCCTCCTGTCCACTGCCCCCCCCCTCCTGTCCACTGCCCCCCCCCTCCTGTCCACTGCCCCCCCCTCCTGTCCACTGCCCCCCCCCTCCTGTCCACTGCCCCCCCCCCTCCTGTCCACTGCCCCCCCCCCTCCTGTCCACTGCCCCCCCCCCTCCTGTCCACTGCCCCCCCCCCCCCTCCTGTCCACTGCCCCCCCCCCTCCTGTCCACTGCCCCCCCCCCTCCTGTCCACTGCCCCCTCCCTCTGTCCACTGCCCCCCCCTCCTGTCCACTGCCCCCCCCCCTCCTGTCCACTGCCCCCCCCCTCCTGTCCACTGCCCCCCCCCTCCTGTCCACTGCCCCCCCCCCTCCCTGTCCACTGCCCCCCCCTCCTGTCCACTGCAGGAAATGCAGGGGGAGGAATCCATGCCTTTGAGGCGCCCCCCCCCCTCCCTTTGACGCCCCCCCCCCCTCCCTTTGACGCCCCCCCCCTCCCTTTGACGCCCCCCCCCCCTCCCTTTGACGCCCCCCCCCCTCCCTTTGACGCCCCCCCCCTCCCTTGACGCCCCCCCCCCCTCCCTTTGACGCCCCCCCCCCCCTCCCTTTGACGCCCCCCCCCCTCCCTTTGACGCCCCCCCCCCCTCCCTTTGACGCCCCCCCCTACCTTTGACGCCCCCCCCTGCCTTTGACGCCCCGCGCGCACACACTGACTGACTGCCGCACGCACGCACACACTGACTGACGCGCACACAAAGCCTGACTGACGCACGCACACACTGACTGAGGCACACACTGACTGTGTGTGCGTCAGTCAGTCTGTGTGTGTTTGTGTTTCTGCCTCAGACTCACTGACGCGCGAGCAAACACACAGTGACTGACGCACACACGCTACATGAAGCTGTAAAGGAGGGAGGGAGGGGGGGGACTGGATTGATGTGAATGGGGGACAAACAGAGAGAGGGGGGAGGAGAGAGAGGAACGGGAACATTACATCCCGGGCAACGCCGGGTCTCTCAGCTAGTACATACTGTTATATAGATACGCACAGACCCACACATGTATACATACTGTTATATAGATACACACAGACCCACACATGTATATATACTGTTATATAGGTACACACAGACCCACACATGTATATATACTGTTATATAGGTACACACAGACCCACACATGTATATATACTGTTATATAGATACGCACAGACCCACACGTGTATACATACTGTTATATAGATACTCACAGACCCACACATGTATACATACTGTTATATAGATACGCACAGACCCACACGTGTATACATACTGTTATATAGATACACACAGACCCACACATGTATACATGCTGTTATATAGATACGCACAGACCCACACATGTATATATACTGTTATATAGATACACACAGACCCACACGTGTATATATACTGTTATATAGATACACACAGACCCACACATACTTATATACTGTTATATAGATACACACAGACCCACACATGTATACATACTGTTATATAGATACACACAGACCCACACGTGTATACATACTGTTATATAGATACACACAGACCCACACATGTATATATACTGTTATATAGATACGCACAGACCCACACATGTATATATACTGTTATATAGATACACACAGACCCACACATGTATACATACTGTTATATAGGTACACACAGACCCACACATGTATCTATACTGTTATATAGATACACACAGACCCACACATGTATACATGCTGTTATATAGATACACACAGACCCACACATGTATACATACTGTTATATAGATACACACAGACCCACACATGTATATATACTGTTATATAGATACGCACAGACCCACACATGTATACATACTGTTATATAGATACACACAGACCCACACATGTATATATACTGTTATATAGATACACACAGACCCACACATGTATACATGCTGTTATATAGATACACACAGACCCACACATGTATACATACTGTTATATAGATACACACAGACCCAGACATGTATACATACTGTTATATAGATACACACAGACCCACACATGTATACATACTGTTATATAGATACACACAGACCCACACATGTATACATACTGTTATATAGATACACACAGACCCACACATGTATACATACTGTTATATAGATACACACAGGCCCACACATGTATATACAGGCATACCCCGCATTAACATACGCAATGGGACCGGAGCATGTATGTAAAGCGAAAATGTACTTAAAGTGAAGCACTACCTTTTTCCCACTTATCGATGCATGTACTGTACTGCAATCGTCATATATGTGCATAACTGATGTAAATAACACATTTGTAACAGGCTCTATAGTCTCCCCGCTTGCGCACAGCTTCGGTACAGGTAGGGAGCCGGTATTGCTGTTCAGGACGTGCTGACAGGCGCATGCGTGAACTGCCGTTTGCCTATTGAGCGATATGTACTTACTCGCGAGTGTACTTAAAGTGAGTGTCCTTAAACCGGGGTATGCCTGTATACTGTTATATATAGTAGATACACACAGACCCACACATGTATATATACTGTTATATAGATACACACAGACCCACACATGTATACATACTGTTATATAGATGCACACAGACCCACACATGTATATATACTGTTATATACACGCAGACCCACACATGTATATATACTGTTATATAGATACACACAGACCCACACATGTATATATACTGTTATATAGATACGCACAGACCCACACATACTGTATATATACTGTATACATACATGTATACATATATACTGTATGTATATATGTATGTATATATACTGTTATATAGATACACACAGACCCACACGTGTATATATACTGTTATATAGATACACACAGACCCACACGTGTATACATACTGTTATATAGATACACACAGACCCACACGTGTATACATACTGTTATATAAATACACACAGACCCACACGTGTATACATACTGTTATATAGATACACACAGACCCACACGTGTATATATACTGTTATATAGATACACACAGACCCACACGTGTATACATACTGTTATATAGATACACACAGACCCACACATGTATACATACTGTTATATAGATACACACAGACCCACACATGTATATATACTGTTGTATAGATACACACAGACACACGTGTATACATACTGTTATATAGATACACACAGACCCACACATGTATATATACTGTTGTATAGATACACACAGACACACGTGTATACATACTGTTATATAGATACACACAGACCCACACATGTATATATACTGTTATATAGATACACACAGACACACGTGTATACAGATACACACAGACCCACACATGTATACATACTGTTATATAGATACACACAGACCCACACATGTATATATACTGTTATATAGATACACACAGGCCCACACCTGTGTATATATACTGTTATATAGATACACACAGACCCACACATGTATATATACTGTTATATAGATACACACAGACCCACACATGTATATATACTGTTATATAGATACACACAGACCAACACATGTATACATACTGTTATATAGATACACACAGACCCACACGTGTATACATACTGTTATATAGATACACACAGACCCACACATGTATACATACTGTTATATAGATACACACAGGCCCACACGTGTGTATATATACTGTTATATAGATACGCACAGACACACACATGTATACATACTGTTATATAGATACACACAGACCCACACATGTATATATACTGTTATATAGATACACACAGGCCCACACGTGTATACATACTGTTATATAGATACACACAGACACACACATGTATATATACTGTTATATAGATACGCACAGACACACACATGTATACATACTGTTATATAGATACGCACAGACACACATGTATACATACTGTTATATAGATACACACAGACCCACACATGTATATGTAACGGTGTTTCTGAACCGGCCTGACCCACCCAATCTCACATTGGCCCCTGTGGTCTAACCGGTCCCCATTACAGTGTGGTAGTGTCTGGTGGTGCACCTGTTGGCAACAGGACTCCTGAGTCTCCCGCATGATGGTGTATGGGGAGAACCCGTCCAGACAGGCAGCTGAGGTAGTGTGCTGAGTCCTACCTAGTTCCAGTGCAGCGCCTCCACCTCATCAGGGTCCCTTCGGTCACTTGGGGATGGTCCTGGTGAGGAACTCCTCGGTGGTGCTCCTCTCTGTACATTCACTCCACACACGTACACGAGAGGGTGTTCGAATAAGAGCATCTTTATTGATTGAAGTGGGCTAGCTGCCCCACGCAGTAGAATATCTAGCCACTCATCTTGAGTCAGTGCTTCCCTTCTAAAGGTGTGCTCTCCTTTAATAGGGATTCCCTATCCCAGCCGGGATATCTCTACCCTGTGCCAGGTCCCTGGACACAGTCTCCTTGCAGCTACTATAACATAACCAGTAACTCAGACTAGGATTAGAACTTGAACTCCTCCTCCTCTTAGCTGAACTTGTACTAGAACTACTTTTTGACACAGTGCTGTGCCTTATGTACACTCTGGAAGCTGACACACCTCTGACATCACTAACCATGGAGTCAGAGCATGTGATCACTCCCATCCATACACAGGGCACCCCACCAGGGTGTGAGGGCAAACCTCCATAATTACTGCTGGCATGCCCACAACTTACTAGGCCTTACTGTCAGCAGGAGAGATGACTGTAGCTATTTTACATGACCGCTACATTCTCCCCCTGGTGAATCCCATCGTCCTCGCTGGGACCTAAATTTGTATACCCTTTTCCAGGAAGCACTGAAACACAAAACATAATTAGAACATCTTACAAATTTTCATAATGCACACAAAATGTCTACAGTACACTCCGCCAAGCCCGCCCCGACCAGCAGCCACGAACCCGCGTAATACATAGTACCTCCTAAAAGTAGTGACTGGGGTCAGGTTTTCTTACCTCCCTACCACCCATATCCAGGACCGTAACATAGTAATGTCTCGGCAGTCCCCTCTCGGGCCTATAGGTCACCTTATGTTTGTAGATGTTCCTTCCTATGCCCCATATGCGTACTAAGTGCTCTATCCGCTCCTCGGCCTTCTTCCCTACCACTGCACTTCCCCTTCCGACTAAGTACATTTCAATAGCCTCCCTAAGCTACTTCCCTCTGTTTTCCTCTATTTCGTCCATGAGAGGCTCAGGGACATACGGGTACTCCAACCCGTGGGATGACTTATAACGAGCCATTATGGCCCGCTCGGCCCTACTTATCCTGGTCAGGTCAGCCCTACCGGCCCTCCCAGGTAACACCCATGATAGGGGCTCATCAGGGTCCACGGGATCTGACAGGATGCTGGGACCCATGGGTTCTATCTCCCTATGCTCGATCTGCAGCCATCGCTCCTGCAACTCTCTATCCCTTTGCTCAGGGGTGAACTCTCCCGCAGCCCACCAGTAATCCACTATATCTTCTCGCCGGATGAGGAACCGAGTGCGGTCCATCCATGCGGAGTACCCTTCAAATAGTGGGGCCCACCAACGGTGCTCTCTGAATTTGTGTGACTCCCCTGAATCACGATCATCCTCCAGGGAAAATACCCCCGATGTCCGTGCCGATCGCGGTACAGACCACCTGTAAGATCCCGGGGCCTTTGTCACTGGGTCGGGAGCTACAGGGGGCAACCACCGGCCTACCGCGGCCACTCTCAACTCTCCCCCCCCCCCCCCGAGAAGTGCCTTCCGTAGCGCCACTGCGCTGCCTCCCCCCAGTCCGTTTCACCTCCTCTTCCGAGGGTATGTCCACCGATTCCAAGCTAGGCGGGGATCCCGTGGAACAGGTGACAGGGGCAGGGGTTTTATCTAGGGCATGGGATGGGGCATAAGGGCAAGTGATGGGACCCCACGGGGTTACGACCCGTTCCCGGCTGTCCGTAGACTGGTCCAATGAGGACATCTCACCCTCCTCAGTCCTCGGATCGCCCATCCAACTCCTGGGCCTTTGAGGTGATCGGGGACCTTCCCCCGATCGCCGAAGCGTCGCTGCATCTTTCCCAGCGGTTCCGCCGTCGCCACCGGAAGTGATGCCCTCCCCGGAACCGGAAACGCCGCCATCTCGGGTCGGATCCCCATTCGGGATCTCTTCTTCGATGACGACATCCGGAAGCTCCGCCGTCGTCTTCACCGGAAGTGATGCCGCCTCTCCACGTGCGTCTCGGGCCTGGCACGGCCCTTCCTCCGCTGCGCTGTCTGCCGGGACAAGGTAAGTGATGGGGCTGCCTCTCTTACCAGTCCGCAGGGGCGTTGGCGTCTCTCTCCCGTCGCCGCCTGGTCCTGGGACGGCGGGACTCCGTCTCTCGGCTCGCCGATCTGCGGGGGACGCCCTGTTCTCCAGACTGCCACTCACCCCACGGGGTGTCGTCCGTCCTGGGTCTCTCTTGGATCCCGATTTCGCCACCGCTAGTTCACGGAGATCCTCGTCGGAGTATTCTCCCTTCCCTGATCTCGGGGTCACAGAGCGTGGCGAAAGTCTTTTCTCTGCGCGGTCGGGGGGTGACCCGACCGTCTCGGTTGCTACTGACCCAGCCGACTTGGTCGACTCCAGTCCCCTTTCTCCGGGACTCGCACGGCTGAGCCACAGTGCGCCAGGGGACTCGGCGGGGCGCCTAGCCGTATCCCCCGGGGGGTCAGCAGGTTGGATAGGTATAAATGTGGGCATGGGCCACAAATATAATGTCCCGCAATGTGGGCAACGTGCCGCCGTGTTGACAGTGCCTCCGGGCAGCCCGCATTGTAGGCAGAGCCCGACCACCGTCTCGGTGTTTGCCACCCTTACTACCAGTAGCCCGCCGGGTACCGAGTAGGGCTGGGTGGAGACCATCGTGCCCACAGTGGAGGGGCAGGCCATTCTTTTCACAGGAGCCACTTCCTATATAGGTCTCTTCAGTTCAGTGGTTCCTCGCAACTGACTGGTAGAAGTTGCTGGATCCGCCACTCCCTGCTTTGGCTCCTCCTTCCACTGACATAGCTGGAACCCGCCCCCAGGGGTTGCAATTATGGGCGGGTCCCAGAGGGGAATATCATGCCCCTTAATTAAGGCCGCGCCTTTCTCAGTCCTGGTGGGCG